>NC_136349.1:3618323-3970982 GCF_964198595.1 Lampetra fluviatilis | reverse complement strand
AGGGAGCTGGCGGGCACGGCATGGCTGGAGTGGAGGTGGACTTATGCGGTACGGGAGGATGTGGAGCTGAGTGGGCTTTGCCGACGACTGGTACCAGTGGTGTCGAGATCGGCCTCTGCGGGAGGCTCGTGAAGGATGCTTCTACTTGGCAGTTGGCGACACTCGCCCTCCAACAACAACGAGGAGTGACACTCACAACAACGAGCGGAACACCGGATGATAAATATGCAGCAATTTGGCACAGCACGGGTACAGGTGGTGCTGCCAGTCATCTCAGTCAGCCAACCCATGGCACCTGGGTCTGTTCCAGGACCTCCGGTCAGCGAGCCTTCGCCACTTCACGTGGCTTCAAAGTGCACCCGCCTGGCACAGGCGCTGTGGTGACGTCACTGTCACTTAGTGGAGAATGCTCCTCCCACTACTCCTGCTTGTTGTTGTGCTCGGGAAGGACAGATAAAACTAGATCTCAACGATTTTAATTTTACCAGGTAAGGTCCACTGAGATAAACATCTATTTTATTACACGCTTTTATTTAACTCACTGTCTGTTGTTGTCGTATCTTCAAATCTGGCAACTCAATTTTAACCCACTTCCCAATGTGGTATCGACTACAAACTTGGTATACTTATGTCATACTGATGACAAAACTACATTCTATAAAAAAGTACTTTTAAACATTCATTTTTGTCATGTTTCGGCTTGGGTCTAATTGTCCACGCTCAACTGACGTTGGCTGTAAATCACCATGGTCCCTTACGTTATGGCATGCCATCAGGGCCACTTCCTGGAGTCGTGGTACATTTCATTTAATTAAAGCGTGTTTTTAAAAAAAAGTACTTTTAAATATTACTTATTCAGAAGCGACTTGCCACCAATAATAGCTCAACGAAGTGGCTCATCATCACGTGTAAATTATAGCAGCCAAATACTTTAAACGAATATTCATATTCTTGGTTCTTTCGATAAAGTCACGTAAATAGAAAACCAAAAAATAAAAAAATGAGTAATGAAAATAAATCGAACAAATAGTTTTTATTATTTTCAATTTATCTTGTTTTTTTTACTTAAAAAAATAGATTTTTTTCTATTTACGTGACTTTACCGAAAGAACCAAGAATATTAATTCCTGCAGTCACGAAAGTTTTAAGTCAAAACTTTAAACGAATGTTTCTTAATGTGGAGAGAAAAACCGGAGGACCCGAAGAAAAATCCACGCGACCACGGGGAGAGACAGAGACACGCAAACTCCAAATATACAGCAGGCATCAGGGTCGGGCGAGGTAGTTAGGGGGGAAAGCAGAGACAGCGAGAGGGAAGATAATTAGTCAAACTCACACTCAGTATTACTCACCAACCATGATACACTCACCATCACACTCACCATGATACTCACCATCATACTCACGCATTCACCATCATACTCACACACAATCCCACACACATCAACAGTCGCCATTCACCACTACGTGGCGGTGACGTCACCACAATAACCCAGGTGCCATGGATTGACGGCTGTGCCAGGCTAAGTGCAGGAGGAGGTCACGGGCCAGACTCAGGTCCCATGGGCCGACTGCTCTGCCTGGCTCGGTACAAGAGGAGGGCTAGACCCTGGTGCTATGGGTTAACTCGTGTGCCACCACCTGCACAACCACCACAGTAACAACCACACAACTATAATCACAACAATAACCACGACCAACAACTGTAACCACAACTATAATGTAACCACAACTATAATGTAACCACAACTATAATTCCCATCAGCCACGCGGCAGTCTGGGAGTGCCTCTCAGCAGCAGCAGGGCCGAGCTCTGCTTGAAGCTGCGCCGTGAACTCCGCAGAACATGACGGCTTTGGGCCAGGCGCCTCCTCTGTCTCCTCCCACCGCCACCGCCACTGCTGATGTGGACACACCGCGCGAGGTTCTCACCTTCAGGCTGAGTCGACGTAGAGGAGGCCCAGCGAGCCGCCGCTTCAGAAACTTTCGCTCGCCACTGACGGTGGCCGTGAGCGGGAATCAAAATCTGCCGCGCGCCACCCACAATCCACAGCGCGCGCCGCCTCCACTCGGCCCCAGCGGTAGAAGCAGCGGGGGGAGGGGGGTGGGGCATGGGGGGTGAGGGGGAGGGGCATGGGGAGTGAGGGGGGGTGGGGCATGGGGGGTTAGGGGGGGAGGGGCATGGGGGGTTCGCGAGGGGGGAGGGGACATGGAAGGTGGTCGCGAGTGGAGGCAGGGCGGGGCATGGGGGGAGGAGCTCATGGATATGACATCACGGGGGGGCGTGGTTACCTTGTACCGCCCCCGCGTCTCGCGCCACTGGCAATTTGGCCGTTAGAGATGACTATGTAGTTTATACTTTAGTTGTCTACGTGGTGGTTTAGTTACTGCAGCTACATACTATTAACATTCCTTCCCTGTATTAATGCTACCCCTATCCCCTCCCTTTGATGCTGCTAAATGTGTTGGGATTAGGTTACGGATTTAGGGTTTTAGAAGGTTAGGGTTTCAAGGTTTAGAGGGTTAGGGATTCAGAGGGTTTAGAGGGTTTGGTTATTAATGGCTTAGACGGTTAGGGTTAAAAGAATAAGGGGTTTAGAGAGCGAGGGTTTTGGTGGGTTAGGGTTTTAAGCAGTGGCGGCTCCTGCAAAATCTCTCAGGGGGGGCAAATGTCTGGATGATTGATAAGGATAAGGTCCACCCATGCAATGGATAAATTAACAGCTTAAGCATGTAAAGGCAACTTCACTTCTTTAATATTAATGAAAAATAAAGTAACTCTTACAATACATCTTGTTTGTTTCTATACTCACTATTAAAACAAACCACTCAAGTTTATTTTATTAAAGATTCCACTAGGTGGCAACAAATTATATTGTTGGATGAAACGTGCTTACGTATGATGACGTAAGCACGTATGATGACGTAAGCACGTTAGGGCGAGCCCTCCCGGAAGCCATAGAGAATGCATTGCAGCGCCCCCGTTCGAAAAAAAACATCTTTGAATGTAAGTCTATGGGGCCACTCGGGGCGATTCTCAGCTGAAGGGAAATCGCCCAAAAAGAGGCGGTACTCCACAGAACGTAGCATGACGCTGATTGGACTATATCCAGAGGCACAGTGACGGCTAGCGTGACTCTGTGGTTGAATGACATTGGTGGTGCGTCGCCCAATCGCCCTAATGAAGAAACCGCCCCTGGTTTTAAGGGTAAAGGGGTTGAGGGTTAGGGGTATAGGAATTTAGAGGGTTAGGGGTTGAGATGGTTAGGGTTTTGGGGGTTTAGAGGTTAAGCTTTTAGAGGGCGAGGGGTTTAAAGATTAGGGTTGTAAGGGTAAAGGGGTTGAGAGGGTTAGCGGTTTAGATGGTTATGGATTTAGATAGTTAGGGGTTTAGAGGGTTTTCATTGTTCGAGGTTTAGTGGTTAAGGTCTCTGTGCGAGTCCAACAGGTTTGTATGAGTCTATGGTAAGATAAAAAGAGTTCAGTTTAATTTGTGTATTTCGAAACAATTTGTTTACCTTTCCTGTGATGTTTTTGTATTGTATTTTTGTTGTTATTTTCTGACCCACCCGATTGGACGTCTGTGAAAACAGATCGTTATAGCTCATCAGATTGATCCAGTATAAATAAATATTCAAATTCTAATTCTATTGACCTCTGTGCGAATATATGGATTTCTGTGTGAGTTTTTGGGCCTTTGAGTGTATGGATCTCTGTGTGAGGCAATGGGTCTCTGTGCATGTCTATCGGTCTCTGTGAGTATGGGGTCGCTGTGTGAGTCTGAGTGTCTGTAGGAATGTATGGGTCTCTGTTGGAGTCTATGGGTTTCTGGGTATGGTTGTTTGTGCGAGTCTTACATGCACAAATTTAACTTAAAATGGCCATTGAGGGTTAGGGAATCCAAGTTGAATATTAAGTTCCCTGCAGTGCAAGCCAGCTCTCTAGTCGTGTCATCAAACAGCCCCTTCAAATCTTTAATAATAAAATAGACTTACTCCAGGAAATCCACACTGAGTCACAGTCGGGTCCTGAATTGTTTTTTTTTTTTAAGTTTTCGACAAATGAATGATGAGTTCTTACACAAGTGGGGGAAACCGGAGTACCCGGAGAAAACCCATGCGTGTGAGGGTGAAACACTCTATCCCTGTACAGGTGAAGATGGCGATTAGTCCACTTGCTCTACTGCCTTCTCCTGGCGAGTCAGGTTATGGCACCTCGACGCCCACGGGAAGGTGATTTGCCAACATCATTATGCGGTGATTCACCAACCCTCGCTACCTTCCACAGTGCTGGATTAGAGACGTGCGCTACCAACACCAGGCGAATGATAACAATAATAACTTTCTACTTCTAACTTGATAACAATAGGCGAAAAATAACAACAGGCAAATGATAACGACAGGCGAACAGTAATTATTATTTCCACTTAGAACTTCATAACAATAATTATTTCTACTTTTAACGAAATAACAATTATTTCTACTTATAACGTGATTACAACAATAATAACTAGTTCTACTTTTAACTTAATAACAGGCGAATGATAACAGGCAAATTAAAAAACAGGCACCACATCTACGCCTCTATATAAGGAACGAAACAGGTGAATGTCTCCACAAATCTGGCTGTTGCCTGATGAAGCTAGTTGTAATTACTGGGGAAACGTCGTACTCAGATTGTAATTGTTGTGGCTTGACTCTCCAACACACCGTGTGCTGTACTAGTTACAAATTGGCATGTTCTGCGTACGTGACAACCCTTACTAGTTGGCTGTGTCGGGTGGTGGTGGGTTTTAACGACATATTTATATATTTACGCGATCTAACCCAAAAAAGAAACCTCTATTATGGATGATATTGGTCACGAAAGTCTACGTGTTAAACAAACCCGAAGGAATCAGAGAAAAATCGACGTGACCACGAGAGAAGATGCAAACTCCAAATATACAGACATCAGGGTTGGGGTCAAACCTACGAATTCCAATATACCAGTTTAAAACGTCGACTTTCGCGAGGGAGTTTGCATCTCGCCACTGTGGCGCCTCATTATCTGACTCACCCACCCACTAAACTACGAAAGCCACCCACACACTCACTCACCCACTCACCCTGCCACCCACTCAACCGCTAACTCACTCGCTCAAGCACACACTCAGCCACTCAAGAACTTACCTGTGCACCCACCTACACACCCACTCATTAACTCAACGACCCACCCACCAACCCACTCACTCACTCACTCTAGACTCCACTCACCCACCCACTCACCTGTTCACTCCCCCACTCACACACCCACCCATCCACCCACCCACTCTCTAACTCACACACTCACCCACCAACCCAACCACCCACTCAATCAATCACCCACCAACCACTCACCCACCCAATAAACGAAAACTTAACTATTTCTCATTGTACCAGCTAAGGCCCACAGAGCTATATAGATCTTTTTCAAAAGCGACCTTGTTACAAATTACAGGTAAACAAAGTGACTTATCACATATACATTTATTGCAGCCAAATCCTCTGAATGCAAGTTTATTCTCAATGCAGAGGTAAAACCCCGAGGACCCGGAGAAAAATCCACGTGACCACAGGGAGAAGATGCAAACTCGAAATATACAGGCGGCAGGGTCGGGATCAATTCCATGACCTCCTGTATACTAGGCAAGGTAGTTAACATCTCACCACCGTGATGCCCCATTCTCTGACTCACTCACCCACCCACTCGCACACTAACTTCCCCACTCAACCTCCTACACTAACTTACCCACCCACCTACCAGCCACTCACCCAAACACCCACCCATTCACCTACTGACTCGCACCACTTACTCAAATACCCATCCACTCACACACTGACCCAGCCACTGACTCGAACACCCACCAACTTACCCACCCAACCCCCATTCAACCACCCAACCACCAACCCACCCATTCACTCACTCACCCACGAAACAAAAACTAAACTGGTATTATTTTAACAGGTAAGGCCCACAGGGCTATATAGATCTTTTTCAAAAGCGACCTTGTTACAAATGACAGGTTAACTAAGTGGCTTATCACTTACACATGCATTTCAGCCAAATCCTCTGAATGCAAGTTTATTCTCAATGCAGAGGGAAAACTCAGTTGTTGTATATGTTGGTTATCAAAATATTGATGTGTTGTATGCGTGCGTGGGTGAAATTATTATGTTGTATATGTGGGTTATGAATATTCAGTGAAAATAATAATAATCAAATGAAATTTGGCCAAATGTGCAATTATCCGGAAATATGTTAATTTATGTAATTATGCACATTTAATTATGCCAATTCGAGAGGTAATCGTAGTAATTATGCGAGTGGGTGTAATTATGATAATGCAAGTCGTTATGATAACCAGACCCCGCCTCGGTGACGAGGGTGGGTTATCGATCGGAATAAGGCAATTAATCGTATGCAGTTATGCAGGTGTGGTGTAAATATGCAAGATTAACTTAGATTAACTCGGCATCGTTGTCTAGGTTCGTCTCATTCTCGCTTATATTTTTAGGTCCCCGGTTCACCCCGTTATCGCTTTAACATTTACTGAGTATGTATTAGTGTGTTTATTAAGGTCACCAAGTTCAGATCTCAACGCAGAAGCAGATCTTATGCATAGATTTCAGGAAAGAATCACACAACCACTTCTGTATTAATCAATTTATTACTAATTCAACCTCAACTATGATATAGTATGCGAACTCTCAATCCCGGAACGTCAACACGGCATCAATACAGTATCATCAATGATTGTCTGATTTCACTTTGACAACGGCACATGTATCCCGCATAACGCGATGGTTGTTAGTGAGAGAGAGTCGTTAAAACATGCAAATACTATGCTAAGAAAAACCTTAACGTTAATGAATGATTACTCAATATTGTTCACGCAGTACCGTACTCCTTATTGATAGGATGCGAGTACGTGCGGCGATTATGACTGAAAGATACTTGAAAGATTATACGGTGATGAAAAAAACACAATCAAAAACAGTTATTATTCTTAAAGGCACCAATCTCAACAGATACATCGGCAGGTTATCTGACGACAGAATGGCTCGGAGTAAGGGCCTGCGACGGTGCTCCTTTTCCGAAGATCGTTATCTTATCAAGTTTACTAATTGGGGACCAGATCACCTGATAAGGATCTGGTGGGCCACCACTCCCCACGTGAGCGTGGCTCGGCGGAAGGAGGTGCCAAGAATCAATTCGTATTGATGGATCTGTTGGGAATTTATGCGATTAAGAGTACAGCCCACTAAATATTAAAGATAAAATTACGAATACTCTTATAAACGACGGATGGCCATCACTCGGTCTCGAGTGTTTTTGAGTGGTAAGAGTTGTCTTGAATAGTCAGTGTTCGGAGTCGGTTCTTTATGTCAAACAGACGCCTGGTGGTCGTGTGGTGAGGGGGCGGTGCGCGTCATACGTATCAGTCGCTCCCCCTGTCACCGTGGTGAATTGGTTGGATGCCTGTTGATACACTGTCGTAGTTCGGAACCCGGTCGGTAGGTGGCGCCCACAGCTCGCTCGCAGCGTGCAGTGTTGGGTCGTCGCCTCGTCGCCAAACCGCGACCGTCAGCTGCAGCAGAGACCTCCGACTCGGCAGAGGTTGACCCACGTAGGCCGAGTTGAGCTGTCAAGCGGGTCTTGCCCGCCTGCAGAGGAGATGGGGAGCCGCTTGAGTCGAGCCCCGAGAGCCGGCTGAACTCGGCTGAGTCCCAGACGAGCTGAAGAGTCGAGCCGACCCGCTGGTCGCAGCTCGCTCCTGAGTCGACCCTCCCGGTCGAGCTGAAGATGAGTCGAGCCGACCCGCTGGTCGCAGCTCGCTCCTGAGCCGACCCGCAGGTCGAACTCCTGAGCCGACCCGCTGGTCGAACTCCTGAGCCGACCCGCTGGTCGAACTCCTGAGCCGACCCTGTTGGTCGAACTGATTTCCAATGCTCAGGGTCCTTTCTTTTATGCCGAAAAATCCCTTTAGACCCTGCCCACAAGGCGGGGTTTCTTTTGATTTACTGTGTCAGGATCTGTCCGTAGGTAGGTGTGTTCATGTGTGTGTCCGTACGTCCGTATGTCCTTGTGTGCCTCACCCACGGTATATTCCGTTGTCATATTCCCTCCATAAAATCCACGAGCAAACAGTCAAGTGTTACAAATTGCCTCGAGGTCGTCTCTCTGTCTGGGTGCGATATTATCTCTTGTTTGGCCTTCTTCATGAACCAAAACACAGACGTTACAAATCGTCCGTGTTGCACCACCTGGAGGGAGGGGCACACTCCCTCCGACCCTCACTGACGCACAAAGAAATGATTAAAAAGTTTTAACATTTGTCCCTTACCATTTCACAGTTATGATTCAGTATGTAACCTAAGGTCTGTCATTTCCCATCGTGGTGCTTGACTCAAGTGGAGGTGTTTCCCCGAGCGTATACACACTCATATCCCGCGCTGCGGGGATACAAAGACGGCCGGGATCTCCCTTTCTCTCCGACCCTGGGTTTAACATCGCTCTTTTATTATGTATTTTATATTCGACCTGGTGGTGATTCATCCCGTTATGCTTCGGGTCGAGTTGTATATAAAGTATTAAAGTATGGAAATGACATTTCATATCAACAACTTTAGCCTACCCTGTTGTTAAATTCCGACTTTAACGTGACTTTAATAGCAATACAGAATAATTGAGCTTTTTGACTTAACTAGGCGAACACGAACTTCTGGTGACCCCCGCAGCCTCGCTGTTCAGCTGAGCCTGCAGCCTTGAGAGAGGCACAACACCCTTATTCTCGTCTCACTGTGGTCATCCAACCTTCTGCTCTGGGAGTGTGATTAATTTCAGGACACAGGCCCCCTCCCCTGTGTACACAACCTTGAGCTGGGTTTATCTTGGCTCCCTCAGCTGCAGGAGAACAAGGCGTATTTCTCCTCCCTGTGTGCACGTGTTCCAATTAGCTTGGAATCCCTAAACACACAATCAGTGATGACCCCCGGCCTTCTGTGGCCGTGATCCAGACAAAGGCGCCTCTGCTTCCTTTCATTGCCTTCGAGTCGACACTGCCCCATTATTCGCCCATGTGCTGAGGTCATAGATGGTTAGGCTTTTTGCCTTAACTCTGTCTGGCTGACTCTCCCACCGTCTCTGCCGCCTGCACGGGTGACATATGCCCGTTTATCAGGCCTTATCTTTCCTTGAAGCAAGGTTGCAAATTCTGCCATCCTAGCCCTCCTCCCGTTCCTGCTTAACAACACCTGGTGTTTTGCAGTTTGCTGCGCTTTGGTGTGTTTTCATTCATTATATCTCAATGATGGAAGAAGGCTTAGGATACAACATGCCGCCCTTTTAAAAATGACCAGTGGTCAAATGGCCACGGGTTATTTTAAAAAAAAATGTATACCCTTCTTCCATCATGAACCATTGATTGTCCTCAAGTTTTGCTGCTATTTCCTTACAACGCGCGCGTACGTGTCACAACTTAACATGGTTATATGTGACAAGAGAGAGGAAAAAAATTATTCTAAAGGAAGGTAACACGATAAGGGAGGGAGAAATTATTCTATTGACTACGTGTTATAGGAAATATCGTTAAAAAGATAGTTTCTACGGTTATTCTTGGGTGGCATCATCAGGCCTTGGCTCCCTTCTAGCTTGGCAAGGTACGTTAGCAGGAGCGTGAGCAGGAGGGCTGCCATTTCCTGGAAAACATGTTACACATTATTGTAGTGTGATATGCCCATTAGTTTAGTTCCCCAGAGATTGGTGTTTATTCTGAGTTAATTTTTTTATGTCCTAAGGTTAAGCGTTATTATGTTTCCACTTAAGCTTTCTGGAATTCGTACTCTTTAGTTTTTATTTATTATTTTTGGTCGTGTAGGTAGGAAACATATAATAATAAAAAAATTATTGTTTGTTGGTTAATTATCTTTGTTAAGTTTCTACTTTTCGGTAAGGAAAACGTTAAGAAAACGCGAAGTTTCAACCGTTATTTATTCTGCCCTTATCTGTATCTCTAGATGTCTTGGGAGGCTAGTCCATACATCTTTTGTCCATTTGGATGTCCATGACCTCTTAGTGACCGAACTCTCAACATTTTAACCGCCCTCCATGTTTCATGGATTCTTGGTGTTCTTGTGAGGAGAAGTGAGTTGTTTTCATTAATTAATTAAAAAAAAGGTATATATATAAAAATTAAAAAAATTATTATATTTTTTTTTTATTGTTCTTAATTAAAAAAAATTAGACACAACAATCCGGCAGTTTGAATAATTATCAGGGGTCGATTTGGCCACTGGCGAATTTTCAAACCAAGTAAATGCCCCTTTTTTTGTGTTATGAATCTATAAGCCGCCCTCACTCTCGGCGGTTATTTCTTACGACGCGCGCACATGTATCACAATCTTAACAAGGTTACATTTGAAATAAGCAAAAAAAAAATACCACAAAACTTTAACATCGATATCACCAGTTACATGGTTCTCATCCCTCATAACTCCGACAGATATTAATTTTTCTTGTTTTTGTTAAATCCTGGGAAACGCTAGGTAGCGGTTTCGAACGCATTTTTGCGTTAATTTCCTCCTGTTACATCCTTGCAATCTTTTTACCAAGTTCCGAGTGTCTGGTTTACCACTTATCACTTTGATCATTCGATCACGGTTTTCCGGTTCGTTTTTGTAATTTCCCCTCTCACTCTCTCGCGTCGTGGGAGTGTGTGGTGTAAAATTGTGCTGCACATAATCAGAATTCGCGCACACAACCAACTTATGTACTCCGTCATCACTGCCATTCGCTCTCTCTGCGATTACATGCACATTTGCCGAGTCAGTGTGTCGATTTAATTCTGTCCCTCGTAATGTTGCCCTCTTTGTTTTTACGAGTGTGTTGGATTCCAACACCATTCCCGATACGTCATGGACATTCGTCTCCATTTTAGCACTCCGATCCACATAAATTTTGGTTTCCCTTGGATATTTTCCATTCAAAGGCTCATGCCTGCGCTCCTCAGGGCGTGTCCCTGCTGTCGGTTTTTGTACTGTCCGATCACGCTTCAATGCAACCCTGTCCTTGTATTCGATCCGCGCGTCATTTACGGGAGTACTGTCCACGTTTTTGCCCGCCCTGTCGCTTGTAGCCTGCCTGTATTTCTCATTGAGCTTCGGGTTTAATACCTCGGCGGGTGGGGCGCGTGTTGGCCGCTCGCTCGCGCTCACTGTGGGTTGTTTGTCATGTATTTGGACCGCATTCTGTGTTATTCCTCTATTCCCTCCTGGTATAGCCGGTGGAGGAATTGGTCGGAATTGGATCGATTGTGTTTGACCTCCCATCCTGCGATTACTCTGAATGTTCGCATCCATACCTCCGCGGTCTGTGTAACACCTTCCCGCTAGGTGGTTATCTTGCCATCTCTGTGCGTAATTTGAACCTTGCGTGTGTAGTGGGATGGGGTGTTGATATGGTTCTGCTCTGAACCTCTCCCTCCTACGATTCTCCTGCATATTCGCATCCATACCTCCGCAGTCTGTGTACCTTCCCGCTGGATGGTTATCTCGCCATCTTAGTGTGCAACTTTGGCCTCGTGTGTGTCGTGGCATGAGGTGTTGGTATGGTTCTGTTCTGAACCTCCCCCTCCTGCGATTCCTCTGAATGTTCGGCTTTGTGCCGCTCTCATTCTCGTGCCAACCTCTCTCTGGGTTATTTTGCCATGTGTGCGTGCGTGTTTGCTCCGTCCTGCATTGTGGGACTGCTCGGTGATTTTTATTCCTCTCTGAGAGGCTGGGTTCTTTATCCCTCTCCCTGTGTTCTGGATCCGAATTATGATTCTTAGCTCTGTATAACCATGCCATGTACGCCTTGCTCTCTATGCGGCGTAAGGATGCGGTTTCTGGATTCAAAACCATTCTCACCCTTTCTGTAATCTCTGGGCTCAAGGATTCAAAAAACATAATTTTGAACATTTTATCTCCTTCGTGGTATTGATTCACATCGCCTGCGTAATACGCTCTTTTAAATTGCACGAGGTAGTCACGTGGATCTTGGTCCATGCCCTGGGTCATCGATTTTACAGCATAAAACCCCTCAGTGAGTGTCGAATATTCTCCAAACTTCCGAATCACTGCCAGGCTCAGTTGTTTAAAATCATTTCTAACCTTGTGTGGTAGTGACTTTACCCATGGGATAGAATCTTTATTTAAGCTTCGTTTCAACAAACTCGCTTTTTCATCCCGTCTCATCAACCCTCTAATCATTGCCTCCTCTTCCACTGTCGCGATATGTGTGTGGATATCCATAGTCTTATTGTGGGGGTCAAAATCGGGAATTCTGACTAGAACCTTGTCCATCAATTTAAGGGTTTTACTGTTGAATAAGTATTCCGAAAGTTGATCGCCGTCAGCGTCATCATCAAACAAGTTATCATCAGGCAATCTGTCACTTTTATCTGTTCTGTGGGGCGTGATTAATCGGTGTGCATTTTCTGTGTGCGCCCAATGCCGTGTCGCTCGTGTTGCCATTTCCCTTCAGTTTTTGCCTCTGCCCTTAGCGGAGCACGTCGTCGACTTTACTTTAACATTTTGCTTCCCTCTATCTGTGAAGTTGTCAATCTCACATGTTTTTGTTTGCATATGTATCTCTCCATCCCTTCTCTCGAATGAGTGTGATTTAATGTTACTTCCATATTTATTCTGTGGATCCACGTCTGTGAGTTTCGCTGGTCTCGCGAGCCCTGATTTCTCCTCCGTTACGATGGTGTGAGGACATTTTTCCTCGTTTATTAGAGACGATTTCTCTCCTGTTTCCTTTCCGAATTTTCCTTCATTCCACCATCCCTGTCTGTATGCCTGTGTGAGGAGGAATGAGTCCTGTCCTGCCTTCTCTGCAGCTTTTGCATCGTGTTCGCCTTTGTTACATTTTATCCAGTCAATTAGTTTCCCCCGAGGTGTGTTCGTTTTATCTGTAGTGGTGGTGTTGACGTGCGCCGACTGTGACAGTGATGGATCACGGGGCTGCGCGGGGTGCGGGGTTGGGCACGCGTTGTGGGCGTGGTGTGGACGCGCGCGCCGGGAGTGACAGATGACGGGGCGGCGCGGCGTGGGTGGTGAGGCACGATGAGATGTGGGAAAACAGGATCGTAGCCAGCGCCCAGCGATTGGTCGAATAAATGGGTGCTCGCAGCGACGTCCGCAGGTGGGGTATAAAGGGGGACGCGCGAGAGCACTCGGGGAGAGTTACCCAGTTGAAGACCCGAAGACGGAGCTGAAGACCTAGTGCCCCGAGACCCCTAGTCCCGCCGTCCTTGTGGGGACCGGGGCCCTGTGTGGCTCGGAGGCGAGGCTGTGGGACCCGGGGTCCGACGCCCCCGTGGGTCGGGCTGGGGACCCACAGTCGAGACGGATACCCCGGGCAGGGAGTGTCCCGAGTAGCTCAGTGGCGTTAGTCGCCGAGTAGCTAAGTGGATGTTGGTCATCCGAGTAGCTCAGTGGCGTTAGTCGCCGAGTAGCTAAGTGGGTGTTTGTCACCCGAGATACTAAGTGGATGTTGGTCATCCGAGTAGCTCAGTGGGCGTTAGTCGCCAAGTAGCTAAGTGGGTGTTTGTCACCCGAGATACTAAGTGGGTGTTTGTCACCCGAGATACTAAGTGGGTGTTTGTCACCCGAGATACAAAGTAGGTGTTAGTCACCTGTGAACGAGTTTGATAAAATAAAGAGTGTGTTACCCGTGAAGTCGTCTCCCGCTGAGTTACTACATTACATATCGATACAGCTCCCTTCCCATATGTCTCTCTGACTGTACTGCTTTGTAACAGATTGGTCGGTACGTTTTAATACGAGTTCCCCGTACCCCGTCACCCCTTCAAAAATTATTCTTAATCCTATCATCTCAAGTGGCAGGAGTTACTTTGACATTCCTTTTCAGAGTACTTATAAACAATTGTATCACAGGATGCGTCAGTTCAACTCGAGCAAATAATCTCAGCCCAGCTGTCTTTGTTATACTCTGCTACTCTGGTATTTCCTTTCAGAGCGCGTTTTGTTTTGTTTTACGCCCGTTTACAATCACAAGGCAACGTTAGTTCACAACACTTTGATTAACACAACAGTGATTCGTTCCTGAATTCATGCATAAACCGTCTGCGAGAAATCCCGGGCGACGCCCCCATTATGTTGTATATGCTGGTTATCAAAATATTGATGTGTTGTATGCGTGCGTGGGTGAAATTATTATGTTGTATATGTGGGTTATGAATATTCAGTGAAAATAATAATAATCAAATGAAATTTGGCCAAATGTGCAATTATTCGGAAATATGTTAATTTATGTAATTATGCACATTTAATTATGCCAATTCGAGAGGTAATCGTAGTAATTATGCGAGTGGGTGTAATTATGATAATGCAAGTCGTTATGATAACCAGACCCCGCCTCGGTGACGAGGGTGGGTTATCGATCGGAATAAGGCAATTAATCGTATGCAGTTATGCAGGTGTGGTGTAAATATGCAAGATTAACTTAGATTAACTCGGCATCGTTGTCTAGGTTCGTCTCATTCTCGCTTATATTTTTAGGTCCCCGGTTCACCCCGTTATCGCTTTAACATTTATTGAGTATGTATTAGTGTGTTTATTAAGGTCACCAAGTTCAGATCTCAACGCAGAAGCAGATCTTATGCATAGATTTCAGGAAAGAATCACACAACCACTTATGTATTAATCAATTTATTACTAATTCAACCTCAACTATGATATAGTATGCGAACTCTCAATCCCGGAACGTCAACACGGCATCAATACAGTATCATCAATGATTGTCTGATTTCACTTTGACAACGGCACATGTATCCCGCATAACGCGATGGTTGTTAGTGAGAGAGAGTCGTTAAAACATGCAAATACTATGCTAAGAAAAACCTTAACGTTAATGAATGATTACTCAATATTGTTCACGCAGTACCGTACTCCTTATTGATAGGATGCGAGTACGTGCGGCGATTATGACTGAAAGATACTTGAAAGATTATACGGTGATGAAAAAAACACAATCAAAAACAGTTATTATTCTTAAAGGCACCAATCTCAACAGATACATCGGCAGGTTATCTGACGACAGAATGGCTCGCAGTAAGGGCCTGCGACGGTGCTCCTTTTCCGAAGATCGTTATCTTATCAAGTTTACTAATTGGGGACCAGATCACCTGATAAGGATCTGGTGGGCCACCACTCCCCACGTGAGCGTGGCTCGGCGGAAGGAGGTGCCAAGAATCAATTCGTATTGATAAATCTGTTGGGAATTTATGCGATTAAGAGTACAGCCCACTAAATATTAAAGATAAAATTACGAATACTCTTATAAACGACGGATGGCCATCACTCGGTCTCGAGTGTTTTTGAGTGGTAAGAGTTGTCTTGAATAGTCAGTGTTCGGAGTCGGTTCTTTATGTCAAACAGACGCCTGGTGGTCGTGTGGTGAGGGGGCGGTGCGCGTCATACGTATCAGTCGCTCCCCCTGTCACCGTGGTGAATTGGTTGGATGCCTGTTGATACACTGTCGTAGTTCGGAACCCGGTCGGTAGGTGGCGCCCACAGCTCGCTCGCAGCGTGCAGTGTTGGGTCGTCGCCTCGTCGCCAAACCGCGACCGTCAGCTGCAGCAGAGACCTCCGACTCGGCAGAGGTTGACCCACGCAGGCCGAGTTGAGCTGTCAAGCGGGTCTTGCCCGCCTGCAGAGGAGATGGGGAGCCGCTTGAGTCGAGCCCCGAGAGCCGGCTGAACTCGGCTGAGTCCCAGACGAGCTGAAGAGTCGAGCCGACCCGCTGGTCGCAGCTCGCTCCTGAGTCGACCCTCCCGGTCGAGCTGAAGATGAGTCGAGCCGACCCGCTGGTCGCAGCTCGCTCCTGAGCCGACCCGCTGGTCGAACTCCTGAGCCGACCCGCTGGTCGAACTCCTGAGCCGACCCGCTGGTCGAACTCCTGAGCCGACCCTGTTGGTCGAACTGATTTCCAATGCTCAGGGTCCTTTCTTTTATGCCGAAAAATCCCTTTAGACCCTGCCCACAAGGCGGGGTTTCTTTTGATTTACTGTGTCAGGATCTGTCCGTAGGTAGGTGTGTTCATGTGTGTGTCCGTACGTCCGTATGTCCTTGTGTGCCTCACCCACGGTATATTCCGTTGTCATATTCCCTCCATAAAATCCACGAGCAAACAGTCAAGTGTTACAAATTGCCTCGAGGTCGTCTCTCTGTCTGGGTGCGATATTATCTCTTGTTTGGCCTTCTTCATGAACCAAAACACAGACGTTACAAATCGTCCGTGTTGCACCACCTGGAGGGAGGGGCACACTCCCTCCGACCCTCACTGACGCACAAAGAAATGATTAAAAAGTTTTAACATTTGTCCCTTACCATTTCACAGTTATGATTCAGTATGTAACCTAAGGTCTGTCATTTCCCATCGTGGTGCTTGACTCAAGTGGAGGTGTTTCCCCGAGCGTATACACACTCATATCCCGCGCTGCGGGGATACAAAGACGGCCGGGATCTCCCTTTCTCTCCGACCCTGGGTTTAACATCGCTCTTTTATTATGTATTTTATATTCGACCTGGTGGTGATTCATCCCGTTATGCTTCGGGTCGAGTTGTATATAAAGTATTAAAGTATGGAAATGACATTTCATATCAACAACTTTAGCCTACCCTGTTGTTAAATTCCGACTTTAACGTGACTTTAATAGCAATACAGAATAATTGAGCTTTTTGACTTAACTAGGCGAACACGAACTTCTGGTGACCCCCGCAGCCTCGCTGTTCAGCTGAGCCTGCAGCCTTGAGAGAGGCACAACACCCTTATTCTCGTCTCACTGTGGTCATCCAACCTTCTGCTCTGGGAGTGTGATTAATTTCAGGACACAGGCCACCTCCCCTGTGTACACAACCTTGAGCTGGGTTTATCTTGGCTCCCTCAGCTGCAGGAGAACAAGGCGTATTTCTCCTCCCTGTGTGCACGTGTTCCAATTAGCTTGGAATCCCTAAACACACAATCAGTGATGACCCCCGGCCTTCTGTGGCCGTGATCCAGACAAAGGCGCCTCTGCTTCCTTTCATTGCCTTCGAGTCGACACTGCCCCATTATTCGCCCATGTGCTGAGGTCATAGATGGTTAGGCTTTTTGCCTTAACTCTGTCTGGCTGACTCTCCCACTGTCTCTGACGCCTGCACGGGTGACATATGCCCGTTTATCAGGCCTTATCTTTCCTTGAAGCAAGGTTGAAAATTCTGCCATCCTAGCCCTCCTCCCGTTCCTGCTTAACAACACCTGGTGTTTTGCAGTTTGCTGCGCTTTGGTGTGTTTTCATTCATTATATCTCAATGATGGAAGAAGGCTTAGGATTCAACACAGTGCACCTGGAAAAAAATCCACACGACCACGAGGAGAACAAGCACAATCAAATATACTTGCGACAGGGTCGGGATCGAATCGACAACCTCCTGTATACTAGGTGAGGAAGTTACCATCTCACCACCGTGGCACCCCATTCTCTGACTCACTCACTCAAACACCCACCCATTCACCTATTCACGCACACCACTTACTCAAATACCCACCCTCTCACTCAATAACCCATCCACTCACTCATGAACCCACTGAAGCACTCATCCATACAAAAACCCACTCACCCACCGACTCACTCACCCATGAAATCGCACACCCATCTTCTCAACCACTCAGCCAGCCACCCACTCAATCTCGTACCCACTAACTCTCTCACTTCCTCACCAACCTACCAACCCACCAGCGACGTGCGGTCAGGGGAGGCAGAGCCTCACCTGTCATACTCCAATGACAATAGTTGTTACGAAAAGTACAAAAAAGAGAATAAAATAAAAATTAAGATTTTTCCACTGATCTGTGTTATAAATGTCATTTCTGTACGATTCCAATCATTTTTATAGTCAAAATCGCCAAATTTGCGGAGCTCCGCTGCAAATACAGGAAGAGACGAGAGGTGAGGCAGCGACGAGCTCAGCCTCCCCTGATTACGCAACCCCTCAGTAACTGGATGGAGCGCGGGCAATAAGTGTGTCCCTGTTACTATTACAGTATGTCACCAATGTAATGTTTGTAGACCCTTTCATTTCATGTCCTCGCCTTCCATACTCCAGGTAACTTATTTCACGTATGTGTATAAAGATATTTAGGCTCTAGATTTGAAGCTTTCGTGACTGCAAGGATTCATACTCTTAGGTCTTTCGGTAAAGTCACGTGGGTAAAATTAATAAAAATAAAACAATCAGACGCCATCCAGACATCCACCCTGCGTCCTTCCCTGTGGAAGAGGTATGTGGATGACACTTTCGTCATTTGGCCACATGGCCTCCCAGCATTGAGGACCTGCACACTTTGAGGACCCTGAGGCGAGCAAGGAAGATTGCGGACGATTCCTCACACCCTGGATACTCTCTGTTCCAGCTACTCCCCTCCGGCAGAAGGCTGCGGTCCATCAAGACCAAAACCTCATGTCATAAAAACAGTTTTTTCCCATCCGCTGTTGGCCTCCTCAACAAGGCCAAGGGCTTAAAATGACTTTTACACTTAAAATGACTGTTACACTTACTATAACATTTTATCTACATAATTACACCTTTCCATACTTACAACGTGTAATCTTATTTGTATTTTAAGATTGTTTAATATGGCTAATTAACATTTTACATTTCGCATTTTATAAGGACTACTTATTCATAATTTTAAAGATTTTAGCCCTTTAGTATTACTTATACTTTGTAACGTTAGCATAGTTAGAGTGTATACCTTTTATATAAGTTAAGATTCCTACTTGTTCAATGTATGTGTAGTGGTGGTGTTGACGTGCGCCGACTGTGACAGTGATGGATCACGGGGCGGCGCGAGGTGCGGGGTTGGGCACGCGTTGTGGGCGTGGTGTGGACGCGCGCGCCGGGAGTGACAGATGACGGGGCGGCGCGGCGTGGGTGCTGAGGCACGCTGAGATGTGGGAAAACAGGATCGTAGCCAGCGCCCAGTGATTGGTCGAATAGGATGGGTGCTCGCAGCGACGTCCGCAGGTGGGGTATAAAGGGGGACGCGCGAGAGCACTCGGGGAGAGTTACCCAGTTGAAGACCAGAAGACGGAGCTGAAGACCTAGTGCCCCGAGACCCCTAGTCCCGCCATCCTTGTAGGGACCGGGGCCCTGTGTGGCTCGGAGGCGAGACTGTGGGACCCGGGGTCCGACGCCCACGTGGGTCGGGCTGGGGACCCACAGTCAAGACGGATACCCCGGGCAGGGAGTGTCCCGAGTAGCTCAGTGGGCGTTAGTCGCCAGGGTAGCTAAGTGGGTGTTGGTCACCCGAGTAGCTCAGGGGCGTTAGTCGCCGAGTAGCTAAGTGGGTGTTGGTCACCCGAGTAGCTCAGTGGGCGTTAGTCGCCAGGGTAGCTAAGTGGGTGTTTGTCACCCGAGATACTAAGTGGGTGTTTGTCACCCGAGATACTAAGTGGGTGTTTGTCACCCGCGATACTAAGTGGGTGTTTGTCACCCGAGATACAAAGTAGGTGTTAGTCACCTGTGAACGAGTTTGGTAAAATAAAGAGTGTGTTACCCGTGAAGTCGTCTCCCGCCGAGTTACTACATTACATATGCACCGTCCCGCCATAGTGAATTCCTTGTCTGTGCAAACTTACATGGCGATTAAAACCGTTTCTGTTTTCTAATTTCTGATTTCATTGAACCACTTCTTGGACCACATCAATTCCAGACATCCATTGATCAGATTCACCATGGAAGTGGAGAAAGATGGCAAACTACCATTCTTAGATATTCTGTTTGAGAGGAGACCTGACGGATCCTTGGGACATTCTGTTTACAGGAAAGCCACCCACACAGATTCCTACTTGAAACCGGATTCTCACCACCACCCATCTCAAAATAATTATCTCATCAAAACGCTATACCACAGAGCTCATGGCATTTCTGACCAACACCACCTGGCCAGTGAATTGAGACATGTACATCGGGCCCTCAGGATGAACGGATACTCTGAACGCACCATCCGCCAAGCTGTTTCTCCCACCATACAGAAACAGCCACTTGAAACTCCGATCAAAACTGTCACGTTACCATACATAGCAGGCGTGACCAAAAAGATCTCCAAAATTCTAAACAAACATAAGATCCAAGTCCGATTCAGTACAGTACATAAAATCCGTGATCTAATTTCATCTGTGAAGGATGTCATCCCTGACTTGTAATACCCTGGAGTCTATAAACTGAGTTGCAGCTGTGGTGACTGTTACATTGGGGAAACGAAACGTCATGTCTCTGATCGTGTCCGCGAGCACAAGTCAGATTTGAAACACGGCAAAATTGAGTCGTTCGCCGTTGCCGATCATTGCTACAACTCGGTGGGCTCTCATGAGATTGTTTTCTCCGAGACTAAGGTGCTCTGCAAGCCTTCTGGCTACCATCAAAGGTTTGTACACGAAGCCATTCATGAATTACAAACACAGACATAATTTAAACCGTGATGATAGGTACAAACTTAGTAATCATTGGAAAGATGTTATCAACCATGCAAAAAAGATTTAATTACACATTTTTGGACCATCTTTCTGACAGGCACTATTTTACTTCACCGAGTGTTAACATTCCTAACGTTTAACAGTACTCTAGGTGCTCACACCGACGCCCGCACCTGCATCCCCCACGGGCCCCTCCCGGGGGCCGAGTGCTATAAAAGGTGGTGAGCCGAAGGGCTCGAGGTCGAGTGTTAGCTTAAACCAGCGAAGACTGAAGACCAGCTAGAATAGGCCCCGGAGCTCCCCTGGCTCGCTGTCGTTGTCAGGGCCGACCAGGGCAAGCCGGTGGCATGGCCCCGAGAGCCCAGACTGACGTTCTTATAAGAGCCAGTCTGGAGACTCAGGGTGCCGGGATCCCAGCTTGACCAGGGCTGGGATAGGTAGCCTCCCCTAGCTCCGTAGTGGAGGACTCGGGCGTAGGTTAGCGGGGTTAGACGTGGTGTCTCCCTGTTAGACGAGTGAAGGGGACGATACCGCTTCAAGTGCTGTCGTCCAAGCCTCCTGCAACTTACTACACTGGTATAAACATGGGCATTTCCGCTCCTTTTCTATTATGTACATCCACAGTTACTTGCGCAACACGTCCCTGATCACCAGTCCATTCATCCCACAGTGACTTGCGCACAAACAGCATAACCAAGAGCGGCTTAATCGTATCTAATTCATTTACCCACCCAGCAGTATAACAAAAGCAGTAATTGACCACTTCACAACTCTTCCTCCCCCGCTGCCCTTCCTGGCTCCTCCCCCCTTAACCACTATATAAGGTACAGATATTTTGCTGTGACGGTTTCACCTGAAGACGGACGCTTGTGTTGCCTCCGAAACGTCGTGATTTTTATTGTTTTATTTTTATTAATTTTACCCACGTGACTTTACCGAAAGAACTAAGAGTATATATATTTAGGCTCGCTGGTATCGTCATGAAACTGCAATGAAAAAGCACCAGGGGAGGCAGCCATCACATTTGCCTCACTGAGGGGGACGCGTCTAACACGCCCCCCTCCGTGAGGCCACGTCACCCTCAGTGTGTGAATCTGGCTCTGACACAAGCCAGTGCCTCCCCAGCCATTGACCTCACCACACGTCACTGCAACCCACCCACCTATCTACTCACTCTACCACCCACCCAGTCGATCATCCACCCACTAACACTCACCCACCCAACAACTCACTAACCCACCCAGCACTCACTCACTGAGCCAGTCAATCTCTAACCCACCAACTCACTTTTAAACTGACTTTCTCAACTACAACTCACCCATTATTTGGTTCTTTCGGTTAAGTCACGTCTAAAGATAAAATAATCAATTAAATTAAATAATAGAATACGACGTTTCGATTGCAACACAAGCAATCATCATCAGGTATAATGAAATAGCGACGTAAAATCTAACCAGAAAACTATAGACAGACATATTAGCAACTCACCCAGTCACTAACCCACTCACTCAATTTATAACCCACCCACTACCCACGTAACCTCCTATTCACACACTCACTCATCCACAAACCCACTCACCCCCTCACTCATCCATCCACTCACAAACTCACCCAGCCACTCACCTACTCACCCAGTCACATACACATCCACTCACCATGCCACCCACTCAATTTCTAACCCACCCACTCGCCCAACCACTCCCTCAGCATCGCACCCACTAACCACGTAATTATTCACCCACCCACCCATTACTCAACCACCCAATAATTCAACCACCAAAACATTCCACCACCCACTAACTCAACCACCCACTACCACCCACTAACTCAACCACCGAGCCACTCACACTCACCCACTCACCCACCCACGCACTCACCTGCCCACTCACCAACACACTAAACTAAATCTAAATTGTGGTTATTTTACCAGGTAAGGCCGACAGAGCTAAACATCTTTTTCAGAAATGACCTGGTTAAAAATTATAGGTCAACGAAGTGGCTTATGACATGTATTGCAGCCAAATCCTATAAATGCTTGTTGATTTTAAATGTGGAGGGAAATATACAGGTGTCAGGGTCGGGATCAAACCCACAGCCTTCTGCATACCAGGCGAAGTAGTTAACATCTCGCCACTGTGGTGCCCCACTGTCTGACTCTCCAACCCACTAACCCACACACTCACCCACTCACTCAACTACTGAGCCATTCATACACTGACCCACTCACTAAGCCACCCACTCAATCTCTAACTCACACTCATGCACCCAACCGCTCACTCACTCAGCGACTTCACCTACGACGCATCAACCCATCCACTCACTCATCCACCCACGCACCCACCCACTAACGCACGATAAACTCATCCACACAATAAACTAATATTTAATTGGTTTTCATTTTACTGGGTAAGGCCCTGAGCTATAGATCTTTGTCCGAAACCACCTCAGCACAAATGACAGTTCAATTAAGTGGCTTTTCACGTAGAATGTTATTGCAACCAAATTATATAAATGCATGTTCAAATGTGGAGGGACAACCTGGAGAAAATTCCACGCGACCACGGGGAGAACATAGAAACTCCAAACATACAAGCGGAAGGGCTGGGATAAAATCCACAACCTCCTGTATACTAGGCGAGGTAGTTAATATCTCGGCACCATGATGCCTCACTCTCCGACTCACCCACCCACTAACACACGAACTCTCCTCCCATATTCACACACCCATCTATCCAAAAACTCAACCACCCACAGATTCACGCAACAATACACTCACCCACCCACTCACTTATTCACCCACCCACTAAACCATGCACCTATCCACTCACCTATTCAACCACCCACTAACTCAACCACCCACTATCACCCACTAACTCAACCACCGAGCCACTCACACTCACCCACTCCCCACGCACTCACCCGCCCACTCACCAACACACTAAACTAAATCTAAATTGTGGTTATTTTACCAGGTAAGGCCGACAGAGCTAAACATCTTTTTCAGAAATGACCTGGTTAAAAATTATAGGTCAACGAAGTGGCTTATGACATGTATTGCAGCCAAATCCTATAAATTCGTGTTGATTTTAAATGTGGAGGGAAATATACAGGTGTCAGGGTCGGGATCAAACCCACAACCTTCTGCATACCAGGCGAGGTAGTTAACATCTCGCCACTGTGGCGCCCCACTGTCTGACTCTCCCACCCACTAACCCACACACTCACCCACTCACTCAATCACCCACTCACTCACTCAACTACTGAGCCATTCATACACTGACCCACTCACTAAGCCACCCACTCAATCTCTAACTCACACTCATGCACCCAGCCACTCACTCACTCAGCGACTCAACTACGACGCATCACCCCATCCACTTACTCATGCAACCATGCACCCACTCACGCACGCACCTACTCATCCACACAATAAACGAATATTTAATTGTTTTTCATTTTACTGGGTAAGGCCCTGAGCTATAGATCTTTGTTGGAAGCCACCTCAGCACAAATGACAGTTCAATTAATGGCTTTTCACGTAGAATGTTATTGCAACCAAATTATATAAATGCATCTTCTTGGTTCTTTCGGTAAAGTCACGTAGAAGGGAAGTAATAAAATAATAAAAAGAAAACATAATAAAATAATTCTCACGACGTTTCGGCCACAACGCAAGCAGCCGTCCTCAGGTGAAGAACATGTCTGTCGATAAGACAGAGTCTAAATGACACGTCTTAGGCTTGGAGTGTCTATTTAAGCTGTGAGGGAGGAGGAAGAGAGCCTTGACAAAATAATTTGCAATTGAAGAGGAATTTAGCATATTTGTAGGGTTGTTACGGGAGGGCTGTAGGTGCATGGGATCCAACGGGGAATAAACACAGTGGGCGGAGCTCCGGGAGTACACGGGGGGGGTGCCCGCAGCGACGTCCGCATCAGGCAGCCTGGGGGGTTGTGATCCTGACGGGGGGTATAAAGGGGGAGGACAGAGGGAGCTCGTGGCTCAGTCTGGGAACGAAGGAGGAAGAAGGAAGATCTTCTAGTTAGAAGCCCTGGACTCCCCTCGACGCCGCCCTTGTAAGGGCTGCGGAGGATCGAGCCAGAGGCGTGGTTCCGTGAACCAGGGTCAGTACCCTGGGACTCCGGAGACCGTAGCCCGACTCACCAGTGTCGGGCCAGTTAGCCTCCCCTAGCCCGTTAGTGGAGGACTTGGGAGTAGGTCAGGATTAGCTAGAGTGTATCCCCAGTTATCCGGGTGAGGGGGCCGCTACCCCCTCTAGTGCTGTCCTGTACCGACAACTTGTAATAAAGATATGTGTGCCTCAACCTGGGTGTCCAGCGTAATTACCGGTACTTCATCTGGTGTCAGAAGAATTACGGACATGGAAACACGTCAGACAGCTCGAGCCAGAGTATCGGACGAGGACACTGCTGAAATCGTTGAGCCCGAGACGGCTCACCAAGACATGGTGCAGCCGGGGCCAGACGCGTTCCTGCCGGGGCATCGGCATGAAGAGGGGCCGCAGCCAGACGCGCTACGGCTGGCTCACGAGAGGCTGGCGGAGCTGCTGTATGCCGCTGCCGCCACGCTGGAAAACATCACGCGGCTGGGGGCTGGTGGTCCACCACGGGGCGAGGGGAGTCGACGACCGGAGCGCCTTCCCGCCATTTCGGAAGACTCCAACTTTGAATTTCCCGCCATCGCCACGGCAGCTGCAGAGGGCGTGGCCGGGCTAAACCTTGGATCCGACACCGCTCTCGCTGGGACAGCCGCATCATCGCCAGCGGCGGGAGCGTCATCACGGCTGCGACAGGCGATTCCATCTGCCATTCGCGCCGACGCACAGCCGAGTCCTGGGGATAGCAGCCTGCAGACTTCCAAGGCGAACGCTGCGCTGCAACAACGGCTGCCTCCGCTGAAGGAATTTGTTGGCGCGGAGGGCGACTGGGGCGGATTCCAACGACGCTTCATCGCCCACCAAGAAATGGCAAGGTGGTCGGACGACGAAGCCCTCTGCGCGCTGCCGGCGGTCCTCGACGCCGACGCGCTCGCCGCCCTCACATCGGCGCCAAGAGAGAAGCGTTCTACTCTGCCGAGGGCGCTACAACTGCTGGCTGGGGTCTATGGACCATCTGCAGAATGCAGACAGCAGTTCTACGACCGCAAGCGGGGTGAAAAAGAGTCGCCCCTGGCATACAGGACGAGCCTCCTGGCGCTGGCCAAGACGGCTTTTCCCCGTATGGACGACGACGGCGTGGACGCGATGGTCACGGAGAAAATCCTCCTCCTGGCAGACGACCTGGACATCGCTGTCGTCGCACAGGAGGACGCCGAGATGACCTCTCTTCAGGCGGCGCGCCTCCTTCACGCCAACCTTCTGTCCCTGCGGCGGAAAGCCAGCAGGGCATCGGCCGGGCGTGCGGTGGCTGCAGCCACCCTTCCGACGGAGGAGCTCTACGCCGTCGACCATCGACGGCAACAGGCGCAAGGAGCACGGTCGGGCCGGGACGGCTCAAGCCGTTTCGACCATCCATCGTCTCCACCAGGGCTCCCGCGGTGTTTCAACTGCGGCGTTCGGGGCCACGTCGCCTCGGGGTGCCGCTCGCCTCGACAACGTGGGACGACGCCTCGACGGGACGCCGGGCCTCCTCCTCCCAAGCTCCAGCAACATGATCCGGCGAGTCGCGGCACCACACATGTTTGGCAAAAGCACCCACCCGTTGCACACTCTCGCACCACAACGAACGGGGGGCCGATGTTGCGTTGCGACGGGCCAACGCGGATCACTGCGGGGACTCAAATCGAGCCCAAACAGTGGTCCGTGTTGGCCCATCGCGTGGTAGCCGCGTCGTCAGGGTCGTCGGCCGTGGTCGGACACATTGACGGGGTAGAGGTACGCATCCTGGTCGATACGGGGGCATCGGCGACAATCATTTCGGAGTTAATTTACAATATTCTGCCTGTACAAAGCCGGCCTTTACTGCCGGTTAACGTCCCATTCTATGCCGCTAACGGGGGCTCTCTGGGCATCATGGGACAGATTCGAGCGCAAATTTGTATTGGGGACATCAAATTGTCGGGGCCGATTTTCGTTTCCTCCTCGCTGGCGGTTCCGTGCCTGCTGGGGACGGATTTCTTAGGCAAAATGCCAATTCGTATTTTGATCGACCAAGGATGCATTGAGCTTCCGTCGGGGCGACGCATGGCGTTCCTGCCTTCCCCTGCGGCGGCTCGGACGGCGTTCGCGACGGTACCGGCGTTCGTCGTCAGAACAGTTAGTGTGCCGCCGGGAGCTCAAATGCTAGTGCCTCTGAAACTTCGTAAGCCCTTCGCTAAGGGCGTAGGGGATCAGGGTGTTTTGCTGGGACCGTCTAGGGCCGGGGTTAATGCACCTCATTTGATTCCGGCCCAGACCGTCGTAAGAGGGGACGGGGACCCTTTCATCGCGGTCCTCAATGTGGGGTCGCAACCGGTGGTGGTTCCTCAAGGGACGGTGCTCGCTCACGCGACGCCGGTGCCCTGCGAGGAACCTGTCGCGAACCACGTTGGCACTGCTTCCCGGATGCTCCCACATTCGGACAGCGATGAAGGGTGGCTCGACGCGCTTTGTGCGGGATCGACGGACCTGACAAATTCAGAGCGCCAACAGCTTAGAACGCTACTGAGGGAATTTTCCGACGTTTTCAGTCGGAATAAATATGATTTGGGTTGCACTCACCTGCTGCGTCACCATATTGACACGGGTGACAGCGCGCCAATTCGCCAAAATCCGTTTCGGTTAAGTCCCGCCGAAAAGGACCATGTCAAATCGGCTGTTGATGACATGTTAGCCGCCAACATCATTTCTCCCTCCACCAGCCCTTGGGGAGCGCCGATCGTCCTGGTTAAAAAGCAGGACGGCTCGTTGCGGTTTTGCGTGGATTTTCGGCGCCTTAATAAAATTTCGGTTGCCGACGCATACCCGCTCCCACGGATGGACGAATCGCTGGACGCCTTGGCGGGAGCGCGATTCTTCTCCACACTAGATTTACTTTCGGGATTCTGGCAGCTTCCTCTGGACGATGATTCTAAGCCTAAAACTGCTTTCCGTACACCGCACGGCCTGTTCCAATTCAACCGGTTGCCGATGGGCTTACACTCAGCGCCGGCAACTTTCCAGCGATTGATGGAATTGGTTTTGGCTGGATTGCAATGGGAGTCGTGCCTGATTTATTTGGATGACGTTATTGTCTTTGGTAAAACTTTTGATGAACAGAGGTTGCGGGCGGTTTTCCTAAAGATGCGGGCTGCTAATTTGAAATTTAAGCCCCAGAAATGCCATTTGTTACGCAAGTTGGTGCGTTATTTGGGGCACATCGTAGGGCGCTCGGGTATTGCTACCGATCCCGCCAAAACGCAGTGTGTCAGCTCCTGGCCGACTCCCACCTCGGTGGGAGTGGTCAGGAGTTTTATTGGCTTCGCATCATATTACCGACGCTTCGTCGCAAATTTCGCAACAATTGCCAAACCCCTACACGCGTTAACATCTAAAGGGGTTCGGTTCCACTGGGGTCAGGATGAGGAAGCTGCTTTCTGCTCCCTTCGGGACGCCCTGGTAAAGGCTCCTCCCCTGATTTACCCAGATTTTTCGAGGCCGTTTTTGCTCGACACCGACGCGAGCAACACGGGTATTGGAGGCGTGCTTTCCCAGGTGGTTGACGGCGTGGAACGGGTGGTTGCGTACGGCAGTCGGGTGTTGTCTCCAGCGGAGCAAAGATATTGTGTCACCCGTAGGGAACTGTTGGCAATTGTCTATTTCATCCAACAGTATCGCCCATATCTGTACGGTCGGCATTTCACCGTCCGCACAGATCATGCGGCACTGCAGTACGCCCTGAAGGTTCAACAGCCATCGGGACAATTGTCCCGATGGTTGGAGGTCCTCCAGGATTTCGATTTCGAAACCACCTACCGTAAGGGCGTTCGCCACACCAACGCTGACGCTCTGTCACGGATGCCAACCGCCTCCGAATGCGCATGCCTCCTGGGGTCTGGGCATTGCAAGCCAGCAGGGGACATGATGGTTCCGGTCCTGGCGGCCGCCGCCAATGACGAAACATTGGTCACCAATGATATCGCGGAACAAGGGAAAGATTCCCTGCTTGGGTTGCCCGTTAATGAATGGGGGCGCCTCCAAATGGAGGATACCTCCCTCCTCGCGCTGCGTCGTCGCGCCGGGGAGAGGGGGCGCGGGACGGGTGAGGCCGACGCTTGGGGGATGCACGCAGGGTTGCTCATGCATTGGGACAGCAAATCCCACCGTCACCGGCTGGTGGTCCCTTCGGGATTACGGGGTAAGGTGGTGTGGGCTGCTCATGAGCGCCTCCTCCACCTGGGTACTCAGAAAACTCTCGCCTTGCTCCAGCTGAATTTTTTTTGGCCGGGCATGACAAGGGATGTCGCTGATCTGTTGGCAGCATGCCCTCGGTGTGCGCAGCGCAAACCACCGACACGGGAGTCGAACCCGCCCTTGCAGTCCATCCAGGTCTCCAGAGTAAATGAACTGGTCGCACTGGACATTCTGGGGCCATTCCCCGCCACCCCCAGGGGAAATAGATATTTGCTTACGGGGGTCGAATATTTTACGCGCTGGCCTATGGCCTGGCCCCTGCCAAATCAGTCGGCAGCAGCCATCGTTGACGCCTTTGTCCAGGGTTATGTCATGGACAAAGGTGCTCCGGAGCGGTTGCTGACCGACCAGGGTAGAAATTTTTCCGGGAAACTACTAAAACAAGTCTGTGATCTCCTAGGAACGAAAAAAATTCGAACCTCTCCTTATCACCCGCAAACGGACGGGATGGTCGAGCGTCTGCATCGCACCATCTCGTCTATGTTGTCGCAGCAAGTTTCGGACTCGCAGACTGCAGTCATTTTTAGTCTGGTGATGGTCGGCGATGCGGTAATCGACTCATCTCAACGAGCTGTACACAATGCACTCTTAAAAGTTTAATTTTTCGAAAACGGATTTTTTAATGCTAATATTTGGTGTTTCGACACCGCGGAGTAGCACTGATTTCGCATTGATTGGTACCCCAGTCGCGGAGTTAAGTACACCCCTGGAAAAAAAGTGCCCCAGAAATAAAATATTTAATTGCCTCGGCCATTTTGTATTATTTGATACCCTGGTGTACCACCATGAGGATCAATTGCTGCCACCGGTGCTGGTGGTGGCAGTGGCCATGAGTGGGAATCAAACTCAGGTCTCTGCTGGGGTTTGTAGCACAGCGCGGTGCACTAACTACTGCACCACACAATCTATACACAAAGGCAAAGACAAATATCCCCCATATAGCTTTAACATACTTTTGGTCACACACATAGACAAGACAAACACGTGTACACACATGTACAAGACAAAGATCCCCGGTATAACCTAAACAGACTTGGGGCAAGTGATGTTAGCGAGGAGCACCTCTGAAGGCTGACACGCCACACGAGGGGGGTGGGTGGCCAACACCACTCCTGGCCGCCTTTTTCTCCCTAGTGGTGATGTTTACACTGCACCAAGTACTCATTGGAGTCTGAGTCGACCTAGGGGAGGCCCACGACCGGTTCAGATAATCGTCACGTGTTGGCTGAGAGCCAGAATAGAACTTGGGTCTCCAGGTTCGTAGCGCACCGTGTTAACCGCTACACTACCGTGTACACACATGTACAAGATACACATGTACACACACACGCACGTGTAAACACGCACACAGCACAAACAGCTATAATTCGCCAAATCACCATACGGCCCCCCCTAACCCACGAGCGGACATTGTGCGAAATACCTCCATGCAGGACAGAAGAAAATCGTCTTCGTTGTTGGGCTGGAATAATTGCTTTCCAGTGGTCATCTCTGCTACCATGCAGCCCAGTGACCAAATGTCGGCAGTGCAGGTTAAATCATAGTCCAGCAACATCTCCGGAGCTATGTATGGCAGGGCATCACCGTGTCTGGCTGCACAATCACAACAACAAAAAATACATGCACTGTGCTCGCTTAGCCTTTAACAGCATCGTCATCACACATGCAGTCACATAGATACGCACACAGATGCTCACACACAGATGCCCACACACAGACACTCACACAAAGACAGACATAGACCCCATACACAACGGACACACGCAGACACTCAAACGCATACACAGACAGACATAGGTATGCACATTTACAACAACCGCCATTCACCACGAAGTGGTGGTGACGTCAACATGGTGCTTGTGCCATGCTAGGTGTACTTGTAAGACGTGAAGTGTCGAAGGCCCACTGGTAGGTGGTCACCCAACAGACCCAGGTCCCATGGGTTGACTGAGATAACTGGCAGATGCACCAACTGTGTTCTCCACTGTGCCACCTCATTACATTTAAGCCGCCCGGTGCTCCGCTCAATGCTGTGAGGGAAACTGCCTCCAACTACCCAGCAGGGTCCCTCACAAGCCTCCTCCATAGAGGCTGATCTTGACACTGCTGGTACCAGTCATTGGCAAGTTCAATCAGCTCCACATCCTTCTGTACCACTTCAGTCAATATGTTCTCTAGCCCGTGCAATGCCGTTTAGCCCTATCTATCTGGCTGATCAAAAGCTGCTTGGGGATGCGGTGGCTGGGCACACGCAGATGAGGTCACTCACGTTGACTTCCCACAGTAAAGCTGGTCTTAAAATCCATGACCCTAATGGTGCCAGCCACGGTGTCTTTGACCATGATGTTGTTCTAGAAGAGGCAGAAGGGATTCACACACAGAGGTTATGTTGATAGAATTCAACCAGCAGTGGATCGATCATGTACCACAATACAGATTAAACAGGGGAATCAGAAGAGGTGGCGTGCTCTTGCCAAGCGTCAGTCACAGCGACAATCGCTGTTTTCTGACAGCTATCAATGGGGGTGCCCCTTTCAAGTTCGTTAAGATGAGAGATGCGAGTGGCTTACGCGTGTTAATAACTGAGATATTGTCGAAGTAAAAGGGTATGGTGCTATCGACAACTGATCACCGTTGCTCCAACAGTAGAGCTGAATGAAGTGCACAGCTGTATGAGAGCCTGCTTATGAATCCCGAAAAATCATCGACAACGTGCATGGATTATGTGATGCTTTCCACCATGCATTTGCCTTTCATAGTTTTCCATTCGCAAAATCGAAGCTGACGGGCAACCAACAGGTCAAAATAGGCATTAGGTATAATTCTTTGGTTCTTTCGGTAAAGTCACGTATAAAGATAAAATAATAAATTAAATAATAGCATACGACGTTTCGATTGCAACACAAGCAATCATCATCAGGTATAATGAAATAGCGACAAAATCTAACCAGAAAACTATAGACAGACATATAAGCAGACAGATATCACCAAGATACATAGAGCGAGCAACACAGGTACAGAGAGGGGTGATCGTCTCTGTGGGGTGGCCTTAAATAGACAGAGGGGGGCGGAGGCAGCGAGAGGGAGGGGTTAGAGACAAAATTTACATGTCAATGAGTACGAGGAGACGTGTAGAGAAGTACGCAGGCTTAGAGGGAGAAAGAAACACACTAAAATTAAATAACCTAGCAAAGTATCGAAATGTTATGTAAAACGACACAGAGAGTCGGTCAACACACAATTAACGCATAGCCTGGTCGATTACGTATTTCAAAGATTGCTAAGTTAGAATTTAAGTGTGAAAATTCCAAAGAAAGACAAAACATAAAAACAAGAGGAACGGAGACACACAGACAGAGAAAAAACTAAGAACGACAAAAAACGAGTGTAGACAGAAAAAATTACACTAAATATACAGGCAGAGAGAGAGAGAACAAAAAACCCAGAGAGAGAGAAAAAGGTAAACTTGGAACTTCTCCGTAGAAGTGGTTCAATCTTAATTTTGGAGCTTTCGTGACTGCAGGAATTATTCTTTGGTTCTTTCGGTAAAGTCACGTATAAAGATAAAATAAGAAATTAAATAATAGCATACGACGTTTCGATTGCAGCACAAGCAATCATCATCAGGTATAATGAAATAGCGACATAAAATCTAACCAGAAAACTATATACAATCGAAACGTCGTATGCTATTATTTAATTTATTATCTTATCTTTATGCGTGACTTTACCGAAAGAACCAAAGAACACCACATTATCTCCATACCATCACACCAAACTATCACTACACCTCACATCACCACACTATCTCTCCACATCACCTTTCCCATCACACCACACTACCACCAACTCAAAACACCATCATAGAGCCTCATCATGCCTCTACATCATCACAAGACACCATCTCTTCAGAACATTCCACCACTTCCCCTCTCCATATCACAACACGACCCCCCCAACACCATCACCCCATCTCTCCACCATCACGTCATGCCATATCAAACATGGGAAGGCACTTGAAGTGGCCATTTATTACCAATGAAGACACAATGACATCAGGCAATAACATGAATTTTGTCTGTGAGATGATTGCAAGTTGCCATTCCAGTTGCCCACTGTGGGTGCAGCAGTGAAATTTGTCCAGATTATGGGCATCCAGATCTTTACAATGGAATATTCTGTGGAAACTATTGCCCGTAATGATTGTTGCCAAACAATTCCCATGAAATCGTCACAGCCAATCACAGCCTTAAGTACATGAATGGGGTTTGTGAGGGTATATGAAATCGTCACAACCAATCACAGCCTTAAGTACATGAATGGGGTTTGTGAGGATATATGAGCATGTAACATGTATTTTTATTCTGTAGGGTTTGGGTTATTTAGGGGTTAGGGCACTTACAATGTGATACAAGTATTGATGGATAAGAAGTTGTGTTAACATCAGGTGATTGTGTATATTCATGTATGTGCTAAGCAAGTTTGCATGAGTAAATGTAGATTTCGATTTAAAGCTTTCGTGACTTTCGTGACTGCAGGGTTCTTTTCGGTAAAGTCACGTAGAAGGGAAATAATAAAAATAAAACATCAAATAATTCTCACGACGTTTCGGCCACAACGCAAGCAGCCGTCCTCAGGTGAAGAACAGGTCTGTCGGAAAGACAGCTTCTTTCTGACAGACCTGTTCTTCACCTGACGGCTGTTCTTCACCTGAGGACGGCTGCTTGCGTTGTGGCCGAAACGTCGTGAGAATGATTTTATTATGTTTTATTTTTATTATTTTTTTTATTTCCCTTCTACGTGACTTTACCGAAAGAACCAAGAAGAGTAAATGTAGATGTTTGCATCCGTACATAGATTTGTGAGTATGCATTTGTGTTTGGGTTTATGAGCACGTCCATGTTTACATGCCTGTGGGTATGAATTTTTGCTTGCATGTGCATGTCTGAATGTTTATTTGCTTATCTTTGCTCGAACAGAGGAGCATTGGGGAGTTGAAGCACTTAAGCGGGGTGAAGCGTCTCCAGGAGAAACACCTTGTGAAGGAGAAATGCACCATGGAAAAGGAGCGCCTCATTGAGGTGCAGCGCCTTGCCAGGGTGAAGTACCACACAGAGGAGAAGTGCCTCAGAGACAATCTACTCAAGAACTACCTCATTGAAAAGCACCTCATTGAAGTGAAGTGCTTCAGGGATGAGAAGCGTCTTTGCAAGGCGAAGTGTCTCGAGGAGAAGCATCAGGAAGAGAAGCGTCTTGCCAGGGTGAAGTACCTTGGAGAGGTGAAGCGTCTCCAGGAGAAGTGTCTCAAGGAGGTAGAGTGCATCATTGAAGAGAAGCGCCTCGTTGAAGTGAAGCACCTCGCCAGGGTGAAACACCTCACACAGCAGAAGTGCCTCAGAGACAATCTCCTCAATAATGTGAAACGCCTCATGGAAAAGCGCCTCATTGAGGAGACCAGCTTCATGGAGGAGAAACGCCTTCGTGAGGTGAAGCGTCTCAAGGAGAAGCGTCTGGAGGAGAAGCGTTTCACCAGGGTAAATTACCTCACCGAGGTGAAGCGCTTTGCTAACATTAAGTGGGTCAAGGAGGAGAAGCGCCTCATGGAGAAGACGTGCCTTGTTGAGGTGAAACTTCAAGAGGAGGAGCCTTTCATGGAGGAAAAGCACATTGTAGAGGAAAAGCATCTTGTGGAGGAGCAGTGCCTCGCCAAGATGAAGCAACAGTGGATCCGGACAGCTACCACCAACAGCAGCACCGCCAGCAGCCCCACCACCACCGCCACCTCTGCCACTCTTATGCAGGGCCTGATTGCTCCGAGCTTTGGAGAAGAGGACTTCCAAGAAGAGAATGCAAACTCTGGGGCCGCTGAGCCACGGTAAACCACTCTGCATGTGTCCTATGTGTGTTTATTTCTGTATTTAATATTATGCTTGTTTTACTCAGGACGAGCCTCACGAAGTCTCAAGACTTTTTTTCAGGAGGGTCCTGCCAAGTTTGCTCGCAGTAGGGAATGAAGTTGCTACTGTTTTTGATCCAAATTAGGCAATTTGCATTGCTTGTGTAGGGCTGTTACGGGAGGGTTGTAGGTGCATAGGATCCAACGGGGAACAAACACAGTGGGCGGAGCTCCGGGAGTACACGGGGGGGGGGGTGCCCGCAGCGACGTCCGCATCAGGCAGCCTGGGGGGTTGTGATCCTGATGGGGGGGTATAAAGGGGGAGGACAGAGAGAGCTCGTGGCTGAGTCTGGGAACGAAGAAGGAAGATCCTCTAGTTAGAAGCCCTGGACTCCCCTCGACGCCGCCCTTGTAAGAGCTGCGGAGGATCGAGCCAGAGGCGTGGTTCCGTGAACCAGGGTCAGTACCCTGGGACTCCGGAGACCGTAGCCCGACTCACCAGTGTCGGGCCAGTTAGCCTCCCCTAGCCCGTTAGTGGAGGACTTGGGGGTAGGTCAGGATTAGCTAGAGTGTATCCCCAGTTATCCGGGTGAGGGGGCCGCTACCCCCTCTAGTGCTGTCCTGTACCGACAACTTGTAATAAAGATACGTGTGCCTCAACCTGGGTGTCCAGCGTAATTACCGGTACTTCATCTGGTGTCAGAAGAACTACGGACATGGAAACACGCCAGACAGCTCGAGCCAGAGTACCGGAGGAGGACACTGCTGAAATCGTTGAGGCCGAGACGGCTCACCAAGACATGGTGCAGCCGGGGCCTGACGCGTTCCTACCGGGGCATCGGCATGAAGAGGGGCCGCAGCCAGACGCGCTACGGCTGGCCCACGAAAGGCTGGCGGAGCTGCTGTATGCCGCTGCCGCCACGCTGGAAAACATCACGCGGCTGGGGGCTGGCGGTCCACCACGAGGCGAGGGGAGTCGACGACCGGAGCGCCTTCCCGCCATTTCGGAAGACTCCAACTTTGAATTTCCCGCCATCGCCACGGCAGCTGCAGAGGGCGTGGCCGGGCTCAACCTTGGGTCCAACACCGCTCTCGCTGGGACAGCCGCAGCATCGCCAGCGGCTGGAGCGTCATCACGGCTGCGACAAGCGATTCCATCTGCCATTCGCGCCGACGCACAGCCGAGTCCTGGGGATGGCAGCCTGCAGACTTCCAAGGCGAACGCTGCGCTGCAACAACGGCTGCCTCCGCTGAAAGAATTTGTTGGCGCGGAGGGCGACTGGGGCGGCTTCCAGCGACGCTTCATCGCCCACCAAGAAATGGCAAGGTGGTCGGACGATGAAGCCCTCTGCGCGCTGCCGGCGCTCCTCGACGCCGACGCGCTCGCCGCCCTCACATCGGCGCCAAGAGAGAAGCGTTCTACTCTGCCGAGGGCGCTACAACTGCTAGCCGGGGTCTATGGACCATCAGCAGAATGCAGACAGCAGTTCTACGACCGCAAGCGGGGTGAAAAGGAGTCGCCCCTGGCATACAGGACGAGCCTCCTGGCGCTGGCTAAGACGGCTTTTCCCCGTATGGACGACGACGGCGTGGACGCGATGGTCACGGAGAAAATCCTCCTCCTGGCAGACGACCTGGACATCGCTGTCGCCGCACAGGAGGACGCCGAGATGACCTCTCTTCAGGCGGCGCGCCTCCTTCACGCCAACCTTCTGTCCCTGCGGCGGAAAGCTAGCAGGGCATCGGCCGGGCATGCGGTGGCTGCAGCCACCCTTCCGACGGAGGAGCTCTACGCCGTCGACCATCGACGGCAACAGGCGCAAGGAGCACGGTCGGGCCGGGACGGGTCAAGCCGTTTCGACCGTCCATCGTCTCCACCGGGGCTCCCGCGGTGTTTCAACTGCGGCGTCCGGGGCCACGTCGCCTCGGGGTGCCGCTCTCCTCGACAGCGCGGGACGACGCTGCGACGGGACGCCGGCCCTCCTCCTCCCAAGCTCCAGCAACATGATCCGGCGAGTCGCGGCACCACACATGTTTGGCCAAAGCACCCACCCGTTGCACACTCTCGCACCACGATGTTGCGTTGCGACGGGCCAGCGCAGATCACTGCGGGGACTCAAATCGAGCCCAAGCAGTGGTCCGTGTTAGCCCATCGTGTGGTAGCCGCGTCGTCAGGGTCGTCGGCCGTGGTCGGACACATTGACGGGGTAGAGGTACGCATCCTGGTCGATACGGGGGCATCGGCGACAATCATTTCGGAGTTAATTTACAATATTCTGCCTGTACAAAGCCGGCCTTTACTGCCAGTTAACGTCCCATTCTATGCCGCTAACGGGGGCTCTCTCGGCATCATGGGACAGATTCGAGCGCAAATTTGTATTGGGGACATCAAATTGTCGGGGCCGATTTTCGTTTCCTCCTCGCTGGCGGTTCCGTGCCTGCTGGGGACGGATTTCTTAGGCAAAATGCCCATTCGTATTTTGATCGACCAAGAATGCATTGAGCTTCCGTCGGGGCGACGCATGGCGTTCCTGCCTTCCCCTGCGGCGGCTCGGACGGCGTTCGCGACGGTACCGGCGTTCGTTGTTAGAACGGTTCGTGTGCCGCCGGGAGCTCAAATGCTAGTGCCTCTGAAACTTCGTAAGCCCTTCGCTAGGGGCGTAGGGGATCAGGGTGTTTTGCTGGGACCGTCTAGGGCCGGGGTTAATGGACCTCATTTGATTCCGGCCCAGACCGTCGTAAGAGGGGACGGGGACCCTTTCATCGCGGTCCTCAATGTAGGGTCGCAGACAGTGGTGGTTCCTCAAGGGACGGTGCTCGCTCACGCGACGCCGGTGCCCTGCGAGGAACCTGTCGCGAACCACGTTGGCACTGCTTCCCGGATGCTCCCACATTCGGACAGCGATGAAGGGTGGCTCGACGCGCTTTGTGCGTGATCGACGGACCTGACGAATTCAGAGCGCCAACAGCTTAGAACGCTACTGAGGGAATTTTCCGACGTTTTCAGTCGGAATAAATATGATTTGGGTTGCACTCACCTGCTGCGTCACCATATTGACACGGGTGACAGCGCGCCAATTCGCCAAAATCCGTTTCGGTTAAGTCCCGCCGAAAAGGACCATGTCAAATCGGCCGTTGATGACATGTTAGCCGCCGACATCATTTCTCCCTCCACCAGCCCTTGGGGAGCACCGATCGTCCTGGTTAAAAAGCAGGACGGCTCGTTGCGGTTTTGCGTGGATTTTCGGCGCCTTAATAAAATTTCGGTTGCCGACGCATACCCGCTCCCACGGATGGACGAATCGCTGGACGCCTTGGCGGGAGCGCGATTCTTCTCCACACTAGATTTACTTTCGGGATTCTGGCAGCTTCCTCTGGACGATGATTCTAAGCCTAAAACTGCTTTCCGTACACCGCACGGCCTGTTCCAATTCAACCGGTTGCCGATGGGCTTACACTCAGCGCCGGCAACTTTCCAGCGATTAATGGAATTGGTTTTGGCTGGATTGCAATGGGAGTCGTGCCTGATTTATTTGGATGACGTTATTGTCTTTGGTAAAACTTTTGACGAACATCTCCAGAGGTTGCGGGCGGTTTTCCTAAAGATGCGGGCTGCTAATTTGAAATTTAAGCCCCAGAAATGCCATTTGTTACGCGAGTCGGTGCGTTATTTGGGGCACATCGTAGGGCGCTCGGGTATTGCTACCGATCCCGCCAAAACGCAGTGTGTCAGCTTCTGGCCGACTCCCACCTCGGTGGGAGAGGTCAGGAGTTTTATTGGCTTCGCATCATATTACCGACGCTTCGTCGCTAATTTTGCAACGATTGCCAAACCCCTACACGCGTTAACATCGAAAGGGGTCCGGTTCCACTGGGGTCAGGATGAGGAAGCTGCTTTCTGCTCCCTTCGGGACGCCCTGGTAAAGGCTCCTCCCTTGATTTACCCAGATTTTTCGAGGCCGTTTTTGCTCGACACCGACGCGAGCAACACGGGTATTGGAGGCGTGCTTTCCCAGGTGGTTGACGGCGTGGAACGGGTGGTTGCGTACGGCAGTCGGGTGTTGTCTCCAGCGGAGCAAAGATATTGTGTCACCCGTAGGGAACTGTTGGCAATTGTCTATTTCATCCAACAGTATCGCCCATATCTGTACGGTCGGCATTTCACCGTCCGCACAGATCATGCGGCACTGCAGTACGCCCTGAAGGTTCAACAGCCATCGGGACAATTGTCCCGATGGTTGGAGGTCCTCCAGGATTTCGATTTCGAAACCACCTACCGTAAGGGCGTTCGCCACACCAACGCTGACGCTCTGTCACGGATGCCAACCGCCTCCGAATGCGCATGCCTCCTGGGGTCGGGGCGTTGCAAGCCAGCAGGGGACATGATGGTTCCGGTCCTGGCGGCCGCCGCAAATGACGAAACATTGGTCACCAATGATATCGCGGAACAGGGGAAAGATTCCCTGCTTGGGTTGCCCGTTAATGAATGGGGGCGCCTCCAAATGGAGGATACCTCCCTCCTCGCGTTGCGTCGTCGCGCCGGGGAGAGGGGGCGCGGGACGGGTGAGGCCGACGCTTGGGGGATGCACGCGGGGTTGCTCATGCATTGGGACAGCAAATCCCACCGTCACCGGCTGGGATTACGGGGTAAGGTGGTGTGGGCTGCTCATGAGCGCCTCCTCCACCTGGGTACCCAGAAAACCCTCGCCTTGCTCCAGCTGAATTTTTTTTGGCCGGGCATGACAAGGGATGTCGCTGATCTGTTGGCAGCATGCCCTCAGTGTGCGCAGCGCAAACCACCGGCACGGGAGTCCAACCCGCCCTTGCAGTCCATCCAGGTCTCCAGAGTAAATGAACTGGTCGCACTGGACATTCTGGGGCCATTCCCCGCCACCCCCAGGGGAAATAGATATTTGCTTACTGGGGTGGAATATTTTACGCGCTGGCCTATGGCCTGGCCCCTGGCAAATCAGTCGGCAGCAGCCATCGTCGACGCCTTTGTCCAAGGTTATGTCATGGACAAAGGTGCTCCGGAGCGGTTGCTGACCGACCAGGGTAGAAATTTTTCCGGGAAACTCCTAAAACAAGTCTGTGACCTCCTAGGAACGAAAAAAATTCGAACCTCTCCCTATCACCCGCAAACGGACGGGATGGTCGAGCGTCTGCATCGCACCATTACGTCTATGTTGTCGCAGCAAGTTTCGGAGTCACAGACTGATTGGGACTTACAAATTCAAGGGGTTCTAGCGGCATACAGATTGGCTCCCCATGCTGCGACGGGATTTTCACCCTTCTTTCTTATGTATGGCCGCGAACCCGACCCACCTGTTCGGGCACAGCTGCAGATCCCCGCGCCGCTGGGAAAAACTAAATTGGACGAACACGTTAAATTTAACCTTGACAAACTGACTGAGGCGCGGGATGCTGCGAGGCTAAATTCTGACAGGCGTCAAAAGGCGAACGAGCGCCTCAGACTGGCTCGCGCGCACGTGCTGCAGTGGAAGCCGGGGGACAGGGCATGGCTGCACTGTCCCCAGGTACCACTCGCGACCTCCTCTAAACTCGTGCGCCCGTGGCGGGGCCCCGTCCAGGTTGTCGAGGTTTTGAGGCCTCAGTGCGTTCGAATCCAATGGGGGAGGCGCCGGTGGTTTGTACACCCCTCTAGGCTAAAACCGTTTGTTGCGGTGCGAGGGCCCACTCCACACACGCAGGGCCAAGCATGTGGGGGGTCGACCGACTCGGAGGGTCCGTCGCTGCTCTCGCCTGATGTGTTGCCGGCTGTCCCACCCACAGGTGCACCGGGAATGACGGGCTCACGCCCTACAACCCACACGGGTGATGCCGACGGTCGCGCGACTTCAATCGCGACCTCATCTCGGAAGGGACAGTCGCCACCGGATGGTCCGCCGTCCGGGGTTGCCCCGTGTGACGGGCCTGCGGCAAGGACGCGCGCTAAAATGCGCCGACTCTTATAATATACAAAAGGAAGAAATTTTTTTATTTTCCTTCACGTGTCATGGTTACTGTATGCTGCGTCGGTGGTGTGCTCCTGGCACACTGGTTGTGTTGTGTTGTGTGGGCGCGGTGTGTGTGTTGTGGGTGCGTTGTGTGTCGTGGGTGTGCTGTGCGGGCTGGGGGAGTTCCTGGCTAGTTGTATATACGTGCTTTTACGGATTTCGTATTTATGCGGGGAGGGGGGGTGCGTCGGACATTCCCTTCGGGGGTGTGATTGTTGTTCTTGTTGTTGTTGTTCAATTTGCATTTTGTTGGAAAAAAAAATGAGGCACACACGGGGTCGAGGGGTAAATGTTCCTTTATTGGAATTGTTGCAGCCGGGACGGCTGCGAGCTGTAATGGGGGGGGTGATGTAGGGCTGTTACGGGAGGGTTGTAGGTGCATAGGATCCAACGGGGAACAAACACAGTGGGCGGAGCTCCGGGAGTACACGGGGGGGGGGGGTGCCCGCAGCGACGTCCGCATCAGGCAGCCTGGGGGGTTGTGATCCTGATGGGGGGGTATAAAGGGGGAGGACAGAGAGAGCTCGTGGCTGAGTCTGGGAACGAAGAAGGAAGATCCTCTAGTTAGAAGCCCTGGACTCCCCTCGACGCCGCCCTTGTAAGGGCTGCGGAGGATCGAGCCAGAGGCGTGGTTCCGTGAACCAGGGTCAGTACCCTGGGACTCCGGAGACCGTAGCCCGACTCACCAGTGTCGGGCCAGTTAGCCTCCCCTAGCCCGTTAGTGGAGGACTTGGGGGTAGGTCAGGATTAGCTAGAGTGTATCCCCAGTTATCCGGGTGAGGGGGCCGCTACCCCCTCTAGTGCTGTCCTGTACCGACAACTTGTAATAAAGATACGTGTGCCTCAACCTGGGTGTCCAGCGTAATTACCGGTACTTCACTTGTGTGGATCAGTTACAGGGAGAAAGCTGCAGCACCCTTCCAGAATAGGGGGCAACACACTCCAGAGAGAGAATATGGCCAAACATGGAAATCAAACCCAGGTCTCTCTTGCTGTGAGGCACAGATGCCCCAGCCCTGCCACATTTACAAATACACAGACACAGCAAGCCAAACGCGTACATTCGGCTATACTATGGACAGATATATTTTCCATAATTAGTGTCTGGGTTAGACCACATAATGATGCGGCCATATCTTCACCATGTAACCCTCCATCCATCGTGATATTTTGGCAGACTAAGGCCTGTCTCCAGGCCAGCTTCCAAGTTGCCTTGTAATGCACAGAGACAGCTACCACTGGGAGGGGTGTCCAATTTCAAATGCATTGAGACGAGAGATGCAAGATGTGAGTGGCTCATCGCGTGCAATGCACTCTGAGATGCCTTCGATGTTAAGGGAGGCGGCTCTTTCGACCACAAATCACTGTCAGATATCTTTCTGAAATCGTGGATGGGTTGACGCGGCCAAAAGGTAGCGCACTCAACGTTCACCACTTACAGTTCAGATCTTGCTTCTCGCCCTTGCTATTACTGCCACCGCATTAACCACAAAGATACACATCCATTCCATCACAGCGGACTTTCAAAAACTCCACCGATATCATTTTAAATGTGTAGGCCATTATGTTCAAGGGAATAATTAGAATATTCATATAAACAATAATTGCACAACAAATTATTCAGCTAAATTTACACAGCAACGCCACCCAGTACTTTGAAACTACAGCAGTCTGTGTGAGACAGCTGCACCTACCTCAAGGATAGCCTTGAGCTATGAGAATGACAGCGCCAATACCAAGCACTCACTGGCCATGTCGTTATTGCTGTTTATATTAAGCTCAGATTAATCCGCCACACATTCCACACACGGACGATGGAGAGATGGCGATGTCTGCCATAGCAGGAAGTTGGAACGGTGCCGTGTTTTGTCTCTTCACAGATTTGAACCAGCGCAGCCCTCCTCCTCACTCATCCAGGCCTTTGAAGCAAAGACAGAGGTTATGGTGGAGACAAAGGAGGTGGTGAAGGAAGAGATGATGGAGGATGAGGTAGAGGCAGAGAAATCGGAGGAAGAGAAGACAAAGGAGGACGAGATTGTGATGGAGACAATGGAGAACACGGAGGGAGAGGATAAAGACAATATGGAGGTGGAGGACCAGGACAAAACAAAAGATGAACAGATGGTCGTGGTGGGGGAGATGGAGGAGATGGACAAAGGGGAAACAATGGTGGTGGAGGAGGAAGACAAGATGGTGGTGGAGATGGTGCTGCAGGAAGGTGAGGAGATTATGAAGGAAAAGATGGTGGTCGGGAAGGGGGAGAAGATGGAAACGAAGACAAATGTGGAGCAGGAAGAGAAGGTAGAGGAGAAGATGGTGGTGGAGGATGAAGAGAAGGAGATGGAGGATGAGACAGAGGAGGAGAAGATGGAGGAGGTGCAGGAGGTGGTGATGCACGAAAAGAAGAGGAAGCAAGGAGGCTTCGTTCACATGGCGAGAGCAATCACCTCACTCCTCCGCCGCGTGCTGCTTTGTGGCGGCAGGTTCACCGCCCAGTAGGGGTGGTCGTGGATTGGTGCCAACCATGACCGCTATCACCACACTACCCACCCACCCCATGATACACGCCACACACACACCACACGGTTCCCCAGATAGACGGTGCCACTGGGACCACAGCTGGGGAATGAAGCTGAGCAGCAGATGCCAGGACTACAGGGGAGAATGACTGCTACCAGGACACCTCACACACACACGGGACTATCCCAATAGCATAGCCAACCCCACACTGGGCCCCTTCCATGCTGATTTTCATCCAGGCAGTCCTCATGGGATGACCTTGCCATGGTTTCCAGGACATGGAAGGGGCAGCTGACCCAGGGTGAGAGAGCTGGAGGGGTCAGGTGCAGACAATGAACAAAACCTGCACGTGCCAAGTTTCAAGGCCACCCTGTTAATAATTAATATAAATACTATTGTTGTTACCATAAACTTTGAAAATCAACCTTTGAGGACACAGCATAACGTTGCATTGCTTGTGCTTCCTGGGTTGGTTAAATGTGCCTTGGCTTGTGCGTGCGGTGTCCCGGCTGTGTGTGCGGCGGTACAAGGACACAATGAGACGTTTTGGGAAATGGTCCTTCTTCAGAGCACATACAAGCGGTGGTGGGAAAACATTCAGGCGATTTGCCTTCTTAACGACAAATCCGCCCCTCCTCTCCCCCATGAATCCATTGTTCCACTGTGCCACTGCTCCACTGCCCCATTGCTCCACTGTCCCATTGCCCCACGGCCCCTGTGCTCCACTGCCCCACTGCTCCACCATCTGGCACAGCAGTTGAAACGAATTATTGAGTATCTTAAATCCCCCTGCCTCTGTCCACCAAGCAGTGAAAACGGGTGCGCCACAATCGTGCGGCAAGATGTGTGGTGGTTTAAAGATAAAGCAATTGCAGGACTGTGCCACCGCTCCACAATCCCATTTCCTTTGGCAAAATATTCAAAGAATGCTGCAGCTCACTAAACAGGTTGCTGCTAATGTATATAACGTGGGGGGGGGGGGGGGGGCATGTTTAGACGCGGCCAAGTGACCTCGTGGTCATAGCACTAAACTGGCACCACGGAGTACCTGGGTTTGAATCCAGGCAGCCGCCTGTGATCAAAGCGGATTCTCAAGTCTAGCGAGTTAATAGTCTCAGCCTGGTCGTCATGGACCGCACAAAATAAACCAACACCTGGCTGTAATGTGGTTCTCCATGTAATTGATCAATTCCAGCTGTAAGACGTAACAACATTATTATAGATCATTGTCTCTGACATAGACTCATCCCAGAAGCATGTTTGTACACGTACAAAAAAAACCGTATATAGCCCTCACGAGACTTTTAGGGAAAGTGTTGTTAGCAAGCACGCTACGAAGCGGGTGGCCAGCACAACGTTCGACCACCTTTCAATCCCTAGTGGCGATGTTTACACAGCACGCCATGTACTCCTTTAAAGTTGAGTCGACCTAGGGGAGGCCCAAGACCAAATCAAATAATCGTCACTGCGATTAGCCATAGGTGGGATCCAAAATCGGGTCAACGGGTTCGTAGCCCAGAGCAGTAACCGCTATGCCACCACTCCCCACATACAGACACCTACAAAAACAAAGATCCCCTTTATAGCTTTAACAAACTGTTGAGGCAAGTGCCTTTAGTGAGCAACACCTATGAAGGCTGAGACGGCACACGAAGGGGTGGGTGGACAGCACCACGCCCCAACGCCGTTGTCACCGGAGTGCTGATTGTGACACACCACACTGAGGAGAGGCCTAAGCCCAGTTCATATCAATCACCACCGAAATTAAACGTTAGCCGTGGACAGCAATCAAACTTGGGCTCCCAGGTTTGTAGCTCAGCGCCCTAACCACTGCACTACCGCTCTTCACGCAGACAACCGGGTTGGTGGGTCCAACCTGACTCGGAGTAAAACAAGTACCTGATGCGGTGCGTAAACACACGCACCTTAAAGACATAGAAAATCTGGCGTGGTGCTGGCCACAGCCCTGATGCACCGTGCCGGCCTTCATGGTGCTCGCTAACAGCACTTGCCAACACAGGACTGCTGCTTGCATGCTCACCATGCCTGGGTTAAGGGGGTGACATGCTTCCTCACGCGGCTCCTCCGCCCGGCCCAGCCAACGCCCTGTGGGGCCGAGACTCGCAGCGTCGGCGTCACGCGATGCTCCGCCACCACCACCACCACCACCAGCTGTGCCAATGTGCGATTTGCGATGGAGTGGCAGAGGACCTAGGGCTTTGTTACAAACACACGGGTTAATGTTCAGTAGCTGGTGAAATAAGTCAACTTTGCCATCATCATCTTCATCAACCATCATCTGCTGAATAAAGGCCTCCGACTCATCACCATCTCTCATTGGTCCTGTGATGCAACACAAGACCATTGAGCTCCTGTACAGCGGTTAGCACGCCACCTTGTGAACCCAGCAAATCGACGTTGGATTCTTGGCCAAGGTCAACATCAGAGATGAGCGATGTCTAAACTGGTCCCCGAGGCAGCAGCTTCCCTCCCCATCCCACACGGAGTGACATGGCAACATTCAGTCAACTAACCTCCTCGACCTGCACGGCGTGGGGAGGTCCACGTCAAACCATGGATTTACTAGGTCTGCAATGTGTACGCGAGCATTGGGGGGGCCCTGCGCTTCAATGTCATGGAGGAGTCAGATGTAATACTTCCGGTTGAGTTTGAAGGCGTCGGGGGGGCCCACACTGTGATTTGCTCCAGGCCTAACACCCTGTATGGACGGCCTTGTGTTTTATTTTTCAGTCTGCCACATGCCTTTGCCACACATAATATGGATAATAAAAATAAGACGCATCACAGGACTGTGTAGGGCCTGGGGTTTGAGCCCATGTAGCTCTCTGAAGTGCTTTCGGGTTGAACCGCGTGTTGTACGGAAATACTTCAGTGTTGATGACGGGAGGATGAGCAGCAACTGTGAGACAGACCCGGATGAGTGTGGGTAGAGAGGTGAGTGTGACAGTAAGACAGACCAAGGTGAGCATGGGAAGAGGTGAGTGTGCCAGTGAGACAGATCCAGATGAGTGTGGGTAGAGACAGGAGTGTAAGTAGAGGTGAGTGTGACAAGGAGACAGACCCAGGTGAGTGAGTGTGGGTAGAGAGGTGAGTGTGACAGTGAGACAGAGCCAGGTCAGTGAGCGTGGTAGAGAGGTGAGTGTGACAGAGACAGATCCAGATGAGTATGGGTAGAGACACGAGTGTAATTGTAATGTGAGGATATATCCGGGTTGCTGATGGATCACACCTCGTTACGATGATTGGCTCTACTGGTCCTGGCCTATAGCCAATGGGGGGAAGTCTGGGGGCGTGGCCCTGACGTAATGGGAAGGTGACATATGTAAGTAGGGGATTGGATCTGCTGGCTTTAGCCACAGCCAATGGGGGGACGAGTCATGGGCGCGGTCCTGGGAACATACGATGGAGTCTAGAAGATTCCATAGAGGTTAACCAGGATTGGGGGAAAGGTACCACGTGACCGGGGTATTAAAAGGGGTGGAGACGGACAACACGTGGTCAGATCTGGAACGGAGGGTGAGGCCACGCTGGAGCGGGGTCCAGGCTGCCACGTGGCCGCGCGCGTCTCTCTCTCTCCCTCTCACGCTGTCTGTCAGCAGCGTGAAGGAGTAAGATAGGAGTGTTGTGAACGAAAGACAAATAAAGGCCGGATTCCAGAAGTCGCTTCCACGACCTTTATTACATAAGTAAAGGTGAGTGTGATAAGGAGACAGACCCAGGTGAGTAAGTTTGAGTAGAGAGGTGAGTGTGACAAGGAGACAGGCCCATCACAACAGCAACATTCATCAGTCACCTCCAACCACCACCATTGCGTCATCATCTCAATCACTATGTTACAGTCATCACCATCATCACACTGGAGCACTATTAGACATCACCACCATCATGCTCATCATCATATTAAAAAAAGATCCCCCGTATATACTTAACTAACAGACTGTTGAGGCAAGTGCTGTTAGTGATCACCTATTAATGCCGGCACAGTACACGACGTTGGGTGGCCAGCAACATGCCTGGCCGCATTTTTCTCCCCAGTGGAAATGTTTACACACCACACCACGTACTCATTGGAGGCTGAGTCGACGTCGGGGAGGCCCAGGAACAGTTCAGATAATCGTCACTTTCGTTGGCCATGAGCAGAAATCGAATTCGGATCGATACATATGTTGCACAGTGAGTTAACCTCTACACTACCGCTAGCACAACCATCAGCCACCACCATCAATAGTAACCATCAGTCACCACGAAGTCACTATCACCACCAGTCATCTTCACTACCAATCACCCCCACCAGTCACCAACAATAAGAGTAACCAGCACCACCAGTCATCACCATCACCTGGGACCCCTGGGAGAGACTCAAGCTTGGGACCAGGATGAGGAGCTGGGAGAGACAAAGCGAGGGAGCCAGGCTGCCCAATGTGGGGGGTGTTCAACATGGGGCTCACGGCCCGGCTGCTCGTGTCACTGCTGCTCAACAATGGCTTCAGCGTGGAGGCGCTGTTGGGCCGCACGTGCAGTGAGGCCGAGCAGCTGGCGGCCAAGATGCGCATCCAGATATCCAGCAGCAGCTGTGTAATGGGTTCCGGAGACAGTAGAGGTAACTTCTTTATTGTAATACAACACTCCAACAGTCCTGATACTGTTACAGCCTAGGTAGACAGCCTAGGTAGACAGCCTAGGTAGACAGCCTAGGTAGACAGCCTAGGTAGACAGCCTAGGTAGACAGCCTAGGTAGACAGCCTTGGTACACAGCCTAGGTAGACAGCCTAGGTAGACAGCCTAGGTAGACAGCCTAGGTAGACAGCCTAGGTAGACAGCCTAGGTAGACAGCCTAGGTAGACAGCCTAGGTAGACAGCCTAGGTAGACAGCCTAGCGACACAGCCTAGCGACACAGCCTAGCGACACAGCCTAGCGACACAGCCTAGCGACACAGCCTAGCGACACAGCCTACTCTTAGCGTATCTGACTATAGCTACGCTCTGGGGTCCTCCGGCTACAATTACCCTAGGGGAGGCTACCTGACCCGACCCAGCCAAGGTGCGGGTCTAAACTCTGGCTTCCTCGGAACTCGCCCTTACAAGGACGTAGAGCTGGGAGTCCCAGAGTCCCACCACTGGCCCGCACAGCGTCCCGGCCCTTACAAGGACATGCGGGACGAGGGGGTCCAGGGTCCTAAGCTGGCTGGTCTTGGGTCTTGAGCTGCGACTGGCCCCGATCGGCCAGAGAGCGGCCCTTTTATGCCTCTTGCCCATCGAGGGGTGGGGTTGTGCGTGCCCCCAGATACCCCACAGAGCACACACAGCCCCCCCATTGGTGGCGCCAAGGGGCTTAGCTGTCTAGGATCCGAGAGCCCCCAGCAAGCCCCGCCCTTCTTGGGCTGGTACAGTGGCCCCTCCCCTGGGGGTTCGAGCTACCTGCAGATGGGCTCTGTCCACCACTGCTGGTAAGTGTGGCCCATCTATGGCACTACAGCTGCATGGGCGGCGTGCCGCTCCACCAGCTTGGGACCTCATGCGCATCTTCAACCCACCCGAGCTCAGCTGTCAGATCGCGGTCAAGACCCTGGGATGAGCTCCCACTCGAAAGAGGTCCTCCCCTGACTGCTGTATGTGCTGCTACTGGGCTGTTTAGGACCGGTAGAGCAGACTGCTGCTGGTCTCCCACCCAGTAAATCAGCTGTCTTTTTACCCCATTGTCAGCCAACCCATCAAATTCTCTGACAATGTGACCTCATTCATCAGACACAACAAACCCACATACTTTCTCAAACAATGCATCTCCTATATTATGTTCATTTTGTTCATGCAATCTTCAATATTCTACAATTCATCTTTGTTTCATACGTAACCTCCTATTATATGAAGCTTAAATATGAATCACAAACATACCTCTCTATATGCCAGAAAACGCCATTTAGGATGGCACTCTAGTAGAAAATACATTCTAAAACAATCAATGTTTATATTGTTGATTATGTTGGGTGTTCAAACCAATCCTGGTTGCATTAGTGCCACACCTTCCCCATCACTCACCATGTAACTCAATAGATTTAAAATACCGACAGGGTGTTTGGCATTGCCCACATCAATATTAGAGGCCAGAAAGCAACATTTGAGCAATTCAAGATTTAATTCAATCATCTTTATCCAGACATCTTCTGTCTGTCTGAAACATGGCTTACCTCACGTATAATTCCCTAGCCTAATATAAATTTAAGGATGGAATATATGTTGATGAGACGGGCAAACAAGAGGAGGAGGTGGTGGCAGTATATTTGAAAAGTACAAGTAAATTGTCCCTGTGCGAGTCTATGGGTCTGTGTGTGTGTCTATGTGTCTCTGTGTGATTCTATGGGACAATGTGCAAGTAAATTGTCCCTGTGAGAGTCTATGGGTCTGTGTGTATGTCTATGTGTCTGTGTGATTCAATGGGTTTTTTCTGAAAGTATATTGTTTCTGTGTGAGGCTATGGGTTTCTGTGTGAGTCCATGGGTTTTTTGTGAAAGTATATTTTTTCTGTGTGAGTCTATGGGTCTCTGTGTGAGTCAATGGGTGTCTGTGTGAGGCTGTGTGTCTGTGTGAGATTTTATGGGTCTATTTGCAAGTATATTGTCCCAGTGAGTGAGTATTTGGGTTTCTGTGTGAGTCAATGGGTGTCTGTGTGAGGCTGTGTGTCTGTGTGTGAGTCTGTGTCTTAGTGCAAGTATATTGTCTTTGTGTGAGTTTATGGGTCTCTGTGTGAGTCTATGGGTCTCTATTTGATTATATGGGTCTTTGTGCAAGTATATTGTCCCTGTGTGAATCTATGAGTCGATGTATGTCTGTGTCTCTGTGTGATTCAATGGGTCTTTGTGAAAGTATATTGTTTCTGTGTGAGTCTATGGGTCTCTGTGTGAGTCAATGGGTGTCTGTGTGAGGCTGTGTGTCTGTGTATGATTATATGGGTCTTTGTGCAAGTATATTGTCCCTTTGTGAGTCTATTGTCTCTGTGTGAGTTAATGTCCCTGTGCGATTCTATGGGTCTTTTTGTAAGTATATTGTCCCTGTGTGTGTCCATGGGTCTGTGTGTGTATTTGTGTCTCTGTGTTATTCAATGGGTTTTTGTGAAAGTATATTGTCCCTGTGCGAGTCTTTGGGTTTCTGTGTGAGTCAATGGGTGTCTGTGTGAGGCTGTGTCTGTGTGTGATTCTATGGGTCTTAGTGCAAGTATATATTCTGTGTTTCGATGGGTATTTGTGTGAGTCAATGGGTGTCTGTGTCTCTGTGCGAGTCTGTGTCTCTGTGTTTGCCAATGTGTCTTCCTGTGATTCTATGGGTCTTTGGGCAAGTATAGTCTTTGTGTGAGCTATGGGTCTCTGTGTGAGTCTATGGGTCTCTGTGTGTGTCTATGGGTATATGTTTCAGTCTATGGGTCTCTGTGTGGGTGTATGGGTCTATGTGTGGGTGTATGGGTCTATGTGTGAGGTTATGGGTCTCTGTGTGAGTCTATGGGTATCTGTGTGAGTCTATGGGTGTCTGTGTGAGGCTGTGTGTCTGTGTGTGAGTCTATGGGTCTTAGTGCAAGTATATTGTCTTTGTGTGAGTTTATGGGTCTCTGTGAGTCTATGGGTCTCTATGTGATTATATGGGTCTTTGTGCAAGTATATTGTCCCTGTGTGAATCTATGAGTCGATGTATGTCTGTGTCTCTGTGTGATTCAATGGGTCTTTGTGAAAGTATATTGTTTCTGTGTGAGTCTATGGGTCTCTGTGTGAGTCAATGGGTGTCTGTGTGAGGCTGTGTGTCTGTGTATGATTCTATGGGTCTTTGTGCAAGTATATTGTCCCTTTGTGAGTCTATTGTCTCTGTGTGAGTTAATGTCCCTGTGCGATTCTATGGGTCTTTTTGTAAGTATATTGTCCCTGTGTGTGTCCATGGGTCTATGTGTGTATTTGTGTCTGTGTTATTCAATGGGTTTTTGTGAAAGTATATTGTTTCTGTGTGAGTCTATGGGTCTCTGTGTGAGTCAATGTGTTTTTTGTGAAATAAATTGTTTCTGTGTGAGTCTATGGGTATCTGTGTGAGTCTATGTGTGTCTGTGTGTGAGTCTATGGGTCTTAGTGCAAGTATATTGTCTTTGTGTGAGTTTATGGGTCTCTGTGAGTCTATGGGTCTCTATGTGATTATATGGGTCTTTGTGCAAGTATATTGTCCCTGTGTGAATCTATGAGTCGATGTATGTCTGTGTCTCTGTGTGATTCAATGGGTCTTTGTGAAAGTATATTGTTTCTGTGTGAGTCTATGGGTCTCTGTGTGAGTCAATGGGTTTTTTGTGAAATAAATTGTTTCTGTGTGAGTCTATGGGTCTTTGTGTGAGTCAATGGGTGTCTGTGTGAGGCTGTGTGTCTGTGTGAGATTCTATGGGTCTATTTGCAAGTATATTGTCCCTGTGTGAGTCTTTGGGTATTTGTGTGAGTCAATGGGTGTCTGTGTCTCTGTGCGAGTATGTGTCTCTGTGTTTGCCAATGTGTCTTCCTGTGATTCTATGGGTCTTTGGGCAAGTATAGTCTTTGTGTGAGTTTATGGGTCTCTGTGTGAGTCTATGGGTCTCTGTGTGTGTCTATGGGTATATGTTTGAGTCTATAGGTCTCTGTGTGGGTGTATGGGTCTATGTGTGGGTGTATGGGTCTATGTGTGAGGTTATGGGTCTCTGTGTGAGTCTATGGGTATCTGTGTGAGTCTATGGGTCTCTGTGGGATTTTTTTCTCTGTGTGTGTCATTGGGTCTCGGTGTCTATGGGTCTGTGTGCAAGTATATTGTCCCTATGTGGGTGTATGGGTCTCTGTGTGAGTCTATGGGTCGCTGTGTTAGTCTATGGGTCTTTGTGCAAGTATATTGTTTCTGTGCGAGTCTATGGGTATCTGTGTGAGTCAATGGGTGTCTGTATGAGGCTGTGTGTCTGTGTGAGATTCTATGGGTCATTGTGCAAGTATATTGTTCCTGCGTGAGTCTTTGGGTTTCTGTGTGAGTCAATGGGTGTCTGTGTGAGGCTGTGTGTCTGTGTATGATTCTATGGGTCTTAGTGCAGCCGTCCTCCCCTAATTAGCGCGAATAATCGAGAGTCTACTGTACTTGGCTCCCATTGCCACTGCTTTGTAGCACTGAGTAATGAGCGAAAGCCCACGAGCACAAGGGGACAACATTCACAGGGCCGCACAGACAAGTCACGTGCCCCAACTTTCTATACTGCCACCTTTCAGCCCCATGAGTTTACAGGGACGTGCCACCACCTCGGTCAGATCAGTAAATGCAATCACGTAAAATTGTCCATTGCAATGATTGATGTTGATTGACGTGGCTCTGCTGCTGTCCCCTTTGTGGGCCGAGTCGTCTGCGTGGGAGCAGGAAATTGTTATCATTGAGCACGCGCATCGATCTATCGTGAGTTCTACAATTTTAGTTTAATTCATTAACCAACTCAATTTTCTTAACTTAAACATAACTTATACCACTATACTTTAGTGGTTTTTGGCATAGAGATCCACGGAAGATGAATATTTGGGATTATCCACGATTTTGAATTATCCGTAGCCATCCTCCCGGTCATTAGTGTGGAAAATGGAGAGTCTACTGTAATCAACAATCCTTTTTTGGCCCAATATTGAATAATCCTTTGATAAACACATGCTTGGTTTTGTTTTTCCAAGGTAAGTCCAAAATAGCAATAGGATTCATACCAACCCCTCTTGTACATTTGATCACCTTTTCAAGTTGCTGCGATCCCCAGTCGGTCGCACAGAGGTGATGCGTAAAGTAAAGGCCGACCGAAATTCGGTTTCGGTGCCGAAAGTTGGCAAATGGCCACTTTCGACATACGTTCGGTTTCGGCCGAAAGTACATTTTTTACTTTCGGTATACTTTCGGTTTCGGCCGAAACTGATATTGACTTTCGGTCAACCGAAGATCTATTTTTAGAATATAACGCTAGTGCTACGTTTATCTCTCTGCCTATCGGCCGGTCAGTCGGCGCTAGGCAATCCTGCGATAGGCTGCAAAAACACATCAGCAGCAGCTTGGGAGCGAGGTTACAGCCGCAACGATGGTCTGTTAATGTCAACAGACGGCAGCCTGCTTTTGCATCTGTAGTGGTGGTGTTGACGCGCGCCGACTGTGACAGTGATGGATCACGGGGCGGCACGGGGTGCGGGGTTGGGCACGCGTTGTGGGCGTGGTATGGACGCGCGCGCCGGGAGTGACGGAGGACGGGGCGGCGCGGCGTGGGTGGTAAAGCACGCTGAGATGTGGGAAAACAGGATCGTAGCCAGCGCCCAGTGATTGGTCAAATAGGATGGGTGCTCTCAGCGACGTCCGCAGGTGGGGTATAAAGGGGGACGCGCGAGAGCACTCGGGGTTAACCAGTTGAAGATCGAAGACGGAGTTGAAGACATAGTGCCCCGAGACCCCTAGTCCCGCTGTCCTTGTAGGGACCGGGGCCCTGTGTGGCTCGGAGGCGAGACTGTGGGACCCGTGGTTCGACGCCCACGTGGGTCGGGACTGGAGGACCCACAGTCGAGACGGACACCCCGGCAGGGTGTGTCCAGAGTAGCTCAGTGGGCGTTAGTCGTCAGAGTAGCTAAGTGGGTGTTGGTCACCCGTGTAAATATAGTTGATTCAAATAAAGAGTGTGCTACCCGTGAAGTCGTCTCCCGCCGAGTTACTACATTACAACTGGCGTCAGAAGTGGGATCCTGTCTTCAAGAAGAATGGATACTAGGAAGACTACCCGTACCCACGAGCGAGATCGGGAAGACGACGGCGTACCGGAGACACCAACCTCGGGAGGAGAGGACGAGGAGTTGCCGCCGATGCAGCACTTCGCGGCGATGGCCGACGCTCAGCTCGCCTCCGACACCAGCCTACAGGACGCACACTCCCGCCTGGCGGAGTTGCTGCTCGCCGCCGCTGCAGTTTTGGCAGAGATCTCCGTTCCAGCGGGCGGAGGGACGGCTGCGGGGTTGGAGGAGGCGGCGCGGTTGGAGGGTTCCCGCCAAAAGGCGCTTCGCGCCAAAAGTTATGAAGTTGGCGCCGTTTTTGAGGGACCGCCATTGTTTGGCGGGAAGCGGGGACACCACGTGGCCGGAGATCTCCACTCAGCGCGGCCCGCGTCATCGGCGCGCGCCGGAGCTCTCCAGGGTGCGACTGCTGACAGAGCCGACATTTTGTACAACCACAGTGGCGCGGGGGAAAATCGTTCCGACGACGACGACGACCGAGTCCTCCAGCAACGATTGCCCGCGCTGTCGGCGTTCAAGGCAGACGGAGGCGACTGGGGAGCCTTCCACCGAAGGTTCCTCGCACATCAAGAAATGTCGGGGTGGTCCGACACCACTGCCCTGCGCGCTCTGCCAGCGATGCTCGACGACGACGCGCTTGCAGCCTTCACATCGGCCCCAAGGTCGTCTCGCTCAACGCTCCAGGCCGCGCTACACCTGATGGCTAAGGTGTTCGGCCCGCCCTCGATCTGCCGCCACCAATTCTACGATCGGCGGAAGGTGGTTGGAGAAACAACGCTCGCCTATCGCACGGCGCTGCTCGCCTTGGCGGACGCAGCTTTTCCCCGCATGGACAAGGAGGGGAAGGAAGCCATGGTGACGGAGCAGCTGCTGGCGTTGGCCCACGAGTTGGGAGTTCCCATCAATGTGGCGGACGAAATGGATATCTGCTCCCTGGCGATCGCCACGAGTATTCACGCGTACGAGGTCCTCAAGCGCAAGCTGACGGTCGTCTGCAAATTGGCGGGGAACGCGGCACTGGCCGCCACAATCGCCGAGCCTCAGCCAGCTGCGGATCGGGAGCAGGCCTTCGCTGTATCGTGTCCGGGGGAGTGGAGAACGGGAGGTCGTTCACCCACACGTTCATCCCGCAAGCTGGAGCAACCGAAACCTACGACGTCCCTCGTCGTCTGCTACAACTGCGGCCTTCGGGGTCACGTCGCAGCCGGGTGCCGGGCCCCGCGTCAGCGCGCCACGGGACCACGTCGGGACGACGACCAGGCCCACAAGTCATCCCAACTAAACCCGGCAAGTCACGGCACCTCACACGCCCGGTCCACATACGCGGCACGTTCGGGTCGCCGCTTGGCGGTGGGGGGTCCGCGGCTGGGTGCCGGGGGTTCACTTCGGCGAGGGGGGGTCCGTACACGGCCCGCAAGCAGTCGAATGGTCCGAATTGGCCCACAGGATAGTGGCTGCGTCGGCCGGGTCGTCCGTGGTAACGGGGTTTATTGACGGGGTTGAGGTCCGGGTGCTTGTGGACACGGGTGCGTCGGCCACTATCATTTCGGACCTTATTTATAACATTCTTCCCGTCCAAAGTCGACCCCTTCTGCCTGTGGACGTGCCATTTTATGCGGCAAATGGGGGATCCCTGGGGATCATCGGCCAGATTCGGGCGACTATTTGCATTGGTGACATCAAATTGGCGGGCCCTATTTTTGTATCATCATCGCTGGCCGTTCCTTGTTTGCTAGGTACGGACTTTTTGTCCAAAATGCCCATCAAAATTCTCATAGATCAGGCCTGCATTGAGCTTCCGTCGGGATGGCGGGTTGCGTTCTTGACAAGCCCTACCAAAATACGCACGGTTTGTGCGACGGTGCAGGCGCTGGCAACTCAGACTGTACGGGTGCCCCCGGGATCGCAAATGTTGGTACCCCTTCGGTTGAGGAAACCGCTCGGGGTGGGTGCGGGGGCACAGGGAGTACTGTTGGGGCCGTCTAAGAGGGCCAAAAGTGGCCTCGACTTGGCGGTAGCTCAAACCATGGTGAGAGGGGACAGGGAGCCGTTCGTAATGGTCCTGAATACGGGGTCGCGGCCGGCCATAATTACGCAGGGAACGGTGCTGGCTCACGCCGCGCCGCTACCCGTTGAGGAACAGCTCGTTGCTCACGCCGATTTCAGTGTCGAGTCGCATCCTCCAAGTGATGAGGGGACAGAGTGGTTGGACTCGTTGTGTGCCGGGTCTGCTAACTTGTCCAAGGTGCAATTGGGAGCATTGACGGGTTTGCTACTCGAGTTTGCTGACGTGTTCAGCAGACATAAGTACGATATCGGCTGCACAGACCTGTTGCGCCACCACATAGCTACGGGGGACGCGGCCCCTATTCGACAGAATCCCTTCTGGCTCAGCCCAGCCGAGAAGGAGCATGTGCAGTCGGCGGTTAATGATATGTTGGCGGCCGACATCATTTCGCCCTCTTCTAGTCCGTGGGGTGCTCCTATTGTCCTAGTTAAAAAACAGGACGGGTCTTTGCGGTTCTGTGTCGATTTCCGCCGCTTAAACAAAATCTCGATGGCGGATGCGTATCCGCTCCCCAGAATGGATGAGTCGCTGGATGCCTTGGCGGGAGCACAGTTTTTTTCCACACTCGATCTGCTTTCCGGATTTTGGCAATTGCCCCTCGATAACGAATCTAAACCTAAAACCGCTTTCCGGACACCTGGCGGCCTATTTGAATTCAACCGTTTGCCCATGGGCTTACATTCCGCTCCCGCCACGTTCCAGAGGCTCATGGAATTGGTTTTGTCGGGCCTCCAATGGGACACCTGTTTGATTTATCTCGACGATATCATCGTTTTCAGCCGGACTTTTGAGGAGCACCTCCAGCGACTGAGAGCGGTGTTCCTCAGGATGCGTTCCGCTAAGCTTAAATTTAAACCATCTAAATGTTTTCTGCTCCGGGAATCGGTCAGGTATTTGGGCCATATCGTGAGTCGTTCGGGGATCTCGACAGACCCTGCTAAGACGCACTGCGTCAGCTCATGGCCAACGGCAACCTCGGTCACGGAGGTTCGCAGCTTTATTGGATTCGCCTCCTATTACCGTCGTTTTGTCAAGCAGTTTGCCACCATAGCCAGGCCCCTGCACGCTTTGACGGCTAAGGGTGTGCGGTTTCACTGGGGGGCAGAAGAGGAGGCTGCGTTCTGCTCCCTTCGTGACGCCTTGGTGCAGGCTCCCCCCTTGTGTTACCCCGATTTCACACAACCGTTTTTGCTTGACACGGATGCCAGCAACACGGGTATCGGGGGAGTGCTCTCACAGGTGGTCGGGGGGGTTGAACGGGTGGTCGCCTACGGTAGTAGAGTTCTTTCCCCCGCCGAACAACGCTATTGCGTGACTCGCCGTGAATTGTTAGCGATTGTGTTTTTTACACAGCAATTCAGGCCGTATCTTTACGGCCGTCATTTTACGGTTCGTACGGACCATGCGGCTCTCCAATACGCTATGCGGGTGGCGCAGCCATCGGGCCAATTGTCCCGATGGTTGGAGGTCCTTCAGGACTACCAATTCACGACGATTTACCGCAAGGGATTACGACACTCAAATGCGGACGCCTTGTCGCGGTTGCCACCGCGCACGGACTGCGCATGTTTGCTGGGATCGGCGCGGTGTAAACCCCCGGTCGCCGACACCGCGGGAGTTGCGCTCGCCGCCACTGACACCCCGGGTGTCGACGCTCCCACGGGGAGGGACTCGCTGTTATCGTTGCCCCTCATTGAGTGGGGCCGTCTCCAAATGTCCGACAGCTCCCTGCTTACGCTACGTCGAAAAGTTGACGCTCCCGAGGTAGGGGATGCGCGGGTCGGTTCCTGGGTGTGCAAACAGGGCCTCTTGATGAAGTGGGACATGTCCCGGCGTCACGTGCTTGTTGTGCCTTTTGCTATGCGGGGTAGGGTCGTTCTGGCTGCTCATGAACGACTCATGCATCTGGGTTTTCACAAAACGCTCGCCCTAATCCAGCGAGACTATTATTGGCCGGGGATGGGTAACGACGTGGCGAACATTAAGGGATGCGTAGGGTGCGCCCGAAGAAAACCGCCACCATTGGCGTCTAATCCACTGCTGCAATCCATTCAAGTTTCGCGCACAAACGAATTGGTTGCGTTAGACATCTTGGGGCCCTTTCCTGCTACGCCGAGGGGAAATAGGTTCCTGCTGGTTGGCGTAGAGTACTTCACCCGATGGCCCATGGCATGGCCACTTGCCAACCAGTCGGCTGCAGCGGTTGCGGACGCCTTCGTCCAGGGTTATGTTTTGGACAAGGGCGCCCCCGAACGCTTGCTCACGGATCAAGGAAAGAATTTTTCGAGCGTTTTGTTGCGCGAGGTGTGCGACCTGTTGGGTACAAAGAAAGTGCGGACTTCCCCGTACCACCCGCAGACTGACGGGATGGTTGAGCGTCTGAACAGGACGATTACGTCTATGCTGTGCCAACAGGTCTGCGACGATCAGGTTGATTGGGACTTACAGGTGCCGGGGGTACTCGCGGCCTATCGAATGGCCCCTCATGCGGCGACGGGGTTTTCCCCATTTTTTCTTATGTATGGGCGGGAGGCCGATCCGGCCATGGACGTCCAACTGGGGATTTCCCAGCCACGTGCAAAATCAAAATTGGCAGACCACATCAAATTTAATATCGCCAAATTGGCTGAAGCGCGGGAGGCGGCGAGATTGAATTCGCGCTCTCGGCAAATCGCGAACGAGAGATTGCATGGACGGAGGGTGCATACGCACGATTGGAAACCAGGCGATAAGGCCTGGCTGCATTGTCCACATGCACCGTTGGCTACGTCCCCCAAATTGTTGAGACCTTGGAGGGGACCGGTGGAAATTGTGCGGGTTGCACGACCCCAGAGTATACAGATTAAATGGGGAAAACGCCGTTGGTACGTGCACCCCTCCCGACTGAAGCCCTATGCGGCACCGTGTGACCCCGTTCTGTGCCGTAACGACCGGGCGTGTGATGTGACCGTCGACTCGGGGAGGGATGTGTCGCAGGCTGATCCTCACGTGTCCCCACCTGACCCTCCCCCAGGTGTCTCGGGCCTGACGGCTGCTGACCGTCGGGAACCGGAACCCCGCGGCACGCGCGGGTCCCCGATGCCTGGCCCGTGCCTTCCTGACCTGCCGGCACCGCCGGACGGTCAACCGCGTCTGGTGCCGTACGACGGACCGGCAAGGCGGACTCGGGCTAGGGCACAACACTTTTCATGAAGACATTTTTTCAACACCGAGCTCGCCCGGTGTTCCCCCTCTGCCGGGGTAATGTCCCGTTCTAGGGACGCTCGGAAAGAATGGGACGCTGCACGTGTCGGAAGATATATTGTTCTGTTGTTGTGTAGTGGCATTGGTTGATGGTTGCGGATGGCAGTGTTCGCGTTGTGTTGTGTTGTTACGTTGGTTGTTGTTCTTGTTGTTGTGTTACGGGGCACACTGGGGGGAGGGGGTGTTGTATATTTTTATAGCAGCCGGGTCGGCTGCGAGCTATGTGGTAGGGGGTGATGTAGTGGTGGTGTTGACGCGCGCCGACTGTGACAGTGATGGATCACGGGGCGGCACGGGGTGCGGGGTTGGGCACGCGTTGTGGGCGTGGTATGGACGCGCGCGCCGGGAGTGACGGAGGACGGGGCGGCGCGGCGTGGGTGGTAAGGCACGCTGAGATGTGGGAAAACAGGATCGTAGCCAGCGCCCAGTGATTGGTCAAATAGGATGGGTGCTCTCAGCGACGTCCGCAGGTGGGGTATAAAGGGGGACGCGCAAGAGCACTCGGGGTTGTTAACCAGTTGAAGATCGAAGACGGAGTTGAAGACATAGTGCCCCGAGACCCCTAGTCCCGCTGTCCTTGTAGGGACCGGGGCCCTGTGTGGCTCGGAGGCGAGACTGTGGGACCCGTGGTTCGACGCCCACGTGGGTCGGGACTGGGGGACCCACAGTCGAGACGGACACCCCGGCAGGGTGTGTCCAGAGTAGCTCAGTGGGCGTTAGTCGTCAGAGTAGCTAAGTGGGTGTTGGTCACCCGTGTAAATATAGTTGATTCAAATAAAGAGTGTGCTACCCGTGAAGTCGTCTCCCACCGAGTTACTACATTACACATCCGTGGGTGGAGTCTCTTTGGCGGGACGACAACAAAGTGCCATTGTTGTCTGTTCCCAGCCGCCTGCCCGCCTTGGCTTATGTGTTGCGTTCTCTTCAGTCTACACACGTGTTGATGCCGAGATTCGAAGTCTGACAATATTCTTCTTGGTTCTTTCGGTAAAGTCACTTAGAAGGGAAGTAATAAAATAATACAAATAAAACATAATACAAAAATGAAGAATTCTTCACCTGAGGACAGCTGCTTGCGTTGTGGCCGAAACGTCGTGAGAATTATTTTATTATGTTTTATTTTTATTATTTTATAATTTCCCTTCTATGTGACTTTACCGAAAGAACCAAGAAGATGAATCCCTGCAGTCACGAAAGCTTTAAATCGAAATCTGACAATATTGTTACTCAGTTAGTTAATAGTTACGTAGCGAATTAGTGATAACAAAATTACGAATCTGAGTGAAGTAGAAAATTAAACTTAATAAACGGAGCAGTTAATCACTAAAGTCGATTCTGATGCAAGAAACAGCAACCTGCTGGGCGAGAATGCGGAAAAACTGGTATTTCTTAACTACAACATTCGTTTGTTTAGATATAATTACTAAGTAACACCTAAAGATTTGATATTTAACGACTCTTACTGCAGGCTCTGAATGATTAGTACTAGATAATTTTTTTATTAAAGTAGCATTGCATCATGACCTATATATAAAAAATGAAAACTTGTGAATGTGTCTGTTCAAAATGTTTAGCGTACTTCCCGACATGCAACAAACTTTAAATTTGCCATGTGGGTACTTTCCATACTGTACACCATGCATACACTTTGGTATTATTTTTTTTTGGGGGGGGGGTGCAATAATGCATATAATTTGCACGGCAAGCGAGCTGTGACGTCACATCTGTCATGTCACCCGCGCATGTGTAGCGCTTAGCGCTATGAACATGGCGTGGTGCTGGCCACCCACCCCCTCGTGTGCCATGCCGACCTTCATAGGTACTCGCTAACAGCACTTGCCCCTACAGTCTCACAGGCTACATGGTGGATTTTTGTCCTTATCCTGTGTGTATGTAGGGGGGGGCAGCGACTGCGTAGCGATTCGCGCGCTGCGCTACGAACCCCACGACCCAAGTTCAATTCCCACTCATGGCCACCGCCGGTGACGATTATTTGAACTGGTCCTGGGCCTCCCCTAGGTCGACTCAGCCTCAAACGAGTAAGTGGTGTGTCAACATCGCCACTGGGGAGACAAAGGCAGCCGGCCGTGGTGAATCCAAGTCCCGGGCAAAGCCGGGTAGTAAAGCTAGTATTTCATAAATCTTGTGTTCGGTAACTTCGGTTATAAACCTTTCTGTTTTGGTCTCGGTCGAAAGTGTAGTTAAACTTTCGGTTTTGGCCGAAAGTGAAGTTCAACTTTCGGTTTCGGCTTCGGTTTCGGCCAAAAGCCAATATTTAACTTTCGGTCTGGTTTCGGTTTCGGCCGAAACCAGAAATTCAGTTTCGGTCATCCTCTAGCGTCAATGCTTCAGCCTACAACACGCCTTGGCAACGTAACTGGTACTGGGCAACTATCTGAACGCTGGAATACAAAAAACCCGTCTTTCTTGCAACCAAAAACGGCAGGATGGATATGCATGGTGTGCATGCATAATGTGAATGTATGTCTGTTGATTATCCTATGAATAACCCAACCGATATTGGATATCCATTGTAATTTATATGCATTTATAACCTCCCCCCCCCCCCCGGCCTTCGGCCTAATTGCCCCACAAGTGAGGCATCATATTTATCTCTTGAGAAATCCTCCTGCTTCGCTCTTAACAACCCTGGCTATCGCCTGTTGATGTGAGTTGGAATTACTGACAAAACGTCGTACTCGAATTGTAAATTTTATTTTATACCTACGTGACTTTACCAAAAAAACCAAAGAGTATTGAATTGTAAATGTTGGGGGTTTACTCTCGAACACACCAGTGTGCTGAACTAGTAACGAATTAGCACGTTTTGATTACGTGACAAACCTTACTACAGTAATTGGCAGTGTTGCGCGGTGGCGGGTTTAACGACACATTTATATTCACGTCGTCCAACCCAAAAACCTCGATTATGGATAATGGTCGTGAAAGCTTGAGGTCTTCTTGGGGTAAACAAACTTATGAATATTTATGTTGAACTTCTTTCGCACCGTACATAGCCAACTGTGCTAATCGGAGGTGTGGAAATAGAAAAAGCCTTGGTTGGAACGCAGCTAAAAGGCCTGGTGACAGAAGTGACCTGTCTGCTATTTTACATCTATAGGTTTCAATCAACTCATTGCCCAGCATAAATTTAAACGTGAACTCGACTACGGGAACAGACCTGAATCTGACCGTCAGAACGGAGGCTTTGGATTCGGGCCGTGGCCCAGGTGCAGTGGTGCCAGACACTAGCGCCGCGGCCGCCCTGCGCGAGCGGCCGCTCAAGATAGAGCGGCCGAGGCTTCCCACCAAATCGCTCCTCCAGCATTTCCTTCAGCCTGCACGCCCCACACACACAGGCTGCAACGCGATGTCCACACACAATAAAAAAAATGCCACACTCCAAGTGCTATGAGGCTCCATCCACACGGTGGCGCTGCTACACAAAGCAATGAAGCACGGCTGTTACGAAGACTTAGGGAGTTTAGTCATTTGTGGAATTGTTTTTTTAACTTGTCATGGGACCTTGTTGTCAGCATCGAAGTATAAAAAATAACAATAAGTTTTACCCTTTCTGGCAATAAAACATGTCTTAAGATGTTCAAACACCAAATAGATCACGTTACATTTTTCATGAATGGAAAACTTGTTTCTCGAGTCCATACCACGAGCCACTGGTCCAACATTCCGCGTAACATTCAGCAATTCCCTTTCGGCCACGCAACATGCTGCAGGTCAACGTTTTGGAGGGCGTTGGCTCTGCATAGGCTATTGAGGCCCAGAGTCCTGGGCTGGGCAACAGTCGAGACCGCCGCGGGTCATTGACACGGAGCGGCCCCAACGAGTCACAACGCCGCTAGAGTGAAAGCTCGCGATCGAGAGTCGCCGCGCCATCTGAACGAGCCACGTTCCACATGGTCAGGGCTGTCAACATTCTTGCCCAACTCACGGCGGCTCGCTTTGACGCTGCTGAGCACGCTTCCACGCATGCTCGGAATGGAGGCGGGCCGTTAACGCTCCGTGTAGAGCAAACTCTAGCGCTTCCATGTAACTCGGCTGTCTGCGCCGCGATCTACAATGTTAGCTGGAGTGCAGACTTACTGAGGATCTGATAAAGCAATCTTGAGCAATGCCACTATGTATTGGGCCTGCCTGCATTGCACCTGTGCACGTTGCGCCCACGCGAGTGGTGCCTGTATGCTTGTGGGTAGGGGATGGGTGAGGTTTGTGGGTAGGGAGTAGGGAAGGGTGAGGATTGTGATAAGGGAGTGGTGAGGGACGAGGCTTGTGGGTAGGGAAGGGTGAGGCTTGTGGGTAGGGGGTGGACACTGGGAACTGTGGGTACTCTGTGCCCGCCCTATATAACTTTATCTGCAGCGTGTTCCGCAGGCCGCAAAGGGAATTTCTGAACCTTGTGAATGTTGGACGGTGGCTGGCAGTATAGTGTCATGGTGGCGTGGTATACAGGAGGGCGTGGGTTCCATCCCGACCCTGACGCCTGCTGTAAATTTGGAGTTTGCATGTTCCCTCCGCAGTCGCAAGGATTTTTCTCTGGGTCCTCTGGTTTTCCCCTCTACATTTAGATTCAAGATGCCTTAATAGTATTTGGCTAATTAAAATTTGCACATAAGCCCCTTCGTTGAACTATTATTTGTAGTGAAATGAGAGCGTAAATGGGGTTTGCTGCTGGGCTCTGGCCCAATCACACGGCCCGGGTTATTGGGGGGCGGAGCCCGGTATGGGGGGCGTGTGGGAGGGGCCGCCGTTCACCTCGGCTCCAATTGGAAGCGAGGTGAATGGGGGTGGAGCCAGCAGGGCAGTATGGGAAGGCCGTATCTGACGATCCGGAAGGGGAGGAGTCAGGGTCACGTGGGGGAGAGGATATAAGTGGGAGCTCGGAAGAAATCGGGGCAGTTGCGGGAGTAAAGAGGCTGAGCCACGTTGGGTGCTGAGAGGAGATCCGCGCCATCGGCCACGTGGCCGAAGGACCTTCAGCACGCCGTCGGCCAGCGGAGTGCGGGAGTGGAGGAGCTAACGGAGGAGCGTGCGTGGGCGCGCGCGAGGAGACGCTGGTCCCCTGTCAGGACTAGCGGGGTGTGAGGAAGAGTGGAGGAGCCGATGAGGTCGCGCGTGAGGGGCGCGCGCTAGACGACGCTGGTCCGCGGACAAAGAAACTAAATAAAAGGCCAAAGGAGACCAACAGTGACCAACGGAGTCTTTTATTACAGTAGCCAGGTCACTTCTGAAAAATAGCTATATAGTTCAGTAGGCACTTAAAATAAAAAAGTTTAGTTTATAGCAGTTAGTATAAAAAAAAGAGAAATGCAATAAACATGTCACTACGCATTATCGCGCACACGGAGATGAGCCGAGCAGCCGCAGAGGCGAGGGGCAGAGCGGTGATGCTCACGTGGGTAGGAAATTTCCAAGCGCTTCGTCGGGCTGCAGGTAGAAGGAGGCCGGGGACCTGACGAAGGAGACGAAGGTGTGAGTAGGCGTCATCGCAAAACACCAATATCCCCCCTAGCCACGGGGCTAGACACAACACAGATACCCCCCCTAGCCACGGGGCTGGACACAACACAGATACCCCCCTTGCCACAGGGCTGGACACAACACAGATACCCCCCCCTTGCCATGTGGCTGGACACAACACAGATACCCCCTTGCCACGGGGCTGGACACAACACAGACACCCCCCCTTTCCATGCAGCTGGACACAACACAGATACCCCCCTTGCCACGGGGCTGGACACAACACAGATACCCCCTTGCCATGGGGCTGGACACAACACAGATAACCCCCCCTGCCACGGGGCTGGGCACAACACAGATATCCTCCTTGATACTGGGCTGAGTGCATAAGCAACTGAAGTAGAATTGTGTTAAATAAAGTACATACAATGGTAGGTTTTTACCCTTTTAACTGGTACAAAACTGACACCTTTATTCAAGGCATCATGTTTGCAATGACCACAACACAAGTAGTCAATAAAGCAAACAAAAAGAAGCAACTCTGATAAGGATAATAATATGCACTGTCCTTGAAGTTGATTGGCCCACACCCGAGACGGCTTTCTTTAGAGCTTAGTCCCCATTGGTGTAGGGCCAGATGACACCAGAAGGCGTACAACTCAAAAACAGTGCAATATCAGAGTATTGAGAGTTCGGGGTAAACATTTACACTTTGAGATCTCTTTTACCAGTGGCAAAATATAATGGTAGGTTTTTACCCTTTTAACTGGTACAAAACTGACACCTTTATTCAAGGCATCATGTTTGCAATGACCACAACACAAGTAGTCAATAAAGCAAACAAAAAGAAGCAACTCTGATAAGGATAATAATATGCACTGTCCTTGAAGTTGATTGGCCCACACCCGAGACGGCTTTCTTTAGAGCCTAGTCCTCATTGGTGTAGGGCCAGATGACACCAGAAGGCGTACAACTCAAAAACAGTGCAATATCAGAGTATTGAGAGTTCGGGGTAAACATTTACACTATGAGATCTCTTTTACCAGTGGCAAAATATAATGGTAGGTTTTTACCCTTTTAACTGGTACAAAACTGACACCTTTATTCAAGGCATCATGTTTGCAATGACCACAACACAAGTAGTCAATAAAGCAAACAAAAAGAAGCAACTCTGATAAGGATAATAATATGCACTGTCCTTGAAGTTGATTGGCCCACACCCGAGACGGCTTTCTTTAGAGCCTAATCCCCATTGGTGTAGGGCCAGATGACACCAGAAGGCGTACAACTCAAAAACAGTGCAATATCAGAGTATTGAGAGTTCGGGGTAAACATTTACACTATGAGATCTCTTTTACCAGTGGCAAAATATAATGGTAGGTTTTTACCCTTTTAACTGGTACAAAACTGACACCTTTATTCAAGGCATCATGTTTGCAATGACCACAACACAAGTAGTCAATAAAGCAAACAAAAAGAAGCAACTCTGATAAGGATAATAATATGCACTGTCCTTGAAGTTGATTGGCCCACACCCGAGACGGCTTTCTTTAGAGCCTAGTCCCCATTGGTGTAGGGCCAGATGACACCAGAAGGCGTACAACTCAAAAACAGTGCAATATCAGAGTATTGAGAGTTCGGGGTAAACATTTACACTATGAGATCTCTTTTACCAGTGGCAAAATATAATGGTAGGTTTTTACCCTTTTAACTGGTACAAAACTGACACCTTTATTCAAGGCATCATGTTTGCAATGACCACAACACAAGTAGTCAATAAAGCAAACAAAAAGAAGCAACTCTGATAAGGATAATAATATGCACTGTCCTTGAAGTTGATTGGCCCACACCCGAGACGGCTTTCTTTAGAGCCTAGTCCCCATTGGTGTAGGGCCAGATGACACCAGAAGGCGTACAACTCAAAAACAGTGCAATATCAGAGTATTGAGAGTTCGGGGTAAACATTTACACTATGAGATCTCTTTTACCAGTGGCAAAATATAATGGTAGGTTTTTACCCTTTTAGCTGGTACAAAACTGACACCTTTATTCAAGGCATCATGTTTGCAATGACCACAACACAAGTAGTCAATAAAGCAAACAAAAAGAAGCAACTCTGATAAGGATAATAATATGCACTGTCCTTGAAGTTGATTGGCCCACACCCGAGACGGCTTTCTTTAGAGCCTAGTCCCCATTGGTTTTGTACCAGTGTTGTGGTCATTGCAAACATGATGCCTTGAATAAAGGTGTCAGTTTTGTACCAGTTAAAAGGGTAAAAACCTACCATTATATTTTGCCACTGGTAAAAGAGATCTCATAGTGTAAATGTTACCCCGAACTCTCAATACTCTGATATTGCACTGTTTTTGAGTTGTACACCTTCTGGTGTCATCTGGCCCTACACCAATGGGGACTAGGCTCTAAAGAAAGCCGTCTCGGGTGTGGGCCAATCAACTTCAAGGACAGTGCATATTATTATCCTTATCAGAGTTGCTTCTTTTTGTTTGCTTTATTGACTACTTGTGTTGTGGTCATTGCAAACATGATGCCTTGAATAAAGGTGTCAGTTTTGTACCAGTTAAAAGGGTAAAAACCTACCAGTATATTTTGCCACTGGTAAAAGAGATCTCATAGTGTAAATGTTTACCCCGAACTCTCAATACTCTGATATTGCACTGTTTTTGAGTTGTACGCCTTCTGGTGTCATCTGGCCCTACACCAATGGGGACTAGGCTCTAAAGAAAGCCGTCTCGGGTGTGGGCCAATCAACTTCAAGGACAGTGCATATTATTATCCTTATCAGAGTTGCTTCTTTTTGTTTGCTTTATTGACTACTTGTGTTGTGGTCATTGCAAACATGATGCCTTGAATAAAGGTGTCAGTTTTGTACCAGTTAAAAGGGTAAAAACCTACCATTATATTTTGCCACTGGTAAAAGAGATCTCATAGTGTAAATGTTTACCCCGAACTCTCAATACTCTGATATTGCACTGTTTTTGAGTTGTACACCTTCTGGTGTCATCTGGCCCTACACCAATGGGGACTAGGCTCTAAAGAAAGCCGTCTCGGGTGTGGGCCAATCAACTTCAAGGACAGTGCATATTATTATCCTTATCAGAGTTGGTTCTTTTTGTTTGCTTTATTGACTACTTGTGTTGTGGTCATTGCAAACATGATGCCTTGAATAAAGGTGTCAGTTTTGTACCAGTTAAAAGGGTAAAAACCTACCAGTATATTTTGCCACTGGTAAAAGAGATCTCATAGTGTAAATGTTTACCCCGAACTCTCAATACTCTGATATTGCACTGTTTTTGAGTTGTACGCCTTCTGGTGTCATCTGGCCCTACACCAATGGGGACTAGGCTCTAAAGAAAGCCGTCTCGGGTGTGGGCCAATCAACTTCAAGGACAGTGCATATTATTATCCTTATCAGAGTTGCTTCTTTTTGTTTGCTTTATTGACTACTTGTGTTGTGGTCATTGCAAACATGATGCCTTGAATAAAGGTGTCAGTTTTGTACCAGTTAAAAGGGTAAAAACCTACCATTATATTTTGCCACTGGTAAAAGAGATCTCATAGTGTAAATGTTTACCCCGAACTCTCAATACTCTGATATTGCACTGTTTTTGAGTTGTACGCCTTCTGGTGTCATCTGGCCCTACACCAATGGGGACTAGGCTCTAAAGAAAGCCGTCTCGGGTGTGGGCCAATCAACTTCAAGGACAGTGCATATTATTATCCTTATCAGAGTTGCTTCTTTTTGTTTGCTTTATTTACTACTTGTGTTGTGGTCATTGCAAACATGATGCCTTGAATAAAGGTGTCAGTTTTGTACCAGTTAAAAGGGTAAAAACCTACCATTATATTTTTCCACTGGTAAAAGAGATCTCATAGTGTAAATGTTTACCCCGAACTCTCAATACTCTGATATTGCACTGTTTTTGAGTTGTACGCCTTCTGGTGTCATCTGGCCCTACACCAATGGGGACTAGGCTCTAAAGAAAGCCGTCTCGGGTGTGGGCCAATCAACTTCAAGGACAGTGCATATTATTATCCTTATCAGAGTTGCTTCTTTCTGTTTGCTTTATTGACTACTTGTGTTGTTGTCATTGCAAACATGATGCCTTGAATAAAGGTGTCAGTTTTGTACCAGTTAAAAGGGTAAAAACCTACCATTATATTTTGCCACTGGTAAAAGAGATCTCATAGTGTAAAGTACATACAGTAAAAAACTCATGAAATAAACTTAAATGAAGAAAACTAGCAATAGAAACATGGGGAAAAACAAGCTCTCAGCATATTCTTAGGTTTTTTCGGTAAAGTCACGTAGGTAAAACATCAAAATTAATGAAAATAAAATAAAACAAAAATCACGACGTTTCGGAGGCAACACAAGTCTCCGTCATCAGGTGGGACCGTCACAGCCGAATTAGCTGCATCAAGTGAGGCAATGATTCAAGAAGTAATCCCTTATAAGCAAGTTGAAGGGGGGAGGAGAGGGGGGGGGGCTCATCAGAATGTGGTAGCCAATGAAAAACAATGGACTCCGGCTTGGACGAGGTTGCTGCTGTACAAGCCAACACAATGGACAGAGAGGGGGGAGGGGAGGTCTGATACACATGATAGACAAAAGAACTAAAATGCCCATGTTTATACCAATGCTGGCTGAACAATGAAGAGAGCACTGCCAAAAAATAACTGGGGATGTTAACACTCGGTAAAGTAAAGTAAAATAGTGCCTGTCAGATAAGATGGTCCAAAAAAGTGTAATTAAGTCTTTTTAGCGTGGTTGATAACATCTGTCCAATGATTACTAAGTTTGTACCCATCATCACGGTTGAAATTATGTCTGTGTTTGTATATTTGTATGGCTTCGTGTACAAACCTTTGATGGTAGCCGGGAGGTTTGCAGAGAACCTTGGTCTCGGAAAAGACAATTTCATGAGAGCCCACCGAGTTGTAGCAATGATCGGCAATGGCAGAAGAATCAGTTCTGCTGTGTTTCAGATCTGATTTGTGCTCGCGGACACGATCAGAAACATGACGTTTCGTTTCTCCAATGTAGCAATCACCACAAATGCAACTCAATTTGTAGACTCCAGGATACTGTAAGTCAGGAACGACATCCTTCACAGATGGAATCAGATCACGGATTTTATGTACTGTACTGAATCGGACTTGGATCTTATGTTTGTTTAGAATTTTGGAGATCTTTTTGGTCACGCCTGCTATGTATGGTAACGTGATGGTTTTGGTCGGAGTTTCAAGTGGCTGTTTCTGTGTGGTGGGAGAGACAGCTTGGCGGATAGTACGGTCAGAGTATCCGTTCATCCTGAGGACCCGATGTACATGTCTTAATTCATCAGTCAGGTGGTGTTGGTCAGAAATGCCATGGGCTCAGCCATACAATTCACCGAAGCCATACAAATATACAAACACAGACATAATTTCAACCGTGATGATGGGTACAAACTTAGTAATCATTGGAAAGATGTTATCAACCACGCTAAAAAGACTTAATTACACTTTTTTGGACCATCTTATCTGACAGGCACTATTTTACTTTACCGAGTGTTAACATCCCCAGTTATTTTTTGGCAGTGCTCTCTTCATTGTTCAGCCAGCATTGGTATAAATGTAATGTAGTAACTCCACGGGAGACGACTTCACGGGTAACACACTCTTTATTTTATCAAACTTGGTTACAGGTGACTAACACCTACTTTGTATCTCGGGTGACAAACACCCACTTCGCTACTTGGCGACTAACGCCCACTGAGTTACTCGGATGACCCACATCCACTTAGTACTCGGGTGACAAACACCCACTTAGCTACTTGGCGACTAACGCCCACTGAGTTACTCGGATGACCAACATCCACTTAGTACTCGGGTGACAAACACCCACTTAGCTACTTGGCGACTAACGCCCACTGAGTTACTCGGATGACCAACATCCACTTAGTACTCGGGTGACAAACACCCACTTAGCTACTTGGCGACTAACGCCCACTGAGCTACTCGGATGACCAACATCCTCTTAGCTACTTGGCGACTAACGCCACTGAGCTACTCGGATGACCAACATCCACTTAGTACTCGGGTGACAAACACCCACTTAGCTACTTGGCGACTAACGCCCACTGAGCTACTCGGATGACCAACATCCACTTAGCTACTCGGCGACTAACGCCACTGAGCTACTCGGATGACCAACATCCACTTAGCTACTCGGCGACTAACGCCACTGAGCTACTCGGCTTCACTAGGTCTTCAGCTCCGTCTTCGGGTCTTCAACTGGGTAACTCTCCCCGAGTGCTCTCGCGCGTCCCCCTTTATACCCCACCTGCGGACGTCGCTGCGAGCACCCACTTATTCGACCAATCGCCGGGTGCTGGCTACGATCCTCTTTTCCCACATCTCATCGTGCCTCACCACTCACTCCGCGCCGCCTCGTCATCTGTCACTCCCGGCGCGCGCGTCCACACCACGCCCACAACGCGTGCCCAACCCCGCACCCCGCGCCGCCCCGTGATCCATCACTGTCACAGTCGGCGCACGTCAATACCACCACTACATCACCCCCTACCACATAGCTCGCAGCCGCCCCGGCTGCTACAAAAATTACAAACCCTCCCTGTGTGCCCCGTAACACAACACAACAACAAGAACAACAACTAAGCTAACAACACAACACGACGCGAACACCACCATCCGCAACCCTCAACCAATGCCACCGCGACAACAGAACAATATATACAAACCGGCGAGCGACAATAGCAATGTGTATACAAAAAAAATAAATGGAAATTTTTTTTTTTTCTTTCGACTCGTGCAGTGTCCCCTTTTCTTCCGAGCGTCCCTACAACGGGACATTATCCCGGCAGAGGGGAACACCGGGCGAGCTCGGTGTAGAGCACAAAAAAAACCCGTCCTCATGAAAATTGTTGAGACCTAGCCCGAGTCCGCCTTGCCGGTCCGTCGTACGGCACCAGACGCGGTTGAACGTCCGGTGGTGCCGGCGGTTCAGGAAGACATCGGCCAGGCATCGAGGACTCGTGCGTGCCCCGGGGTTCAGGCTCTCGATGGTCAGCAGCCGTCAAGCCCGAGGCACCTGGGGGTGGGTCAGGTGGAGACACGTGAGGATCAGCCTGCGACACCTCCCTCCCCGAGTCGACGGTCACATCACACGCCCGGTCGTCACGGCACAGAACGGGGTCACACGGTGCCGCATAGGGCTTCAGTCGGGAGGGGTGCACATACCAACGGCGTTTCCCCCATTTAATCTGTATACTCTGGGGCCGTGCAACCCGCACAATTTCCACCGGTCCCCTCCAAGGTCTCAACAACTTGGGGGACGTAGCCAACGGTGCATGTGGACAATGCAGCCAGGCCTTATCGCCTGGTTTCCAATCATGCGTATGCACCCTCCGCTCATGCAATTTCTCGTTTGCAATTTGCCGCGACCGCGAATTCAACCTTGCCCCCTCCCGCGCTTCAGTCAATTTGGCGATATTAAATTTGATGTGGTCTGCCAATTTAGATTTTGCACGTGGCTGGGAAATCCCCAGTTGGACGTCCATGGCCGGATCGGCCTCCCGCCCATACATAAGAAAAAATGGGGAAAACCCTGTCGCCGCATGAGGGGCCATTCGATAGGCCGCGAGTACCCCCGGCACCTGTAAGTCCCAATCAACCTGATCGTCGCAGACCTGTTGGCACAACATAGACGTAATCGTTCTGTTCAGACGCTCAACCATCCCGTCAGTCTGCGGGTGGTAGGGGGAAGTACGCACTTTCTTTGTACCCAACAGGTCGCACACCTCGCGCAACAAAACGCTCGAAAAATTCTTCCCTTGATCCGTCAGCAAGCGTTCGGGGGCGCCCTTGTCCAACACATAACCCTGGACAAAGGCGTCCGCCACCGCCGCAGCCGACTGGTTGGCGAGCGGCCATGCCATAGGCCATCGGGTGAAGTATTCCACGCCAACCAGCAGGAACCTATTTCCCCTTGGTGTAACCGGAAAGGGCCCCAAGATGTCCAACGCTACCAATTCGTTTATACGCGAAACCTGAATGGATTGCAGCGGTGGATTAGCCGCCAATGGTGGCGGTTTCCTTTTGGCGCACTCTACGCATCCCTTAAGAATATTCGCCACGTCGTTACCCATCCCCGGCCAATAATAGTCTCGCTGGATTAGGGCGAGCGTTTTGTGAAAACCCAGATGCATGAGCCGTTCATGAGCTGCCAGAACAATCCTACCCCGCATAGCAACAGGCACCACGAGCACGTGACGCCGGGACATGTTGTCCCACCTCATCAACAGGCCCTGTCTGCACACCCAGGAACCGACCCGCGCCTCCCCTTGTTCGGGAGCGCCAACTTTCCGACGCAGCGTAAGTAGGGAGCTGTCGGACATCTGGAGGCGGCCCCACTCAATGAGGGGCAACGACAACAGCGAATCCCTCCCCGTGGGGGCGTCCTCTCCCGGGGTGTCAGTGGCGGCGAGCGCAACTCCCGGGGCGCCGGCGACCGGGGGTTTGCACCGCGCTGATCCCAACAAACATGTGCAGTCCGTGCACGGCGGCAACCGCGACAAGGCGTCCGCGTTTGAGTGCCGCAACCCTTTTCGGTAAATCGTCGTGAATTGGTAGTCTTGAAGGACCTCCAACCATCGGGACAATTGGCCCGATGGCTGCGCCACGCGCATAGCGTATTGTAGAGCCGCATGGTCCGTCCGGACCGTAAAATGACGGCCGTAAAGATACGGCCTGAATTGCTGTGTAAAAAACACAATGGCTAACAATTCACGACGAGTTACGCAATAGCGTTGTTCTGCGGGGGAAAGAACCCTACTACCGTAGGCGACCACCCGTTCAACCCCCCCGACCAACTGTGAGAGCACCCCCCCGATACCCGTATTGCTGGCGTCCGTGTCAAGCAAAAACGGTTGTGTGAAATCGGGGTAACACAAGGGGGGAGCCTGCACCAAAGCGTCACGGAGGGAGCAGAACGCATCCTCCTCCTCTGCCCCCCAGTGAAACCTCACACCCTTAGCCGTCAAAGCGTGCAGGGGCTTGGCTATGGTGGCAAATTGCTTGACAAAACGACGGTAATAGGAGGCAAAACCAATGAAACTACGAACCTCCGTGACCGAGGTTGGCGTTGGCCATGAGCTGACGCAATGCGTCTTAGCAGGGTCCGTCGAGATCCCTGAACGACTCACGATATGGCCCAAATACCTGACAGATTCCCGAAGCAGAAAACATTTAGCCGGTTTAAATTTTAGCTTAGCGGAACGCATCCTGAGGAACACCGCTCTCAGTCGCTGGAGGTGCTCCTCGAAAGTCCGACTAAAGACGATAATATCGTCAAGATAAATCAAACAGGTATCCCATTGGAGGCCTGACAAAACCAATTCCATGAGTCTCTGGAACGTGGCGGGGGCGGAATGTAAGCCCATGGGCAAACGGTTGAATTCAAAAAGGCCCCCAGGTGTGCGGAAAGCAGTTTTAGGTTTAGACTCGTTATCGAGTGGCAATTGCCAAAATCCAGAAAGCAGATCGAGTGTGGAAAAAAACTGCGCTCCCGCCAAGGCATCCAGCGACTCATCCATCCTGGGGAGCGGATACGCATCCGCCATCGAGATTTTGTTTAAGCGGCGGAAATCGACACAAAACCGCAAGGACCCGTCCTGTTTCTTTACTAGGACAATAGGAGCACCCCACGGACTAGAAGAGGGCGAAATGATATCGGCCGCCAACATATCATTAACCGCCGATTGCACATGTTCCTTCTCGGCCGGGCTGAGCCGGAAAGGATTCTGACGAATAGGGGCCGCGTCCCCTGTAGCTATGTGGTGGCGCAACAGGTCAGTGCAGCCGATATCGTACTTATGTTTGCTGAACACGTCAGCAAACTCGATGAGCAAACCCCTCAATGCTCCCAATTGCACCCCGGACAAGTTAGCAGAACCCGCACACAGCGAGTCCAACCACTCAGTCCCCTCATCACTTTGAGGATGCGACTCGACAGTAAAATCTGCTTGAGCCACGAGCCGTTCCTCAACGGGCAGCGGCGCGGCGTGAGCCAGCACCGTTCCCTGCGCAATTACGGCCGGCCGCGACCCCGTATTCAGGACCATTACGAACGGCTCACTGTCCCCTCTCACCATGGTTTGAGCAACCGCTAAGTCGAGGCCCTTACTGGCTCTGTTTGACGGCCCCAACAGCACCCCCTGTGCCTCCGCACCCACCTCGAGTGGCTTCCTGAACCGAAGGGGTACTAACATTTGCGATCCCGGGGGTACCCGTACAGTGTGAGTCGCCAGCGCCTGCACCGTCGCACAAACCGTGCGCACTTTGATAGGGCTCGACAAGAAGGCAACCCGCCGACCTGACGGAAGCTCTATGCAGGCCTGATCAATAAGAATTTTGATGGGCATTTTTGACAAAAAGTCCGTACCTAGCAAACAGGGAACGGCCAGCGATGATGATACAAAAATAGGGCCCGCTAATTTAATGTCCCCAATGCAAATAGTCGCCCGAATCTGGCCGATGATCCCCAGGGATCCCCCATTCGCCGCATAAAATGGCACGTCTACCGGCAGAAGGGGTCTACTTTGGACGGGAAGGATGTTATAAATAAGGTCCGAGATGATGGTGGCCGACGCACCCGTGTCAACAAGCACCCGGACCTCAACCCCGTCAATGAACCCCGTTACCACGGACGACCCGGCTGACGCAGCCACGATCCTGTGGGCCAATTCGGACCACTCGACTGCTTGCGGGCCGCGTACGGACCCCCCCCGCCGAATTGAACCCCCGGCACCCAGCCGCGAACCCCCCACCGCGAAGCGGCGACCCGAATGTGCCGTGTTTGTGGACCGAACGTGTGAGGTGCCGCGACTTGCCGGGTTTTGTTGGGATGACTTGTGGCCCTGGTCGTCGTCCCGACGTGGTCCTGCGGTGCGCGGACGCGGGGCCCGGCACCCGGCTGCGACGTGACCCCGAAGGCCGCAGTTGTAGCAGACGACGGACGTCGTAGGTTTCGGTTGCTCCAGCCTGCGGGGCGAACGTGTGGGCGAACGACCTCCCGTTCTCCACTCCCCCGGACACGGTGCAGCGAAGGCCCGCTCCTGCACCGCAGCTGGCTGAGGTTCGGCGATCGTGGCGGCCAGTGCCGCATTCCCCGGCCATTTGCAGACGACCCCCGGCTTGCGTTTGAGGACCTCGTACGCGTGAATGCTCGTGGCGATCGCCAGGGAGCAGATCTCCATCTCGTCTGCCACGTTGATGGGGACCCCCAACTCGTGGGCCAACACCAGCAGCTGCTCCGTCACCATGGCGTCCTTCCCCTCCTTATCCATGCGGGGAAAAGCCGCGTCCGCCAAGGCGAGCAGTGCCGTGCGGTAGGCTAGCGTCGTTTCCCCAGCCACCTTCCGCCGATCGTAGAACTGGTGGCGGCACGTGGAGGGCGGCCCGAACACCTTCGCCATCAGGTGTAGTGCGGCCTGGAGCGTAGAGCGGGACGACCTTGCAGCAGATGTGAAGGCTGCAAGCGCGTCGTCGTCAAGCATCGCTGGCAACGCACGCAGGGCAGTGGTGTCGGACCACCCCGACATCTCCTGATGAGCGAGGAACCTTCGTTGGAAGGCTCCCCAGTCGCCCCCATCCGCCTTGAACGCCGACAGCGCGGGCAATCTTTGCTGGAGGACCCGATCGTCGTCGACGTCGGAGAGATTTTCCCGCGCTCCGCTGGAGTTGTGTAAAATGTCGGCTCGGTTGTCAGGCGCAAAATGGAGGGCTCCGGCGCGCGCCGATGACGTGGGCTGCGCTGCGCGGAGGTGTCCGGCCACGTGGCGTCCGTCTTTCCCGCCAATCGGTGGCGGCCCCCCAAAAACGGCGGCAACTTCCAGGCTTTTGGCGCGAAGCGCCCTTTGGCGGGAATCCTCCACCGTCGCTTCCTCCACGACCCCCGCAGCCGTTTTTCCGCTCGCCGGAACGGAGATGTCGGCCAAGACAGCGGCGGCGGCGAGTAGCAACTCCGCCAAGCGGGCGTGCGCGTCCTGGAGGCCGGTGTCGGAGGCAAGCGGAGCGTCGGCCATCACCGCGAAGTGCTGCATCGGCGGCAACTCCTCGTCCTCTACTCCCGAGGTCGGTGTCCCCGGTACGCAGTCGTCATCCCGACCTCGCTCGTGGGTACGGGTAGTCTTCCTTGTGTCCATACTTCTTGAAGACAGGTTTACTTCTGACGCCAGTTGTAATGTAGTAACTCCACGGGAGACGACTTCACGGGTAACACACTCTTTATTTTATCAAACTTGGTTACAGGTGACTAACACCTACTTTGTATCTCGGGTGACAAACACCCACTTCGCTACTTGGCGACTAACGCCCACTGAGTTACTCGGATGACCCACATCCACTTAGTACTCGGGTGACAAACACCCACTTAGCTACTTGGCGACTAACGCCCACTGAGTTACTCGGATGACCAACATCCACTTAGTACTCGGGTGACAAACACCCACTTAGCTACTTGGCGACTAACGCCCACTGAGTTACTCGGATGACCAACATCCACTTAGTACTCGGGTGACAAACACCCACTTAGCTACTTGGCGACTAACGCCCACTGAGCTACTCGGATGACCAACATCCTCTTAGCTACTTGGCGACTAACGCCACTGAGCTACTCGGATGACCAACATCCACTTAGTACTCGGGTGACAAACACCCACTTAGCTACTTGGCGACTAACGCCCACTGAGCTACTCGGATGACCAACATCCACTTAGCTACTCGGCGACTAACGCCACTGAGCTACTCGGATGACCAACATCCACTTAGCTACTCGGCGACTAACGCCACTGAGCTACTCGGCTTCACTAGGTCTTCAGCTCCGTCTTCGGGTCTTCAACTGGGTAACTCTCCCCGAGTGCTCTCGCGCGTCCCCCTTTATACCCCACCTGCGGACGTCGCTGCGAGCACCCACTTATTCGACCAATCGCCGGGTGCTGGCTACGATCCTCTTTTCCCACATCTCATCGTGCCTCACCACTCACTCCGCGCCGCCACGTCATCTGTCACTCCCGGCGCGCGCGTCCACACCACGCCCACAACGCGTGCCCAACCCCGCACCCCGCGCCGCCCCGTGATCCATCACTGTCACAGTCGGCGCACGTCAATACCACCACTACATAAACATGGGCATTTTCGTTCTTTTGTCTATCATGTGTATCAGACCTCCCCTCCCCCCTCTCTGTCCATTGTGTTGGCGTGTACAGCAGCAACCTCGTCCAAGCCGGAGTCCATTGTTTTTCATTGGCTACCACATTCTGATGAGCTCCCCCCCCCCTCTCCTCCCCCCTTCAACTTGCTTATAAGGGATTACTTCTTGAATCATTGCCTCACTTGATGCAGCTAATTCGGCTGTGACGGTCCCACCTGATGACGGAGACTTGTGTTGCCTCCGAAACGTCGTGATTTTTGTTTTATTTTATTTTCATTAATTTTGATGTTTTACCTACGTGACTTTACCGAAAAAACCTAAGAATATGATTCCTTGCAGTCACGAAAGCTTCAAATCTAGAATTAAGCTCTCAGCATATAAAACAAGCAATGACATAATGCTACGAAATGAAAGAATTACATAACACGACAATACATTCCTTAACCCTCGTGGAGCTCAAGCGAGGCATAAGGTTGCCCTCCGCCTTACGTCTCGCTCCACGGTATTCATCCGCAAACCTCACTGTGCTGCAATATTTTCGCTTACGTAATTAACGCAAGAATGTCTGCATATCGATGTTTTATTGTTACGTGATTTATGGAAGCATTCCCATTAGGTTAGATATCCTCAAGTCAGATCTTTCGCAACCTGGGGACTGTCTGTACATGAAGGAAAATTCGCATTGCCGTTTACGACAGATGCTGGTTAGTGAAGAGCATTCCAGATTGTAGAATGCCGGATAACAATATATTTTCCTGTATTTTAATACATCTTTACTTTCCAACGATGTGCTGTACTAGTCATGAATTGGCATGTTTTGGTTACGTGACAAACCTTACTAATTGACCGTATTGGGTGGTGCCGGGATTAACGACATTTATTATATTTACGCAATCTAACCCAAAAACCTCGATTATGGACATTGGTCGCGAAAGCCTGCTACATATTCAACTGACAGCTTGGTAGTGTACCATTAAAATGTCAAGCAGCAACATTTTCAAAAGAGAAAGCGTACAAAAAAGATGGCATCACCGTTTGTCCCTCTCCGATTGCTTGCCAAATACAAGGAAACTATTGCAAACGTGGCAGAGTGAGTAAAACTCGTAACTGCAAATCACAGACAGAAGCAAGCGACATCTTGTGTCGTTGACTCAGATTCATCCATTCTGGTCCCTTGCAAAATGTTTTTGACAATGCCTGTAAAACTTCGCTTTCACTGTTAACAAATAAATCTTTGGCTCATATTTGCAGGTTGTTTTATCCACTGCAGAAGCACCAGTTACATCACTGGGGGCTTCACACGAAACCAGCCGAGAGGCGTTTTGATAACACGTTCACATACAAAAGACAAAGATCCCCCGTGTAGCCTTAACAGACTGTTGGGGCAAGTGCCGATAGCGAGTAGCATCCATGAAGGCCGGCACGGCACGAGAGGGTGTTTGGCCAACATCAAGCCCGGCCGCCTTTGTCTCCCCAGTGGCGTTGTTTACACACTGTACCAGGTACTCATTTGACGCCGAGTCAACTTTAGGGGAGGTCCAGGACCGGTTCATATAATCGTCACCAGTGTTGGCGGCCATGAGCGGGAATCGAACTCGTGTCGCCGGGTTCGTAGCGCAGTGTAGCGCTAACCGCTGCACTATTGTGCACATTCATTTAGGATTTTCTTTGGACGTCAGCTAATAAAGTACAGTAGATTATTGATTATTCGTGCTGACAGGGAGGACAGCCGTAGATAATTCAAAATCGCGGACATTAGATTACTTTTTTTTAAACTATGAACTTCATACATTAACAGTACATCTAGCAACTAATTTACCTGGTGGTATTGAAACAATTCTTACATGCTTGTGTTGAACCAATGCCGCTTGAAATGATACAACAGCAGGCGTTGACGATGAAAATCGTAAAAAACGATTCTGAGTTTATTGTCCGCTTATTTTATGGCCTGCTCAGATCTTCTTTCGGGGACTCAATTCGCTACTTTTAGCTCTAAACATCAAGGGCAGCGAGTGAGCCTCTATGAAGGCCAACAGCGTGCTGTTAGTGGTCGTGTAAGCAGCATCACAGCCGTCTTTGTCTCCCGAATCTACACTCGCAATGAACCGAGTACTCATTTAAGGCCGAACTAACCTAAGAGAGGCTCCCAAGAATGGTTTATATTTCGAGTTGCCGCTGTTTCTCCCCGTCAGAAATTAAATTACAGTACCTTCACGCATCTGCATGTGGCGTCTCCATGAGACGACTAACTGCACGAGCTAAAGGCGTGTCTCTCTGTAAGCGCCACTCTGCCTTACGCGAGACTTAGGTTTTATATTTTCCATCATCTACTCCTTTAACGGATGTAGAAATTTAAACTAACTTCTTTCGCACCGTACGTAGCCAATGGTGCTAATCTGATGTGCGGAGCAAGAACAAACACTAAAACACAAAACGCACGCGCATGTAGGCCGTGCTATAAACAATGACCTTTGATTTGCTGTGCGGGCAAGGACGGTACAGTCCACTAAAACTACGAGCACGCGGCACACCACCAGTGGCCGCGTCTCCTGCCGCGTGTGCAGGCGTTGCAACTGCACGGGCCCACACGGGCGGGGAGTTTCTGCAGTGCCATGCCACGTGGAGCAGAGGGGGACATTGGCAGGCTTCATTCTTGTGTTTCTTGCACCAGAACCAGACTCTCACACAGAGACCCAGAGACTCTCACACAGAGATTCTCACACAGAAACCCTCACACAGAGACCCAGAGACTCTCACACAGAGATTCTCACACAGAAACCCTCACACAGAGACCCAGAGACTCTCACACAGAGATTCTCACACAGAGACTCTTACATAGAGACCCAGAGACTCTCAACAGAGATTCTCACACAGAGACCCAGAGACTCTCAACAGAGACTCTCACACCAAGACCCAGAGACTCTCACACAGAGACCCTCACACCGAGACCCAGAGACTTACACAGAGACCAAGAGACTCTTACATAGAGACCCAGAGACTCTCAACAGAGATTCTCACACAGAGACCCAGAGACTCTGACACAGAGACCCTCACACAGAGACCCAGAGACTCTCACACAGAGACCCTCACACAGAGACCCAGAGACTCTCACACAGAGACCCTCACACCGAGACCCAGAGACTTACACAGAGACCAAGAGACTCTTACATAGAAACCCAGAGACTCTCAACAGAAACCCTCACCCAGAGACCCAAGATCTCACACAGAGACCCTCACACAGAGACCCTCACAGAGACTCTCACACAGAGACTCAGAGACTCTCACACAGAGATTCTCACACAGAGACTCTTACATAGAGACCCAGAGACTCTCAACAGAGATTCTCACACCGAGACCCAGAGACTCTGACACAGAAACCCTCACCCAGAGACTCTCACACAGAGACCCAGAGACTCTCACACAGAGACTCACACAGAGTCCCAGAGACTCACGCGGCAGCGACTCCGTGAGCAGTGATGGCGGCGCGAGACCGCGCGCGCTGGGTGACACCACGTGGTGCTGACACCACGTGCCGAGTGCGCGCGCCGAGTCACGTGGGGGCTGGCGGCCATCTTACCTGGGGACAGTGCTGCACTGTAACAGCGGGGAGCGGCGGTGCAGCGGTTAGCGCGGTGCTTTGTGTAAACATCGTCACTAGGGAGACAAAGGCGGCCGGGCGTGGTCCTGGCTACCCACCCCCTCGTGTGCCGTGCATAGGTGCTCGCTAACAGCACTTGCCCCAACAGTCTGTTCAGGATATACGGGTGATCTTTGTGTATGTGTGAATGTGTGAGTCTGTGAGTCTGTGTGAGTGTGTGAGTCTGTGTGAGTGAGTGAGTCTGTGTGAGTATGTGAGTCTGTGTGTATGTGCACGTGTGGATCACCACACAAATGTTGTGAAACTCTTTCCCCGTGGTCGCTGAGGTCGCCATCTCCTGGCCTATCCAGGGTCTGGAAGCGCAGCAAGCGGAGACATTTCCATCTCGAGGGGATTGAATGTTTCCCCCTCGCACGCGTTGGTTCTCTCCCCTCACATGCATACTCGCTCTTGAATGGAACTGGGCAAACATATGCCATGCAATGGGGCCCATTGCCTCAAACATCGCCCATGATATATTTTCCTCTTAAGGCAGCCGTGGTATTAACGAATGTGTTCAGTGACTTTTGTTATTTGTGCACCACTGCCAACGCGGTATCGACAAATTATCCCAATATAGGACCACAAAGCTTGGGGATATTGTTGGTCGCACCGTACGTAGCCAACCGCGATAATCGGAGGTGCTGGCTGCTGGTGAAGGACAACAAACTAAGCACAAAAAGCAGTTCTAAAGAAATGGGTTGTCAAAGACATTTAAAAGTGCAGAGCTCCAATGGCTTCCAAATATCGGAAGGAAGAGCGATAGGACTGTTGGGAAGAGTGATGGTGTCGGTTGGGGTGGTCGTATTGGTAGGAGTCATTGTGTTGGTAGGATTGGTGCTGGTAGGGTTGGTGTTGGTAGTGTAGGGGTTGGTAGTGTAGGGGTCGCTAGCCCCCGTGGTCCCTCCCTCCATCATCCCCTATTCCGTTTGTTACCCCACCTCCCTAATACCCGCTAGGGTTTCGCCGGCCTTCGAACGCGACGCCCTTACCCATACGGCTTCACGCAGCGCTCCCACGCTGCAAGCATACGTGCGCACGGCATCATCAATCGAACGCCATACTCCCCCTCTTTACGCCGCTACATACAGCTCTCGCACGCTGCGAGCGTGCGCCCGTCTACAGCCCTGGGCGGCACTCGCCTCCACATCGAATACCCACGTTACCAATGCGCACCCGTATCACACACGGAGTGAACACACGCGACACCCACCCTCGCGCCGCTCTGCGCAGCGCTCCCCCGAGGCGAGCCGCAGCACTACACTTACCCCTGACTACTCGCGTTATGATCGCGCACCTGGGGTACGCCGATTACGCACGCCGAGAGCTTACGCAAGTAACGAGCACACGCAAGCGGGGCACACGCCGACACAACGACTCAAGCCGCCGCCGTGCGCGCGAGACAAACCGTACAACAATGCGCAGCCGATTACGCGCTCGAGCCGCGGGGTCGGGGGTCAGGGGTCCACCACCGCGCCGCACTTTACGCAAGTAACGAGCACACGCAAGCGGGGCACACGCCGACACGACGACTCGTCCCCTCCCCCACTCACGCGTGCACGTCAACACAAGTATCGTACAAGGACGATTCTCCTCTCACACGGCTGCGTAGTCACGCCAACACACAAAAGTGCTAACCCCGGGCGTTAACCCACACACCTCCGTACCCGCACAATCGTACAGAGACCACGGCCTTTACGCATACAACGACCACACACCCGCAAATGCAGTGCACGCTAATACCACGTTCAAAAACACCCAACAACACGGTTCCGTTCCTACGCTCGAGATTTTATTAGCCCTTGTTAACCCACCGAGCCACCCGTGTGTGTGTACGGGCCAGCAAGGCGCTCCTAACCCACTCTTTGGTGGCGTGCAGCCCTACTCTATGCCGCGCTCTCTGCTAAACCGCTTTCCTACTCGTCCTTACCCCGAACTAACCCTCTCCCACGGATCCTACTCTCCGCTCTGAGGTGTTGTAAGGCGCACAACACGATACCGTCTGTAGTCCCTGGTGACCTTGCGGCGCTCAGATCGTCCTGCAGACAATCTAGCGGCTCGCCCGATGACTCCTTTGTCGCCGACTCCGTGTCCAAACTCCAGAAGAAGAGATTTCCCTACTGCCCCTGCGTTTTCTTTTAAACTATTCACATCAAAGGCTAGGCGCCCCCGTCCCGACCGCCTTGGTCTCTCGACCAATCCTGAGCCTAGGATTTCCCGCTCTTTTGCGATCCCGCCGGCCTTTGACCTTTCGACCAATCAGTCGTCCCGGGTCCTGATCCCAGCTATCTGCCCTGCTGACCCGTGTTTGTGTTTGTATGCGTTTCTAACTGCGGGGCTCTCTGAGCTCGCCGTGGTCGTGCGATCTCAAATCCGCCCACGGCGCCGCAGTGTTACTTGGCCTGGGAAGGGTCCTGTCCAATTCCCTGGCCCTGAGAAACCGTGGGGTAACCCCCCTAGGGGGCCCTCGGGTGAAAACTCAGGGTAGGTGACCCGACCACGAGGCCCTACGTGGGTGCGGGTGCGTGTTTATGTGGGGGGGGTGATGGGGGGCAGTGCGGCGGTGGAAGCCGGGCGGCTCCCTGGCTCGGCAGAGCGGCCCCGTCGCTGTGGCACCACATAGCTCCCCGGGGTGCCAGTCCCCGTCCCGGGTTGACTGGAGCACCTCGCCTGGGTTGCCCCCACGAGGTATCGCCGCGGGGTCCGCAGGATTCGCCCGGCCCTTGTGGCTGGCCTCGGGGGTGGCGGCTCCGTCTCCTGGGGCTCCGGCGGTGGTCTCCTCCTCCATTCCAACGGCTCCCCTCGGTCTCTGGCACCTGCGGGCTGGGGAACAAACTCAGAGGCGGTGGGGTTTAAGGGTCGCCGTCCTCGTCGCCCCCGGCCCCGCCCTGGGCCCCTCGGAGCCCGGGGCTCCGTGGGGCCCATATACTGCGCGAGGCCCCCGGGCACTGGGGGTGGGGGGACCCCAGGGTTTCGGGGTACTTGGACGGCGGGGCTCCCCCCCTCGGGGGCTGCTCGCCACGGCTTCAGTCGGCGGATGTTGACCTCCATCTCCCGGCCCCTCTCTCCTCCCTGAATCAGCACCGTCCATGGTGAGATCTGCCGTCTCACAATCCAGGGTCCTCGCCAGTAGGTGGTCAGCTTCCCCACCTGTCCGGCACCGACGCGGGGAGTGTACAGCCACACCTCGGAGCCCGCAGTGTAGAAGGGGGGCTCCATACGAGGTTGGGCGCCCTGCTCTTGCCGCTGGTGCGCGGCCTCTCCGTGCGGGTAGGCTCGGCCCCTGGCCCCTCGCAGGGTCTCCAGCAAGTGCTCCACGGGGTGGCTCCCTTCCTCCCGTTGCGGCGGAGGGACACCGAACAGCAGATCTGCGGGCAGGCGAGACTCGCGACCAAACATCATTAGGAACGGGGTCTGTCCTGTGGATGTGTGAACGGCGGTGGTGTAGGCGAACAGGGCATAGGGGAGGTGTTCGTCCCAGTCCTGTTGATTCGCGGCCGCCATGCGTTTAAGCTTCCCGGCCAGAGTCTGGTTCATCCTCTCTACCATCCCGTTCGCCTGGGGTGATACGCCGTGGTTCGGTCCTTCTGGATCCCGAACTCCCGGCACAGCGCCTGGAATAGTTCGGCCTCAAATTCACTACCCTGGTCGGTAATGACTCGTTCGGGGATCCCGCACTTAAGTACGTAGTTTTCCACGAAGGCCCGGGCCACTACGAGGGCTGTTTTATCCGGGATAGCCACCGCCACGGGGTAGCGGGTGAAGTACTCCACCGCTACGAGAATATATCGGTTGCCCCGGTGGGATCGTGGAAAGGGGCCCTGCAGATCGATTCCGACCAACTGATTCGTCCGACTGACTCGGAACGGCCTCAGGGGTACCTGGTACCTCGCCGGCTTTTGCCCACACTGCTGACAGGCCCGGCAGCCCTGCACCCAGGCGGCCACATCTTGCGCCAATTTAGGCCAGAGATACTGGCGACGCAGAGTCTCCCGGGTGCGCCGTTCCCCATCATGGCCCCCGAGCGGGTGGTCGTGTACCAGTCGTAGTAGTTGGGGTCGCACATGGGCGGGAACGCAGATGCACCCCGGCTGCCCAGCGTCGGCCAGTTCCCTCACCACCCCGTTTTCTACACACAACCGGGCATACAAACCGCTCCAGGGCCCTGGTAGTGCATCCTTCTTCTCTCGCAGTGCCGCCTCCACCGCCGCCAAATCCGGATCCCGCTGCTGGGTTTGTCGCAGCTGCTCGTCGTCCAAGCCCGGGAAGGCACAGCCGACATCCTCTTGGATCCACCCGATTGGGGTGGGATGATCCGTCTGTCCCCGGGCTCCTTCTGCAGGGGTTCCTGCGCGCACACCGCACCCTCTCTCGGGGGGGGGAGTTTAGTTTCCGCGCGCTCCTTGGGTTCTGCTGCCTGGCGGCAGCGTCCCCCCGTGAAGCACGGGCAGGCGTCTCCCTCCGTCGTCTCAGCGCGCACCGCGGGCCGTCTTGACAAGGCGTCCGCGTTCGCGTGTGTCCGCCCCGCTCGGTACTCGATCTGCAGGTTGTACTCCTGCAGCTGCGCCAGCCATCGAGCCATCTGCCCCCGCGGTTCCTTGAATGTAAGGAGGAACTGCAGTGCATAATGATCGGTGCGCACACGACATCTCCTGCCGTACAAGTACGGTCGGAACTGTTTACACGCGAAAATCACGGCATACAGTTCCTGACGGGTTACGCAATAGTTCAGCTCGGCCCCGCTGAGGGTCCGACTGGCGTACGCGATGACCCGCTCCGTCCCACCCTGCACTTGCGACAGCACCGCGCCCAGCCCACTGCTGCAGGCGTCAGTGTCCAAAATAAAATCGGTGGTGAAATCTGGGAAAGCCAAGGTGGGGGTGTGGGTGAGGTGGTCTTTGAGTGTGGTGAAAGCCGTCTGACAGGCCTCCGACCACTGATAGGGGTTCTTAGGGGAGGTGAGTTGGGTGAGGGGGCGTGCAATCTCACTGAATCCCTTTACAAATCGACGGTAATAAGTGGCGAGTCCCAAGAATGACCTGATCTCCGTCAGGTTCCTCGGCCGCGGCCAATCCACTACGGCACGCACCTTCTCGGGATCGGTGCTCACCCCTGCCTCGCTGACTCGGTGTCCGAGGTACCCCACCTCGCGCTGCGCAAGGTAACACTTACGCGGCTTGAGCTTGAGATGAGCCGCTCGCAGTCGCTGGAACACCTCTCGAAGCCTGGACCAATGCTCAGACAAAGATCTACTGAACACTATCACATCGTCCAAGTAAATCAGGCACTGTTCCCACTGCAAGCCCCGCATCACCAACTCCATCAACCGCTGGAACGTCGCGGGCGCGTTAGTGAGTCCGAACGGCAACACTCGAAACTCAAACAGGCCCATCGGGGTGGTGAATGCTGTTTTTGGCCGATCCTCCTCTGTCATCTCCACCTGCCAGTAACCGGACGCCAGATCGAGGGTGGAAAAATACCGCGCTCCTGCGAGACTGTCGAAGGTGTCGTCGATGCGGGGTATGGGGAAGGCATCGCCGAGCGTGACTGCATTTAGTTTACGGTAATCGACGCAGAACCGGGTTGACCCATCCTTTTTCGTTACTAGTACCACTGGGGCTGACCAGGGGCTCGCCGAGGGCTGAATTATGTTATCGCGAAGCATGTCCCCAACTGCCTCTTTGATTTGGGCGCGTTCGGGTGCGCCCACTCGGTACGCGGGGAGTTTGATGGGTCGGGCTGCACCTGTGTCAATTTGGTGCTTGACCAGATCGGTCCGGCCCACGTCCGAATCGTGCTCACTGAACACGTCGGCGTACTCCCGCAATAACCCGCGCAGCTGATCGGCCTCCCCCTTAGGTAAGGCTGCCCAAGGCACATGTAACGCATCCTGCAGTGGAACAATCTCGGCTCGGGGGGTCGGGCCGACCCGCCAGGCCAGATCCTGGCTGTCCTCGGGGCGGCCAGGGTCCTCCGCCCAGAGTGCGAACACCGAGTCGTTCGAGTGGCGAGCGTGCAGGGGGTGTACGGTGGCTACCGAGGTGCGTCGTCGTATCATTGCCGGGGTACTGTGTGGGTTAAACACACGTATAAACAGCCGGCCCCCATCTGCGTTTACCAGTGTGGCTGACCCTACCACCCCGTATCGCGATGCCAACTCCGGGTGAGGAGTCAGCATTACCTCGCCCGATGGTCGGTGGGTTGGGTCGGTGGAGAGGGTTGCCACTGGCACCAGCATCTCGGCGAGAGGTCCGATGGTGACGGCCGACACCAGCGTAGCGGCCACGGGTGTGAAGCGTGGGCGATTCGGCTCCTGTCCTAGGAACGGAATCCGCTCCCCGCTGCCCTCCACCGTAGCGCATCGTTGCCGGGGCTGTACGTTAAGTCCCAACTTTTCCAGGAGGTCCGTTCCTGCAATGCACTCGTGGCACAACACACTCGACACGTAGAATTCCTGTGTGCACACCTGGTTTCCTAGACGGACCTCGAGGGAGACCTTCCCCAGCAACCCCATCCCGGCTCCGCTTGCCGTGTGCAGCGCGCGATCGGGGGCCTGCAGGCAGCCCACGTCCACCCCGAGCATGCTGCAGTGCGCGGCGCTCATGAGAGAGGCCACGGCGCCCGTGTCCAGCAGGATCCGGGTGCGCTGCCCGTTCACCTGGCCTTCCACCAGCGACGTGGCTCCCGTTATCCCTGCCACCAGCTCCCGCAGCCAATCGTCCGAGGTCCCTGCGCCCTTGGGTGTTGTCGTTGTAACCTGTTTATGGATCACTCGCTCGCCATTATTATTACAGCTGGTTTGGGTCGGGTCTACGTCGATTTCATCCCCCGGTGGTCCCCTCTCTAGGGGGGCCTTAGTGTTTGACCTTAGCTCTTGTCTAGCTCGGGCGACCTGAGGACAGTCCCTCCTGAGATGCCCTCACCGATCGCACACATAACACGTCCTGGGAGGGGTGGCGGCTCCGTAGTGGGCCCCCTGCCCGCTCCCTCTCCCTGTACGCAGTTGTTCCAACTCGGACTCTAATTGAGATACCTTCCCGGCCAGCCCCCCTACTGTGGAGTGTAGTTCACCCATCTCAGACTGGATGGTCTTCACATTTTTATTCGCTTCCTCGCGTGCTTGGGTTATCATATCTCCCATACCGGCCTGTAACTCGGCTACCCACCCCGGGGTGGTCTCGCTGGGTCTCTGGGGCTCCCTTTCCGGTCCCCTTACTGCGGTGGCGCGCTCTTCCTCGTCGTCGGAGAGTAGGCTCGCTACGGCGCACTCTCGTCCCCTCCCTCGAGGCTGCGCGCGCTCACCCGAGAGTTTCTCGCATTTGCGCGCGCGCTCGACGAGGGTGTTAAAGGAGAGGCGTGCACCGTCGACATTCGGCTGCCACCACGGGGTTTGTGCCAAATATCGCTGGACCTTCCCGGCGGCGAGGCCCTCAATTATTTTTGACTCGTACTCCGGGTACGCGAGCTGGGTCAGCGTGCGCACGTCCTCAGCGTAATCTCGCAAATCCTCGCCGGGTCGGCGACGGCGTGCCTCTAATGTTGCCTGCGCCTCCTCCTCGTCATAGGCGCCGAAGCGTCGTTCGAGTTCGCACATTAATTCTTCCCACTGAGTTTGTGCGCTTGCGGGCAAAGCTTCCACAAAGTCAGCTGCCCGCCCATCTAAATGTAGCTCTAACTGCTGCAACGCCTCCTCATCTGACCACCCATTAACTTTTTTAGCCCCCCTGATGCTGCGGGCAAACGATTTCCATGATGGAATCCCTTTGCCCGTAAATGTGCATTTGATTTTAATCTGGGTTGGGGGGCCTCTTTCCCTTGGGGGTGCGGGGGATCGTCCCGTTTCTGACACCATTATGTAGGGGTCGCTAGCCCCCGTGGTCCCTCCCTCCATCATCCCCTATTCCGTTTGTTACCCCACCTCCCTAATACCCGCTAGGGTTTCGCCGGCCTTCGAACGCGACGCCCTTACCCATACGGCTTCACGCAGCGCTCCCACGCTGCAAGCATACGTGCGCACGGCATCATCAATCGAACGCCATACTCCCCCTCTTTACGCCGCTACATACAGCTCTCGCACGCTGCGAGCGTGCGCCCGTCTACAGCCCTGGGCGGCACTCGCCTCCACGTCGAATACCCACGTTACCAATGCGCACCCGTATCACACACGGAGTGAACACACGCGACACCCACCCTCGCGCCGCTCTGCGCAGCGCTCCCCCGAGGCGAGCCGCAGCACTACACTTACCCCTGACTACTCGCGTTATGATCGCGCACCTGGGGTACGCCGATTACGCACGCCGAGAGCTTACGCAAGTAACGAGCACACGCAAGCGGGGCACACGCCGACACAACGACTCAAGCCGCCGCCGTGCGCGCGAGACAAACCGTACAACAATGCGCAGCCGATTACGCGCTCGAGCCGCGGGGTCGGGGGTCAGGGGTCCACCACCGCGCCGCACTTTACGCAAGTAACGAGCACACGCAAGCGGGGCACACGCCGACACGACGACTCGTCCCTTCCCCCACTCACGCGTGCACGTCAACACAAGTATCGTACAAGGACGATTCTCCTCTCACACGGCTGCGTAGTCACGCCAACACACAAAAGTGCTAACCCCGGGCGTTAACCCACACACCTCCGTACCCGCACAATCGTACAGAGACCACGGCCTTTACGCATACAACGACCACACACCCGCAAATGCAGTGCACGCTAATACCACGTTCAAAAACACCCAACAACACGGTTCCGTTCCTACGCTCGAGATTTTATTAGCCCTTGTTAACCCACCGAGCCACCCGTGTGTGTGTACGGGCCAGCAAGGCGCTCCTAACCCACTCTTTGGTGGCGTGCAGCCCTACTCTATGCCGCGCTCTCTGCTAAACCGCTTTCCTACTCGTCCTTACCCCGAACTAACCCTCTCCCACGGATCCTACTCTCCGCTCTGAGGTGTTGTAAGGCGCACAACACGATACCGTCTGTAGTCCCTGGTGACCTTGCGGCGCTCAGATCGTCCTGCAGACAATCTAGCGGCTCGCCCGATGACTCCTTTGTCGCCGACTCCGTGTCCAAACTCCAGAAGAAGAGATTTCCCTACTGCCCCTGCGTTTTCTTTTAAACTATTCACATCAAAGGCTAGGCGCCCCCGTCCCGACCGCCTTGGTCTCTCGACCAATCCTGAGCCTAGGATTTCCCGCTCTTTTGCGATCCCGCCGGCCTTTGACCTTTCGACCAATCAGTCGTCCCGGGTCCTGATCCCAGCTATCTGCCCTGCTGACCCGTGTTTGTGTTTGTATGCGTTTCTAACTGCGGGGCTCTCTGAGCTCGCCGTGGTCGTGCGATCTCAAATCCGCCCACGGCGCCGCAGTGTTCCTTGGCCTGGGAAGGGTCCTGTCCAATTCCCTGGCCCTGAGAAACCGTGGGGTAACCCCCCTAGGGGGCCCTCTGGTGAAAACTCAGGGTAGGTGACCCGACCACGAGGCCCTACGTGGGTGCGGGTGCGTGTTTATGTGGGGGGGGGTGATGGGGGGCAGTGCGGCGGTGGAAGCCGGGCGGCTCCTTGGCTCGGCAGAGCGGCCCCGTCGCTGTGGCACCACAGTAGTGGTGTTGGTAGGAATAATGGTGTTGGTAGGGTTGGTGTTGATAGGGTTGGCGTTGGTAGGGTTGGTTTTGGTAGGAGTGGTGGTGTTCGTCGCAGTAGTTGCGTTTGGTCAGGGTAGCGGTGTTGGGAGGGGTGGTAGTGTTGGTAGGTGTGCGGATTCTAAAGGTGGTGGAGTTGGTAGGAGTGGTGGAGCAGGCATTGATCCGGGCCATGAAGAGTGGTCTCTTTGCCCTCATGATCACGAGGCGGGACTCACGCTCAGCTGGGGTGATGATGTGGGAAGGAGTGGTGGTGAGGGTAGAGGAAGTGATGTTGGTCAGGGTTGGGTTAGTAGAGGAGGTAGTGTTAGTAGGTGTGTGGTTGGTAGAGGTGGTGGAGTTGGTAGGAGTGGTGGAGCAGGCATTGATCCGGGCCATGAAGAGTGATCTCTTTTCCCTCATGATCATGAGGCTGGACACATGCTCAGCTGGGGTGATGTGGCTGGGAGTGGTAGTGAGGGTAGAGGAGGTAATGTTGGTAGGCGTGGGATTGGTCGAGGTGGTGGAGTTGGTAGGAGCGGGGGAGTTGGTGGTTGAGCTGGTAGGGATAATTGAGCTTATTGTAGTGCAGCGGGCATTGGTGCGGGCCATGATCATGAGGTGACACCACTCACGCTCAACTGGGGTAATGGTGTCGGTCCTGGTGGTGGTGAAGGTGGAGAAGATGTTGTTGGTAGGGTTTGTAGGGGTGGAAGGGGTGGTGGTGTTAGTCAGGATAGCATTGGTAGAGGTGGTGGTATTTGAAAGTGTGATGGTGTTAGTCGAGATAGCAGTGTTGGTCGGGGTGGGGTTTGTCATGGTGGTGTTGGTAGGAATGGTGCTGTTGGTAGGAGTGCTGGTGTTGGTAGGAGTGGTGCTGTTGGTGGGCGCGCTGTTAAGTGTTGGTGAGCTATTCATCATGGAGCAGCCATCCAGCTGAGTCTTGAGGGATCTGTGGGTCCTCTTGATTTTCATGGGGTGGCGCTTGCCCCGAGCCAATTTCCACATGGATCCTCTCATGTGGCGGCTTCGGTAAACTCGTCCACGTTGCGATGACTTCTGTTTAAAACCGGAAACAAAATCAGTATGAGAGGCAAGAGATTGCAGTCTCCTTCTTCCCCTGTTGGTCACATCCACTCAAATATTTTTTGTCACTTGCCATCTGCCACACCACCACCATTGATTGAACACGAGTGTTGTACTTGCCTTTCAGTCGCAAATATCGGACAACTATTTGTAATCCACAGCATGAACAATGTGTGTGCTTGTAATAAATGTGTGCGACTTTGTCGAGGGTGTGAGTGTGATTTTTTTATTTTTTGTTGTTGTAACGTTCTAACCTGCCTCTCCTGGACATCTGTGATAAATAGCATAATAGCTCATCGGATTCCTCCAGTATAAATATTATGATTCTGATTTGTGTCATCTATGCATGTGAGATTATGACATTTGCCTGAGTGATCTATATCCATGATGCCTCTCTGGGTGTGGTGTCTCTGTGTGTGTCTGTTGTGGTGTCCTGCTGATTCTCTATGTGACAGTGAAGCCAGCACACTCTCTCTCTCTCTTACCAGTTGATTCTTCCGCCAGACTCGTAGGCTGGTAATCGTGATCCCCGCGCTCTCCACGTCGTAAGTGATGGCCACCGGCCCACTGTGCAGCATCTTCATCAAGGTCGTCCACCTTGAGGGAGACGGGTATTCTCCATCTTGCGGAACCGTCATCGAACAGCCTAAAGAGGAAGCTGCTTGAGGTACCATTTCGGTCAAGTTCGACCGAGCCTTTTGTTTCGGGAGGTTGGTGGTGTGGACGGCCATCTCTGGCATGGCAGGAGGTCGCGAACGCCACTGTTGAAAACATTGCACAAGTATTTGTAATGTACAGCACGACAACAAGTATCTTTCCCTCTCTTTAGTTCAGCCTTGACTAACAGCTGGATTCTCGGCAATAAACAAAAGTCATTTGTCACGTGCCATGGCCCTGCGTAGTTTGATCCTCTGGTTTTTCCCTCCACATTTAGAAACATTTATTTCGATAATTTAGATTATTTTGCTGCTATGAATGTCCAAATGATGTCACTTTGTTGATCTATCATTTGTGACCAGGTTCCGTCTGAAAAATAAGTTAGTACCTCAGTGGGCTTTGTATGATGGGGGTGGTTTAGTTTTATTTGTTTGTGTTTGGGTGATTTGTTAACCTTTCATGTACTTTGCACTATTATCATGTTTTTGTAGTATTTGTTGTTGTAATGTTCTTACCAGCCCCTACTGGACATCTGTGAAAAAGAACTTCATAGCTCATCGGATTCCTCAACCATAAATAAATAGTATTATTCTGACTCTACTGGCTGGGGAAATAGTTGTCCGCACCAGGGCAACTCACCAACGCCGCACATGGACAGCTGAGTCCAGCACATGTCCCAAATGCCACGCTGCCAGTAACAAAAAACACCCTTAAAGTTGCAGTGGATAATATTTAAGCATAATTGAGCAAGGTGTTTGCGACTTTGTCTAGGATGTGTGTGTGGATGTCATATATACTTGTGTGTGTGGTGTATGTGTAGGGGTGTTACGGGAGGGTGAACAAACACACGAGGGGTGGTTATGCCCGCACGCGGAAGGATGCTTACATTCACGTCCACATCGGTTAGCCCTGGGGGGCTGTAACGGCGCTGTGATCTCCCACGGCCCCACCCCTCGTGGGGGAGTTGCTATATAAGGCGGTGAGCCGGTGGGCACGGGGTTCAGTATTCAGCTTAACTAGTGAAGAGTGAAGACCGGCTAGATAGGCCCTGGGACCGACTAGGGCAAGCCAGTGGCGTGGCCCCGAGAGCCCAGAGCCGATGCTCTTGTAAGAGCCGGTCTGGTGGCTAAGGGTGCCGTGATCCTAGCTTGGCCAGAGCTGGATCAGCTAGCCTCCCCTAGCTCTCGAGTGGAGGACCTGGGAGTAGGCTAGCCGGGCTAGAGTTAATGGGGTCTCCCTGTTAGACGGGTGAAGGGGCCGTTACCCCTTCGAGTGTTGTATACATTGGCCTGTGCCGAGTGAAACGTTATAATACGTAAGTGTGCCTCCAACTACGTCGTCTACGTCTCATTGAACTTACTACATATGCGAGTGAGATTCTTAATTCTACGCAAGTGATCTGTACGCGTGATACGTCTCTGCGTGTGGTGGCTCTGCGTGTGGTGTCTGTTGCGGTGCCACACTATGGTCTGTGTAATCGTGAAACTGGCACTCACCACTGCATTCTTCAGCCACACTCCGAGGCTGAGGAGGGCGATCCCCGCACTCGCCACCTTGTAGGCAATGGCCACCGGCCCACTGTGCAGCATCTCCATTAAGGTCTTCCACCCTAAGGGAGCTGGGTCGTTGTCTTCTCCTCCTCCTCCTTGGGGAACCTCCACGCCATGGCTGGGAGAGGAAGCAACTCGAGGCTCGCTCTTGGCTTCGTGATCTGCGAGCCGGTCGCTGATGTGGACAGCCACGGTCGCTTTGGTGAGAGGTAGAGGCTGCCCAGCCTGTGGCGGTTGGACCTCCCAGGTCCCCCCCAGGTTAACCAGCCAGTTCGGGGAGAAATTCTTCTCCTCCGTGGGCCCAGACGTCAGGAACGCGTAGCTCGTCACGAGCAGCGCCACGAGGGTGCGTGAGGTACTGCGCAGCCCATGAGCCTCCATGGTGACTGCTCCAGGAGAGACTCCAGGAGGCTTCGTGCAGAGAGGCACTCCTCAGCACGCAGCTCGCAGCGTGGCTCCAGAGGCACACTGGGCGGAAGCGGATATGACGTCAAGGCCCGAGGACGGATGTGTGTTGTGTCTCATCTGTGTGTCTGCATGTCTGTGTGTGTGTGTGTGCGGTACCGGTCCAGCTCCCGACAAAGGAGTGTCAGCCTCTCCTCCGCAGTGAGCGTTCGAACATTCCACGTGGCCATCCGTCGTGGCTTTTCATTGTTTCTGGAGGAGCCCCGAGGGTGAAGATTTAATCTCCTGGCTCCGCCAATTGGGGTTTGGCCAGGAGATGTCATAGACGCCTGTCCCCCGGGGCCTCCGGCACAAGCTTATTAGTTACATATTTATGTTAAATTCGTAGTTTCGTGGTAATAAATTGAAGGTGGAGGGTGTACCAGCCCCTCGCACCCGTCCAGAGCCCCCGTTTAGCCACTGTGGTGGTCACAAACGCCATGAGGGTAGAGGCCAATGGGCATTGGCCCTCCCCCCACAGCACTGTCCACGACAGTGTTGCCCATCCGGCACCGCGAGGAGGTAGGGGGTTGTTTTGCCGGACAGTGATGGGGCAGTAGTGGAGAGAGTGGAGAGTTTCCCACACCTGGGCAGTGTGCTTATGACCAGCTCCAGTTTAACAGCAGAGGTCTCACTCCGAATCAGTCGAGCGGCAATATCTTTTCATCGGTTGCGTAACACTGTGTGGAAAATACCTGGTCTGTCGCTCTGCGAGAAGCTTCAGGTCTTCTCGGCCACAGTCATTCCCTCCCTTCTCTACACTTGCGAAACGTGGACCCCCCTAATGGATCATCTTCGCCAGTTGGAAACATTTAGGCTGACCTGCCTACGATCCATCCTGGGTTTAACCAGGCTGGATTGTGTGAGCTCACAAATCCTTGAAAGATCTGGGCAAAGTCCCATCAGTGAGCTCCTCCGGCAGGCAAGGCTGCGTTGGCTGGGTCATGTAGCCCGCATGCCCAGCTACCGCATGCCTAAACAGCTTTTATTCGGCCAGATCGAGGGGGCTAAACGGGCGCGGCACGGGCTAGAGAAGAGATGGAGTGATGTGGTACAGGAGGACGTGGAGCTGAGTGGACTTGCCGATGACTGATACCAGCAGTGTCAAGATCGGCCTCTGTGGAGGAGGCTCGTGAAGGACGCTACTGGGCAGTTGGAGGCAGTCGCCCTCCAACAACAACGGAGGGCGGAGCAGCGACGCTCACAACAACAAGCGGAGCGCCGTGTGGCTAAAGCACAGCAAGTTGGTACAATAGGGGGCACAGGTGGTGCATTAGCCAGTCATCTCGGTCATCTCAGTCAGTCAACCCGTGCACCTGGGTCTGCCCCGTGACCTCCTGCCAGCGGGCGTTCGACACTTCACGTGGCCTCAAGATGCACATGGCCTGGCACAAGCGTCGTGGTGACATCACCGCCACTTAGTGGCGAATGGCGGTTGTTGTTGTGTGTCTGCACCTGGTCTGTAGTGATTGGAAGGCATGGGCCAGATCAGTTCAATAACAACGGTAGGAGGCTGCTAGATTTTTGTGCAGCCAATGATCTTGTAATTCCCAACATGCAGTTCTGGCATCGGCGCATCCACACAACATCACGGATGCATGCCAGATCCAAACAAGAACATCTGCTGGACTACATAGTGACGGATCAGCGAATGCGAGCCCATGTCCTTGACACCAGTACCTACCGTGGAGCTGATCTGCCCTCTGACCATCAACTAGGCATCTGTAAGATGCGCCTGCCATTCTTCCACTCCGGTGGTGGATGTACACCCAAGACCCCATTCCAACCTAAGGTGGCCTGGTCTCAGTTAGCTGATGAAAGTTGCAAGCGAGAATTTCATCATCGCTTGCGGCTGGGGTTGGCATCGTCCCCCACTCCTCCTGATGTCGAGAGTAAATGGGCGAGGTTTAGGACTGTAATTCATGCAGCTGCAATGGCTGCTTTGGGTACGTGGTCCAGACCTCCCCAGAGACCTTGGCTGACAGAGGAGGTGTTCAGGATGGTTGAGAAAAAGCGACAGGCCCACTCTTATCGTCTACAGCATCCCACATCAGAGAATGAGGAGGCTTACCGCAGCCTTCGCTCGGAGGTTCGGAGAGCCGTGAGGCGCTGCAAGGATGGGTGGTGGTCACGGGTTGCTGAGGAGATGGAGTCTGCCTCAGTGACCCACAATAACAAATCGCTCTTTAATTCCATGAAAAAAGTAACCTGCAGCGCCACATCTATTACCATCATTAGGGGAAAGAATGGTGATCCAATCTCCGATCCCCAGGAAAAGGTTTGCAGATTTTCTGAGCATTTCTGTGAGGTCCTGGGGGAGAGGAAATCCCTTACCCACGAAAACGTGGGACAAAGTGGGGATGACCCTGCTGAGGCTGCGGTGCCTTAAATATTGGAAGTCACCCCCTGTGAGTGGCTGGCTGAGGTGCCATCGGTTGAGGAAATACTGAAGGCGATCCAGAGTCTGAGACCAGGAAAGGCACCGGGCAGAGATGATCTCCCAAGCAAAATGCTGAGGGAGGGTGGCGTTTGTGCACAGACTGCCCTACATGACATCATAACAACAGTCTGGACCACTGGACGGGTTCCGTAGGACTGGAAAGATGCCCTGGTGGTCCCCCTCTTTAAGAAGGGGGACCGCACAGACTGTAACAACTACAGGGGCATCTCACTCCTCAGTGTGCTGGGAAAGGTCCTGGCAAGGATTATTCAACATCGCCTTGCTAGGCACGCTGAGGAGAGGCTTGCGGAGCCCCAATGCGGTTTCATGAAAGGGCGGTCTTTCACAGATGCCATATTTTCTGATCGTCTGCTACAGCAGAGGTGTAGGGAATTCCAACAAGACCTACATCTCTGCTTTATTGATCTGGTCAAGGCCTATGATACCATCAGTAGGCCTGGGCTCTGGGTTGTTCTTCGTGCTTTCATAGTCCCTGACCCTCTGCTCACGATCATTAAGGACCTTCATGATGGTGAGTGGGCCCGGGTAACACTACGTGGCTGGGAGTCAGAGCCATTCCCTGTACACCTTGGGGTGCGACAGGGATATCCTCTGGCTCCCACATTATTTAACATCTATTTTGACCACGTAGTTCGTGAAGCCTTCAATAGCTGTACCGGGGGAATTTCCATTTGGTACAGATATAATGGGAGGCTGATCGATTCCCGGGTGCGGTCAAGGGATTGCTCCCTAATGGTCAACCCTGTTATGTATGCCGATGATTTGGTAATTGCTGCTCATTCAGAGGAGGAGTTAGAGATGCTTCTGCTGAAACTGGAGTGTGCCACTAAGAGGTGGGGCCTTACCATTAGCCCCACCAAAACTAAGCACCTGCCTGGGTATTTTGTACCATCGGACACTCCACCCCCACAACTCTCAATCGGTGATGGGGCAGTTGTGGAGAGAGTGGAAAGTTTCCCATACCTGGGCAGTGTGCTCATGACCGGCTCCGGTTTGCAGCGGAGGTCTCACTCCAAATCAGTCGAGCGGCAATATCTTTTCATCGGTTGCGTAACGCTGCGTGGAAGCTGCCTGGTCTGTCACTCCGCACGAATTTTCATGTCTTATCGGCCAGTCATTCCCTCCCTTCCCTACGCTTGCGAAACGTGGACCACCACCACTAACACCCCCACCACCACTAACACCCCCACCACCACTAACGCCACCACCACCACTAACACCGCCACCACTAACACCACCACCACCAACACCCCCACCACCACTAACACCCCCACCACCACTAACACCCCCACCACCACTAACACCACTACCACACCACCACTAATACACAGCTCGGATCCACTCCTCTCGGCTGATCTCCACACGCGATGCTGCTGCTTCTGCTGTTCTCTCCGCGCCTTTCGTCCAAACTTCCAGAGGCAAGTGGGGGGCGGGGCCAGGGGACCACGCGCTTCGTGACGTCACCGCCTATCAACTCCTCCCCCCCCATACCCCCTCCCCCCCCATACCCCCTCCCCCCCCATACCCCCTCCCCCCCCATACCCCCTCCCCCCCCATACCCCCTCCCCCCCCATACCCCCTCCCCCCCCATACCCCCTCCCCCCCCATACCCCCTCCCCCCCCATACCCCCTCCCCCCCCATACCCCCTCCCCCCCCATACCCCCTCCCCCCCCATACCCCCTCCCCCCCCATACCCCCTCCCCCCCCATACCCCCTCCCCCCCCATACCCCCTCCCCCCCCATACCCCCTCCCCCCCCATACCCCCCTCCCCCCCCATACCCCCTCCCCCCCCATACCCCCTCCCCCCCCATACCCCCTCCCCCCCCATACCCCCTCCCCCCCCATACCCCCTCCCCCCCCATACCCCCTCCCCCCCCATACCCCCTCCCCCCCCATACCCCCTCCCCCCCCATACCCCCTCCCCCCCCATACCCCCTCCCCCCCCATACCCCCTCCCCCCCCATACCCCCTCCCCCCCCATACCCCCTCCCCCCCCATACCCCCTCCCCCCCCATACCCCCTCCCCCCCCATACCCCCTCCCCCCCCATACCCCCTCCCCCCCCATACCCCCTCCCCCCCCATACCCCCTCCCCCCCCATACCCCCTCCCCCCCCATACCCCCTCCCCCCCCATACCCCCTCCCCCCCCATACCCCCTCCCCCCCCATACCCCCTCCCCCCCCATACCCCCTCCCCCCCCATACCCCCTCCCCCCCCATACCCCCTCCCCCCCCATACCCCCTCCCCCCCCATACCCCCTCCCCCCCCATACCCCCTCCCCCCCCATACCCCCTCCCCCCCCATACCCCCTCCCCCCCCATACCCCCTCCCCCCCCATACCCCCTCCCCCCCCATACCCCCTCCCCCCCCATACCCCCTCCCCCCCATACCCCCTCCCCCCCCATACCCCCTCCCCCCCCATACCCCCTCCCCCCCCATACCCCCTCCCCCCCCATACCCCCTCCCCCCCCATACCCCCTCCCCCCCCATACCCCCTCCCCCCCCATACCCCCTCCCCCCCCATACCCCCTCCCCCCCCATACCCCCTCCCCCCCCATACCCCCTCCCCCCCCATACCCCCTCCCCCCCCATACCCCCTCCCCCCCCATACCCCCTCCCCCTCCATACCCCCTCCCCCCCCATACCCCCTCCCCCGCTGCTACTTCCGCTTCCGCCGGGGCGAGTGGCGCCAACTTCTGAAACGGTTCGCTGTCTGCGTTATGGCCGAAACGTCGTGAGAATTATTTTATTATGTTTTATTTTTATTATTTTATTACTTTCCTTCTACGTGACTTTACCGAAAGAACCAAGAAGATGAATCCCTGCAGTCACGAAAGCTTTAAATAAAAATGTAAGGAAGGGTTTATTGTGAAGGAGGCGAATCGCCTGCTGGCGGAGGAGGCCTCCCCTAGACGCCGCTAATTAGGGTATTTGGTCTACTCTTTCACGCTGATCTACACGTGTTAGAGCAAGGTGGGCGTACCCACACTTTACCCCCACGTTGCGGGTGGTTAGCTCGCTGTATTTGCACTCCAGAGGTGTAGGTTCGATTCCATCGCCCGCACATCCACCCACTCGCTTGCCCATTCACCAACTCACCCACTAACCCATCTATTCACCCACCCACAGGGACACGTGGAGACACATGAACACACGGGGACATAGAGCCTTGATACAGTGGTTGTGTAGGTGGTGTTTGAGTATCAACATCAAGGTGGTTGTTGTGGTTATGTTGCTTGTTATGGTTGTGGTGGTTGAGGTGGTTTTGGTTGTGGTGGCTGCGGTTATAGTTGTGGTTGTATCGGTGGTTGTAGTGGAGGTTTTAGTTGTGGTGTAGGTGGTTATGTTGGTTGTTATTGTGCTTTTGGTTGTGATTATAATTGCGGTTGTGGGGGTTATTTTTTTCAGTTTAACACGTAGGCTTTCGCGACCAATATTGTTCATAATCAACGATTTTTGGGTTTAGATCGCGTTATTTATAAATGTGTCGTAACCCTCCACCACCCGACACGGCCAATCAGTAATAAAGTGTCACGTTGACAAAAGACAAATAGTTCACTGCTTTAGCCCACCGGTGTGTTGAAGCGTGAAACCACAACATTTACAATTTGAGTACGACGTTTCGCTGGTAATTGCGGTTTTTAAATTTTATTCAGTATCTCGGCGGTGACAACAAACCGAAAAACAAACCGAATCCCGAGGGGGCGCCCCCTCACTCGCGCCCTAAAGGTCCCGCTCAGTCACCGACCCATCCTCTGGGCCGGGATCACCCGTGCCACAGCATCGGAGGGGAAGCCTCCCCTTCCAGCCACGCACACCTTCACCCCCCGGATGCCGGCGAGGACCTCCCACCCCCCCCCGCCCTAGCCCACCCTGGGCAGCGGCCACTTCCATCGTTCCCTTGCGGCCTCGCGCGCCCCATTTTCCCTTGGTCCATCTCTACCACCCTTTCCAACAGTCTCCTCGCAGCATAGCATGTCTCCAACGGGGACGTCAGGGACCCCTCCAGCCCCTTCTTTCGCGCTTTCCACAGCGCCTCTTTCGTCGCTCCTATTACAGCCCACACCCGGTCCCTGTCCTCCCTCCCCACCCCCCGCAGCTCTCCCCACATGACGTCCCGTGCCGTCACCCTTGATAGAGCGAAACGGGCCAGCAACGGCTTACTCCTCCTCCAGACTTCCTGGGCGAAAGGGCACGCCACCATCACATGCGCCGCAGTTTCATCCGCGTTGCAGCCCCTCGGGCACTTGGGGGTATGCGCCATTTGGCGGCTGTACAAGAAACCCCGCGTCTCCAACCCGTCTCGGACAGCCAGCCATGACAGGTCCCGCTGCTCCTTCGTGAGCACTGCCGACGCCACATTCCTCCAAATCTTCCCGTGCGTCTCCCTCCTCGCACCGGCCACCTCGTCACAGGCCTCCTCCTTCTCCGCCGCAGCCCGCACCTCCCTGGGGGCCCACCGACCCCCCCATCGGCTCAGGCCGTGCTGCCCGACGTAGCTCCCCACCACGTCGCTAACCCAGCCCCCCGGCCAGTCCAAAGGGGTGCTCCTTCCTGCCTCAGTCATCCCGAGCCCCCGCAACCGCCACGTCAGTCGGTACCTCATATACCACGCTGCCTTGCCCCGCGGCTCCGCAGAGAAGAACAGCCGCAGCGCATTGCAGACAAAGGTCGATTGCAGGGTATACCCCACATTTGGGGCACCCCTCCCCCCATTCTGGACCTGCAGACACACCACGGCCCTCCTCACCCTCTCCATCCCTCCCCCCCAGATAAACCTGAAAATCGCCGTGGTCAAGGCCTTAGCCTCCCTCCCACCTGGCGGGAACACCTGCGCCAAGTAGTTTAGGGGTGGTAATATTTCTGTTTTAACCACCATAATTCTACCGGCCATCGTGAGCCGCCTCCCAGCCCACTTACCTAGGCAGCCCTTTGCCTTCCTCACCCCCTTCTCCCAGTTACCTTCCCCCATCCTATCCCCACAGAAAAACACCCCCAGTATCTTTATCCCCTCTGTTTGTAGACTCAGCTCCGGCGGCCGACCCTCGAAAAGCCTCGGGTCTCCAAAAACCATGAGCTGACTTTTCCCCACACTGACCTTCAATCCGGAGGCCGCGCAGAACCTCCCCATCCCCTCCATTGCCCTCCATACCGATGCCACGTCCCTGCATAGCACGGCCACGTCGTCCATGTACAGGGTCACCTTTCCCTGCTCCTTGCTCCCCGGTATTACCACCCCCCCAATCCTCTGGTCATTCCTTATCATCTGCGCCAGCGGCTCCATGCACATGACAAATAGCACTGGGGACATCGGGCATCCCTGCCGCACCCCCGATCCCACTGGGATGATCCCGGAGCATTCCCCATTTATCAGGAGCCTGGCCCTGAGCCCCCCATAGAGTCGCTTCACCCACTCCACCAGGGGCCCGCACACCCCCATCCTCTCCATCACCGCCAGCATGAATTCATGAGAGAGGCGGTCGAAGGCCTTGTCCAGGTCCAGACTTAGGATCCCCAACGGACACCCCCTCTCTCTCTCGCCTTCAATCGCCTCCCTCAAGACCACCAAAGTGTCCGCGATCCTCCTCCCCGGGACCGCACACGTCTGGTCCGGCCCCACCACCTCACCCACCACCTTCCCCAGTCGCCCTGCCACCACCCTTGCCACGATCTTATAGTCCGGGTTCAGGAGGGTTATTGGCCTCCAACTTCCCAGGTCCCTACGCTCCCCCTTCCCTTTATAAATCAGTGTCACCAGGCCCTCCTGCATGTCGTCCGGTACCTGCCCCTCCTCCAACGTTTCCCTACAAATTTGCACAACATCCTCCTTCAGGAGTTCCCAGAATTTTATGTAAAAGTCCGCCGGGATCCCGTCCGGGCCTGGGGTCCTGTTCTTGTTCAGCCCCTTCACCGCCCCTTCCACTTCCTCCCATTGAATCCTCTCCCCTAGCGCCTCCGGGTTCTCAACCCTCTTCGCCAATGCTCCCAGCAGCTCCTCCCGCCGCCCCCCATCTATCCCTTTCCCTTTATACAACTCCCCATAAAAGTCCTCCGCTACACTAATCATCCCTTCCGTCGTCACCTGTCTACCCCTAGTAGGACTAACCAGCTCCCTCATTTCATTGTCTCCCTCCCTACCCGCCTTAAGGAAAAAACGTGTACACTGCTCCCTATCCTCTGTTGCCCTGACCCTCGCCCTATACACTAATTGCCTAGCCCTCTTTTCCAGGACTGAGGCTACCCTCCCCTTCATCTCCGCTATCCTTTCTCCCACCGGGAACCCTAGCCCTAGCAGCCCATACAGCCTTTCTAACCTAGCGTTCCATTGTCTCAAATCCCTACCCACCCCCTTTCTTCTACTGTAACACTGAAAGAACGTTCTGATCCTACACTTTACATGCCCCCACCACTCCACCCTCGTGGGGAAGCACACCTGCAGCGTCCTCCAGCTGGCATACGCTCGCTTGAAATCCTCCACCAACTCCTGCTCCGCCAGCAAGCCCACATTCATCTTCCACACGCCCTTCCCCCTCTTCACCCCCCCCGGGATCACAAGCTCCGCCACCACCATTCTGTGATCCGAGAGGGGAAAAGGTTCCACCCCCGCGCTGCCCACGTTTACCTTGTCGGAAACGAAGATAAAGTCAATGCGTGACTGTGCTCCCCCACTCTTGTCCGCCCACGTGAACTCTGGCCGCGTGCCGTGCATCCTCCTGAACGTATCCACCATCCCAAAGGTCCCCATCAGCTCCCTCAGTTCCCTGGAAGAGGAATCTAACTTCCTCCTCCCCTTCACCGACACCAGGTCCGCCAGGCCTAACGGGCAATTAAAATCGCCCCCCACGATGACCTGCCTCCTGGTGGCCAGTAGGCCCGCCAGGCTCTCCCACACCTCCTTTCTTTCCATGCACCGTACCGGGGCGTACACGTTTATCAGCCGAAGCTGCACGCCCTGGTAAGTAGCGTCTAGACAGAGAAGCCGACCCGGTATTATTTCCTGGGTCCCTTCTACACTCATTCCCCGTCTTCCTATAAGGGTGACCACACCTGTGCACCTGCTCTCGTTGCTGCCAGACCAAAAGTACTGTCCCTTCCATCCGTCCAGCAGAGCCTCCGACCCTAGGGTGTAGGCGAGGTGACATTCCTGGAGGAAGATTACATCGCTTCTGGTGAGCTGCAGCCACTGCATGATTGCCCCCCTCCTTCCCTTCCCCTTCATCCCTCTCACATTGACCGATGCTGCGGATATGTCCATGCCGGGGCGTGATTTATCCCGTGTCGGACTCCGGCGCGCGCTCCCTCCTCCTGCCTTTGCCCGCCTTCCCCTTAACCGTTTTCCTCCCCTTTGATTTACGGGGCTTTCCCCGGATCAAACGTTCCCCCCCTTCCCCCCACCTCCACCCCGACTCTCCCGAGTCCGGCGCGGATCCTGAAGGGCTCGTGTCTTCCTGGGGACTAGCTCCTATCAGGACTCTGTCCCGCTTCCTTTTCCTCCCCCCCACTTCCTCCCATGCTTCATCCGCCCCTTCCTCCACCCGCTGCCCCACCTCGCCCTCCTCTCCTGTCACCTCCGACCAGTTCCCCAGCGGCGTTCCCGAGTCCTCCATGCTGTCTCCCCTTCCCTCCTCCGCCCCCTCCAGTGGTGGTGGTGCTCCCTCCCCCGCTGATCCCCCTCCCTCCCCCTCCATGCCGTCTCCCCTTCCCTCCTCCGCCCCCTCCAGTGGTGGTAGTGCTCTCTCCTCCGCCGATCCCCCTCCCTCACCTTCCTCGGGGGGCCGCGGTTCCTCCACCTCCCCTTTCCCTTCCCCTTCCCGCTCCCGGCCCGCTTCCCGTCCGGCAGCCTCCGTCGCCTCCTCCACCTGGCCACTCCGCCATGCCCGCGCCCTGTTAGCGTAGGATTCTGGGCAGGTCCTGTACAAATGCCCTCTGCTGCCGCACAGGTTGCAAAGGGCTGGCTCCCCGCACTCCTCCACCGTGTGGTCCAGCGCCCTGCACCTGTAGCAAACGCGCGCCACGCATGCTGCTGCCAGGTGCCCCCCTCCCCCACACCTCCTGCACAGCTTGGGCTGTCCCGCGTACACCACATAGCCCCTGTTTCCGCCGATGTTCAGAGCACTCGGGACATGCTTCAGTGCCCCCCCCTCCGTCTTCAGACGCACCCTCCACTGCCTGGCCCCCGTCCATATCCCCGCCGCATCCAGCACCCTCTTGCAGCCCGACAGGACCACACAGTGCTGCCGCAGCCACACCTCCACGTCCTGATCATGCAACGCTTCATTATAAAGGAACACGGTCACGACCTTCGTCTCCAGGTCCGATAGCAACCGCGTCCTCATAGACGCCAGCGGCTTCTCCCCCGCCTTCTCCTCGAAACGGGCAAGGAATTTTTGCAGCAGGATGTTGGTGGTGAAGCTCACGTCGAATGCCCTCCCCCCCGGCAGGGCAATCAGGCAGTACAAGTCCTCCACCTCCACCTGCAGCATTCCCAGCACAACCGACCTCACGAAGGTCGTCCTGTCCAGGGTGACCCCCTCTTCCACATCTTCCTTAAACTCGACCCGCACGCAATTGTGCCTCTTGGCCTGCAACGGGGTCAGGCCCGCTCCAGCTCCACCGCGCCACCTCCCCGCTCCCCCGCCGGGCCTCCCCGCACCCACCGGGCCAACCCCCGCCGTCTTCTCTCTCCACTGCCCCCCTCCCGGCCCCTGGGCTGCGGGCGCCTCTCCTGCCCCTTCCTCCCCCTTCCGATCGGGGGTACTCCCACCCCCTCCTCCCGGCGCTCCCCCTCGTTCTCCTCCTCGCTCCTCCCTCCCCGCGCTCCCCAACCCCTCCACCCCCCCCACTCTCTTCCCTTGTTGCGCCTCACCCGACATCACCCTCGCACCAGACGGGCCCGCCCCGCTCCTACGGTCTCTCGCAGCGCCCCGGGTGTCTTCCTCAGGCTGCGCCGTGCGCCGCGACTCCGTCTCCATCTCCATGTGCTCGCTGCAGCTGGGTCACTCCTCCCACAGCGCCCGCGGCTCCCCGACCCTCCGGCAGCAAGGCCACCCCAGACCACCCGGTCTGGGGCCCTCGCACACCCCGGGGTGGCTGGAGAACCCACGGGACACCGACGAGCCGCAGCAGTGTATCAGGGAGAACCGGTTCAGGAACGCGTTTCGCTGGTATTTGCGATTTAAGGTTTTTATTTCCTTTCAAGCAGGAGCAGGCCTCTGCTTTGTACAGCCAAAAGGACCGGAAAAACCACACAAACGTAACGGGAACAGGGGATCCCCTTCACTGCCGATGCACCGAGCTACGCCGCGATCAAGTTCCCCTCTTTCACACCCTTCACTCAGAAAAAACCAAAAATTCACCGTCGCAAAAAAAGGGGGAGGGGGGTGCGTTCATCCACTCATTCTCGAAAGGGGGGGGGGGGTCGTTTCGAATTAGCCCATCCCGCACTTGGGCAGCGGCCACCGCCACTTCGCGCCCGTGGCTGCTCCGCCCGCTGTCGCCCGCTCCACCTCCACCACCCTCTCCAACAGCCCCCTGGCCAGTCGGCACACCTCGGGAGGCGACATATAGGCGCCCTTAATCAGTTTCTGGCGCGCCATCCACAGGGCCTCTTTTACGGCACCTATGACGGCCCATGCCTGAGCCCAAACCCCACCCGCTCTCTGCCTGAACATCCCCCAAATCATATTAGGCGCTGTGGCCTTTACGGGGCAAAAATGGGACAGCAGGGGTCGGCTTAACTCCCACACCTCCTGGGCAAATGGGCACTGTACGAGGGCATGAGCAGCGCTCTCTCCCAGGCCGCAGCCTCTCGGGCAATCAGGTGAGCGGGCCAATCTGCGGGAGCACATAAATAGTCTGCACTCCAGCCTGTCCCATGCGGCCAGCCAGGATAAGTCCCGCTGCCTTTTGGTCAGGGCTGCCGATGCTACGTTTTCCCAAATTTGTCGTGCCCGGGTACCCCGAGCACCTGGCACCTCTGAGCAGACCTCCTTTTTCGACATTTCCGCCAGGACTTCCCTGGGAACCCACGACCCCCGCGTCCGGTCCGGCTCGTACTTCGAGATGTATTCATTTACCGCGGTGCACAACCACCCCTGAGGCCAAGCCAGGGGGGTGCTGCGCGGCAACGACGCCATGCTTAGCCGTCTCAGGAGCCACGCCAGTCTATACCGAACATAATATGAGGCTTTCACCTGGAGCCCATTGGAGAAATATAGTCGCAGCGTATTACAGACAAAAATCGTGTTCAGGATGCACACGACATTCGGGGCCCCCCTCCCACCGTTCTCAGCACGTTTGTACATTGTTTCTCTCTTCACTCGGTCCATCCCTCCCCCCCAGATGAACTTGAAAAACAGGCGCTCCAACCTTTTTGCCATTTGCGCCCCTGGCGGGAACACGTAGGCCAGGTAGATAAGTACCGGGAGGATTTCCACCCTCAAAACTAACATTCTACCTTCCATTGAAAGGCGCCTGTCTGCCCAACCAGCCAGCTTGCCTCTCACCATGCACTCTTTTCCCCGCCAATTCTTAGTCGCCGAGTCCTCCCTATAGAACGTGACTCCTAAGATTTTGATACCCTCACCCTGGACCGTTATACCTGGCGGGCGGCCCTCAAATAACCTGGGGTCACCGAATATCAGCAGCTCACTTTTGCTTACATTCACCTTTAATCCCGAGGCCAAAAATAATCTATCCGCAAGTCTTAGGGCCTCCCATACTGAAGCAACATTCCCACAGAAAATGACAACATCGTCCATATACGTTGCAATTTTTGCTGGTTCCGCACACCCTGGCATGCTCACCCCTCTAATCAGCCGACTTTCCCTGACAGCCTGGGAAAAAGGCTCCACGCACATTATGAATAACACCGGCGACATCGGGCACCCCTGCCGCACACCGGACCCAATTGGAAACCCTTCCGAGAGGACTCCATTTATTAGCAGGCTACCTGTGAGCTTATGATATAGCTTCCCTATCCAGTCTATAAGCTGTTTCCCCACCCCCATTTGCCTCAAAACCGCGAACAAATAATCGTGCGAGATGCTATCAAATGCCTTCTCCTGGTCCAAACTGAGTAGACCCAATGAATTACCCCTCTCCACAGTGGTTTCCACCACCTCCCTCAACAGAACGAGGGTATCGGATATCCGCCTGCCCGGAACCGCACACTTCTGGTCCGACCCCACCACCTCCCCCACCACCTTCCCCAGACGCGCCGCGATAACTTTGGCCAGGATTTTATAATCGGTGTTCAGCAGGGTGATCGGGCGCCAGCTCCCGAGGTCGCTGCGCTCCCCCTTCCCCTTGTATATAAGGGTTATGACCCCTCTTGTCATTGAATCTGGCACAGGGCCTTCCTCCGTAATTTCCTTATACATCTGCCACATGTCGTCCCTGAGGGTACTCCAAAACGTAACATAGAATTCAGCCGGTATCCCATCTAAACCTGGTGCACTGTGCCGACGTAATCCCCCCACCACCTCATCCAATTCTGCCCTCTGGATATGCTTGTTTATCTCCTCTGGAGCCTCAATAACCCTATCTACCTCCCCTAGCAGTGTGCTCCGCGCCCCCTCGTCTGACGGCCTGCTCCTGTACAACTCCTTGTAGTAACCCCTGGCGGCCTCCGTTATCCCCTCTGTGTTCTTGAGTCTACCTAACCTGGGACATACCAATTCTCGGATTGTGTTGTCCGCTTTCCTGCACTTCTTAAAGAAAAAACGCGTGCAACGCTCACCCTCCTCGACCGCCTTCACCCGAGCCCTGAATGCAAGTTGCGCGGCCTGCTTCTCCCACACCGCAGAGATCCTATCTTTTAGTTGCTTTATTTCTCCCATGACGGGGAATCCCAGTTCCATCAGTTTATATGCTCCCTCCAATCTCTCATTCAATCCCCGCAGCACAACCCCTACGCTCCTCCTTCTACTCTGGGACTGGAAAAAGGACTTAATTCGCCCCTTCACCATTCCCCACCATTCAGCTATCGTGCCAAAGCAGCACCGCAGGCTCCTCCATTCCTCGTACTGCCTGACAAATTCCTCCACCACCTTTTTGTCCCCCAGCAGTCCCGAGTTCATGCGCCAGATTCCCCTTCCCAACCTCAGCCCATCTGGGATTCTGAGCCCCCCCGCTATCATCTTATGGTCAGAAAAAGAGAAAGGTTCGTTTTCCACTCTCTCCACTTTAACCTTGGCAGATACAAAGAGGAAATCAATCCTCGAGTGCGCGGTTCCCAAACAACTCGACCATGTGAACCCTGGTCGCTTTGGGTGTAACGACCGGTAAGCATCAATCAAATCAAAATCTCCAACCAAAGCCCCCAGCCTCCTAGAGGAGGGGTCCAACTTTCGACATCCGGCGACTGGCCGCGTGTCCGCCAGGGTTAGAGGGCAATTAAAATCACCCCCCATGACGATGTGTCTTCGTGTTAGCAGCAAGGCTGCCACGTTCTCTAGCAACTCCACACGTTCCGGAGAGCCTGTGGGGGCGTACACATTGATCAGCCGGACCGCCGCCCCACCATATGCAACATCGACATAGTGGAGTCGTCCCGGGACCACATCTCGGGCCTCCTGCACCTCTATGTTCTTTCTACCTAGGAGGATAACCACTCCTGAGCACCTATTAACATTGCTTCCGGACCAGAAGCAGTGTCCCTCCCAGTCCCTAGCCAGATCCTCTCGACCAAGGGAGTATGGCAAGTGGCACTCCTGTAAAAAGTAAACGTCCTTTTTCAGGGACCGTAGATAATGTAGAATGGCCCCCCTCCTAGCCCTGCCCCACATTCCCCTCACGTTTACTGATGCTACGGTAAGGTCCATACCCAGAATTGTCTCTCCCTACCCAGACCCGTCGTCCAATAGTTCATACAGGTTTGTGTCAGCCAATCCCTGCAATTGTTCCCCTCTCCTAGGCTCCTTGGGCAGCCCTCTTCCCTGGTTGGTCTTAGCCGCCACAGCACCATCTTCCGACGACCTCGCGTCTATCGAGGAGTCAGTTGCCTCCAGGTCCCGTTTGCGGGTCGACCTCGCTGGGCCACGCGGTGCTTTCTGCTTCCTTTTCACCACCCTCTTGAATTTTTCCCTCCTGGTGCTCTCCCTCTGCTGCTCCTCTCCGTCCTCCCCCGCCTCCACCGCCTCCGCCCAGTCAACCACCGTTGGGTCGGGGGGTTTTCCCACGGGCTCCTCGTCCTTGTCCCCAGGGTGCTCCACCTGCCGGCCCGTGGGATCCGCGTCTTCCTCCGACGTCATCTCCCCCTCCTCCCTCTCGTCCTGCAGTGGCGTACCCTCCCTGCCCACCTCACCACCCCCGTCCTCCATCTTCCCGCCGGGCTGCGTTGGCTTCAGCCCGTCCTCGGCCACCTCCCCTTCTCCATCCGCCACCCTGCTCCTATGTGCGCGGACCTTATTTGCGTATGACAGCGGGCAGTCCCTGTACAGGTGGTCCTTATTCCCGCATAGGTTGCACAATGCCGGGGCACAGCATTCTGCCACAACGTGGTCTCGTGCCTTGCATCGGTAACATATCCGTGCCTCGCACGCTGCAGCCAGATGGCCACTCCCCCCACATCGCCTGCAGAGCTTCGGCTGCCCCGCATACACCACGTAGCCCCTATTGCCACCAATGTTCAGGGCGCTCGGGATGTGTTGCAGAGCCCCTTCTGCCGTTCCCAACCTCACTCGCCATTGCCTGGCGCCCGTCCAGATCCCTAAAGAGTCTTGGACCCGCTTACTGTCCGAAAGCACCAGGCAGTGCTGCCTCAGCCACACCTCGACGTCGTGGTCTGGCAGAGCCTCGTTGTACAAAAATATGGTGACCACTTTTGTATCGAGCTCAGAGAGCAGTTGGAGCTTCAGCAGTGACAGTGGCCGTTCCCCCGCCTTCTCCTCGAACAAAGTCATAAAACGCTGCAGTAAGTTGCTTGTCTTAAAGCTCACGTCAAAAGCCCTGCCACCTGGCAAGGCTATCAAGCAAAACAGATCTGCCGGATCCACCTTCAGAGTTTCGACCATCACTGACCGCACGAACCTCGGTCTGTCGATCGTGACCTCCTCTGGCACGTCCTCCTTAAAGGACACCCGCACGCAGTTATGCCTCTTAGCGTGTAGCGGGGTGAAGTTCCCTGCCGAACCTCCGCGCCACCGCCCTGCGCGCTCCTGGGGCCGCCCTGCCCCCACAGGTCCAGGACTTGCCTGGACAGCGTCGCTTTGGGCACCTTGCGCCTGCAGGCCCGCCGAGCTCGGTGCTTCCTCCGCCTCCTCTCCTGGGCTGGCCGACACCATCCCACTCCTCGTCGGCTCCTCTCCCTTCCTCGCCCGCTGCCACCAGGCGTCCTCCTCCGCTCGCCTCGAGGTCGACGCTCGCGCCTCGTCCCTCTCCTCTGCGGGTCTCCCTCCTCCAGGCCGTCTCATCGCACCATCCTCCGCCTCTTGGCTCACCACCCCAGAGCGCTTGGTCGCCATGGCCCCGAGGACCTGCGAGGCTGCCACTGGCCAGGCAGCCAGGGAGCCGAGACTAGACACGACACCAGCAGAGACACGGTAGATACAAACCAGCCGCGGTCGGGGCCCTCATCGGGCAATTCGCCAGAATGGTGAGGCCATCTGTGTCTCCCGTTCTTATATAGAGCAGCAGCAGGGTGACGTCATCATTAACTCATTAACTCATCAGGTGCAAAGATTTGAGGGGGGGGGTTATTGTAATTATATACTTGATTAGTAATACGGCTATTGTTACGATGCGAGTTGTAGATTAGTAATCATTTGGAATGTGTTCTATTGTGATTATGCTACATTAATAATCAGTTAGTGCTTGTTTCCCTTATAAGGAATTGTAATGCATCTTATTTAATAATACGCTTCCAGGCCGCACTAAGCCTGTAGCTGTCTGAGCGATTAAAGTTATTTCTGTTTCTCTCAATCTCAATGGATTATCTAATTAGTCTTTGCCAGTAGTAACTAGTTTTACACAACACTTCAACGTTGTCAAAATCAATTGAGTGTCCCTGTTGGCAAGCATGTTCAGCCACTGCCGACAGTTGTGTTTGCGATAGTTTAATATTTCTCTGGTGTTCTTTTAGTCTTATACTAACGTTACGCCCTGTCTGTCCAATATAGCATCTGCCACATACACAATTAATCCGATATACACCTTCTGTTGATAATTTAGGTAATTCGTCTTTAGTGCACGTTACTAGTTGTTGAATTTTGTGTACTGTACCAAATCTTACTGTAATGTTTTGCTTTTGCAAAACACGGGCTAATTTGTCAGTTACTCCTGAGATAAATGGTATTTTTATTGTTTTAATAATCTGATCGCTTTCAGCAGTGTTGCTTTGCGATCGTGATTTGGCATTTAGTGCTCTGTTAATTTGTTGCTATAGTTGTGTACGTGGAGGTTGCGGTGGTTATGTTATGGTTGTTGTGGTTATAGTTGAGGTTGTGATGGTTGTAGTTATAGCTGTGGTGGTTATGTTCTTGTTGTTATACTTGGGTTTGTGGTTATATTTGTGATTGTGGTCAAAGTTGTGATGGTTATGTTATGTTTTTGGGGTTATAGTTGTGGTGAAGATGGTTATGTTGGCTTTCATGGTTGTTGTATATGTAGGGAGCGGTAGAGTAGCGGTTCGCACGCCACGCCACGGACCCGAGGAAGTTCGATTCCCGCTCACGGCCAACACCAGTGACGATCATCTGAACCAGTCCAGAGCTTCCCCTAGCCAACTGTGCTAACCGGAGATGTGGTTATAGTTGTGGTTATAATATGGTTGTGGTTATAGTTGCTGTCCATAGTTTTAGTGCTGAGAGTTGTGGTTGTAAATATGGTTATAATTGTGGTTATAGTTGTGGGTGTGGTTATAATTGTAGTTGTTGGTTTTGGTTACAGTTGTGGTTATAGTTGTGGTTATGGTTGTGGTTTTATTTGTGGTTATGGTTGTGGCTGTGGTTACATTTGTGATTGAATTTGTGGTTATAGTTGTGGTTGTTGGTTGTGGTGGTGATGCTGGTGCAGGTGGTGGGTTGGAGGTCACGTTCTGTGTCCCCTGCCCATGCGGTTCCAACAGCGATGGCTCCAGCCGGCACTGTCGCCCCTGTGCTATGTGGGTCACATGAACTTGTCTCCCAGCATGCCTTGAAGTCATCATTATAGGAGCCCTCGCCTCCTCCACGCACTCCTCCTATCTCTCCCCTCTCACCTCCACGCACTCTCCTCCTCCACAGACTCCTCCTGCCTCTCACCTCCTCCCCGTGTCTCTCTTTCTCTCTCCCTGTGTCTCCCTCCTCTCTCTCCCTGTGTCTCCCTCCTCTCTCTCCCTGTGTCTCCCTCCCCTCTCTCCCCGTGTCTCCCTCCCCTCTCTCCCCGTGTCTCCCCCCTCTCTCCCCGTGTCTCCCTCCCCTCTCTCCCCGTGTCTCCCTCCCCTCTCTCCCCGTGTCTCCCCCCTCTCTCCCCGTGTCTCCCTCCCCTCTCTCCCCGTGTCTCCTTCTTCTCTCTCCCCGTGTCTCACCCACTCAGCCACCCACTCAGCCACTCAATCACTCAGCCAACTGACTCAATCAGCCACTCACTCAACCACTCAGTCACTCAGCCACTGACTCATTTAGCCGCTCACTCAACCTCTCACTCACTCAACCACTCACTCACGCAGCCACTCATCCACTAACTCAGCTATTCACTCACTCAGCCACTTACTCACTCAGCCAGTCACTCACTCAGCCACCCACTCAGCCACTCACTCACTCAACCACTCACTCAGCCACTCACTCAGCCATTCACTCACTCAGCCACTTACTCACTCAGCCAGTCACTCAATCAGCCACCCACTCAGCCACCCACTCAGCCACTCACTCAGCCACTCACTCAGCCACTCACTCAGCCACTCATTCAACCACTCACTCACTCAACCACTCACTCAGCTGCTTAGTCACTCTGCTACCCACTCACTCAACCACTCACTCATTCAACTACTCACTAACTCAGCCACTCACTCCCTCAACCACTGACTCAATCACTCACTCAGCCACACTCTCATTCAATCACTCACCTAGCCACCTGCTTATTTGTTTATTTTACCAGGTAAGGCCCATAAGATATATATATCTATTTTTCAGACGTGACCTGGCCACATATTATTGCCAAATTAAGTGGCTTTTTACGTGTAAATTTATATCAGCAACTATAAATGTGGAGGGACAAATAGAAGAGCCAGACATAAATTCACACGACAAAGGGGAGAGTGAGAGAAACATGTAAACTCCAAATATACAACAGGCATCAGGGCCGGGATTGTTGTATATATTGTCTTGAAAATTAATAAAAATCAAATGAAACATGTAAAAGGTGTAATTTTACAAAATTAGGTAATTATGTCAATGTATGCAATGATGCTAATTAGGTGCGGCTTTGTTGTCTAGGGGTATTACTAATCGTGATACTTGGCAGTGATGTGTAGGGTCTGGGTTCATATTTGTCGTGTCACTGGGGTCTAAAATAGGCTGGTAGGGTGGGGTTATAATGGCCAGGTAGGGTGGGGTAAAATGGCCTTGTCAGGAGTCCACCTCCTCCACCACCAGTTCCACCTCAACCTCCTCCACCTCCCACCTCCTCCTCGCAGGAACCCACCCACTCATCCAACCATTCAATCACCCATCCACCTACCCACTCATTCATTCACCCATCCACCCACCAAGTAACTCTACCACCTGTTGTATGTGTCGGGTTATTAAATTTTGATGAAAATAATAAAAATTAATAATTTTCCGAAAAATGCGCAAATCGCATTAATTATGTTAATGTGTGTATTAACATGCATAAGTTATGATAATGCGTGTAATGATATGCATAAATTATGATGGTGTGAGTAATTGTATGCTTAAATTATGATAATCGCGGAGATAATCGTAGTAATTTATGCGGATGCTTGCGATGATGTTAATGTGAGCAGTTGTGGTAATTAGGCTCAGCTTCGTTTATCCAGAGTTATGTCAATCAGGATAACACGATGATCAATGATTAAACGTTTACCGATTATCCTAGTGTGTGTTATGATATTTAGGTCTCCATTTTCATATCTCATCACAGGATACAGTTATCAAGAATAAGATGGTTTTGCATGGACTTGGAAAGAAGCACTCGAACAGTTGGTGTTAAGCAATTTTATTCTAACAAGCATGTGACATTCTATCATGCAGGTCAAACATGCGTCAATAATTCATGAATAAACAAACACTTATGCATTTGCGATATCATGCATTCGATTAATATGAATAACTAAAATTCTTATGCAATTACGAGATTAAGCATTGACTAAAATGAATGAATAAACACTTATGCATTTGTCGTGGTCAAGGTTGACACCAAGGTTGACACAGGTCACACAGGTCACACAAGCTAGGGGAGAGGTACGTACTGGTCTGGACCGGTCCGGACCGGCAGGGACGAGAGGTGGTTGGAACCGCTCTGAGGGGAGGGGGCTGGCGAGAGCCAGGGCCCCGAGACACCCCCGCCCCTCAGAGGGAGGAGATATAAGACGGCTCCCGGAGAGCGGAGGGGGTCAATCTCAGGAGAAGCTGAAGGAGGTGCGGCCGGAGATCCTGGACCCCCAAGCCTCGAGGATGCCGCCCCGCTGGGACTGAGTGGGCTGAGTAGCTATAGGCTAGGGAAGGAGAGTAACTGGGTAGCTGTAGGCTAGGGAAGGGGAGTAAGGAGAAGAGAGCCGGAGGCTGTACCTCCCTAGGTTGTGTGGTTGGGCTGTTCCCCCAGTGAGTCCGGAGGACTAGTGTTATTGGAATAAAAGCGTGTGGCCTCTACGAAGTCTCTGCCTCATTCAAGAATACTACAACTGGTGTTAGAAGCGGCCAACGAACCTCGCCAACATGGAAACAAGACAGAAAGCGCTCACCAGGGGCCAGGAGAAGGACGTCGAGGGCGACGCTGAGCCGGAGTCGGGAGCGCCATTTCCGGGGGACGGGTCTGCAGGGGCGGGCTCGGGTTCTCCGGGGCCCTCCAGGAGTCCGCCGACGTCGGGATGGGCGATCCAGTCGGCCCATGCCCGGCTGGCCGATCTCCTCCATGCCGCTGCCTCCATCCTCGACGAGCTCACGCTGGGGGGAGCGGGAGCACCGGGTGGAGAACCAGGCCGGAGGATGGGACGGGTTCCCGCCGAGAAACGCGCCATTCCCGCGCAAAATTTTGACATCGCCTCCGGAGGGGGAAACGTCACTTCCGCTGGGAATGCGGCCGCCGGAGATGACGTCACTTCCGCCGGGGGGGTCACCGCTTCCGGGGGAAATGACGTCACCCGCCCACGAGGTCATGGGGCACAGGTGACTCGCGTCACATCCGGCATCGGCGGCCTTACATCGGGAGAAGCAGAGTTTTCGGGTAGGTGCCCGCCGATTTGGTCGGATATTTTGCCGCCGGAAGATGCTTCAAATACTGCACTTGGGACGCTGCTGTCTTCAAGGGGGGACTACATCCCGGCGCTGCAACAGCGCTTGCCTTCGCTGCAGGTTTTCGCGGCAAAGGGGGGGGACTGGGCTGCTTTTTCACGCCGTTTCGTGGCAAATGCCGAGACGGCTGGGTGGTCTGCCGACATCGCTCTCCGAGCCCTGCCTTCCGCCTTGGACGACGTGGCCTTGGCCACGTTCCTCCTTATTCCACGGAGGGAGCGCTCCACCTTGCAGGAGGCCCTCAATCGGATGGCCTTAGTGTATGGACCTCCATCCGAAACAAGACATCGTTTCGCCAGTCGGAGGAGGGAGGCGGACGAGACACCCCTCGCCTATCAGAGTGCACTGATGGCGTTGGCTCAAGCGGCCTATCCTCGAATGGACGATGTGGGCCTGGACTCCATAGTGCTTGAGAAGTTGCTGCTGCTGGCTCGGGAACTGAGGATTGCCGTCCACGTCAAAGATGAAGCTAACCTTTCCTCGCTGGGGGCGGCACATTACTTACACACAGAGTTGCTCCTCCAGCGGGATGGGCAGGTGGCGGCGTGCGCCGCTGCAAGAGTTGACGAGGTCCCGGATACCCAGGCCTTCGCGTCGCAGCGGGCCGCCAGTTGGAGGGGGGCCGACCGGCCTCGCCAAGGGGAAACCCGGAGGAGACATGGATCCCCGCAGGCGTGGGCTCGCGTCACGTGCTACAACTGTGGCCAGCTGGGTCACCTGGCATCGGGTTGCCCAGCACCCCGGCGCCGAGCTCCGGGTCGTCCACCATCGTCCGCCCGTCCACCGGCCGCTCCACAAGAACCCCAGGCATGTCGCGACACCTCACGCACACGGTCCCTGCCCGCATCTCATACACCGCATACACCGCCAATCGGCGCGCCACTAAATCGCGTTGCGTTGAGGGGGGGGGAGCGGAACGCGGCTGATGTTCGGGGGCCACTTCGCGCTGTTCAGTGGTCCGAGTTGGCCCACAGGGTCGTGGCCGCGGCGACGGGCTCGTCGGTTATTCTCGGGGATATTGAGGGAATTCAATTTCGATTGCTGGTCGATACGGGAGCTTCGGCTACTATAATTTCAGACCTCATATACAACGTGTTACCAAAGAGATGTCAGGCACTCACCCCGTTCTCCGTCCCTTGCTTTGCGGCGAATGGGGGTTCCCTGGGGATTATTGGCCAAATAACTGCACAAATTTGTATTGGCGACATTAAATTATCTGGTCCCGTTTTGGTTTCCGATGCCTTGGCCGTTCCCTGTTTGTTGGGTACGGACTTCTTGGGGAGGATGCCCATCAAAATTTTAATTGACAAAGGCTGCATCGAGCTTCCTTCGGGCCGCCGGATGGCGTTTCTGCCCTCACCAAACCGGCTGCGCACAGCTTGCACGACTGTTCCGGCTATGGCGTCTGAAACCGTGCGGATTCCGCCGGGTGCGCAGATGCTAATACCGCTTCAGTTACGCAAACCACTGGAGGCAGACGCTACGTCGGGGGTTTTGTTGTCTCCTTCCAATACGACCGAGCGAGGGTTGGACCTGGTGGGTGCACAAACGCTTGTGCCTAGAGATGGACAGCCCTTCATTCAGGTGCTGAATGCGGGGTTGCGGACGAAGGTCGTGCACCGAGGGGCTGTCATTGCACATGCGTCGCTGCCGCTGCACACTGACTCCGTCGCGGCTCATGTCGGTGAGGCACCGGCGTTCGGGACGCAGGTGGGTGTCGATGAGGCATGGATGGATTCTCTCTGTTCAGGGGCTGAAAATCTTTCAGAGTCACAAAGATTAAAGCTGCGCATGTTGCTTCGTGAATTTCCCGATGTTTTTAGCAAACACAAATTCGATGTTGGGTGCACTAATCTATTGAAACACCACATTGATACGGGAGATTCCGCTCCCATTCGGCAAAATCCGTTCCGATTGAGTCCGGCAGAGAAGGAACATGTCCGGTTGGCAGTGAATGACATGCTTGCCGCTGACATTGTGGCTCCCTCCAACAGCCCATGGGGTGCGCCGATTGTGCTTGTTAAAAAACATGATGGCAGTTTGAGGTTTTGTGTGGATTTTCGGAAGCTTAACAAGGTTTCGCTGGCGGACGCGTATCCGCTCCCTCGCATGGACGAGTCGCTCGATGCCTTGGCGGGGGCACGGTATTTTTCAACCTTGGACCTTTTGTCGGGGTTTTGGCAACTGCCCTTGGATGACGCTTCCAAACCTAAGACCGCGTTTCGTACGCCACAGGGCCTTTATCAGTTCAATCGGTTGCCCATGGGATTGCACTCAGCTCCAGCGACGTTCCAGAGATTGATGGAACTGGTCCTCGCTGGCCTGCAGTGGGACTCTTGTCTTATATATCTGGACGACGTGATTATTTTCAGCCGTACGTTTGAGGAACATCTGGACAGACTGCGGGCTGTATTTCTCAGAGTGCGATCGGCTAACCTTAAATTTAAGCCTCAGAAATGTTTTCTGTTGCGTGAATCGGTGCGGTACCTCGGCCACGTTGTCAGTTCTACGGGTATAGCCACCGATCCTGCTAAAACTGACTGTGTAAGAACGTGGCCCACGCCCACGTCTGTGGGGGAAGTCCGCAGCTTTATAGGCTTTGCGTCCTATTACCGCCGGTTTGTTGAGGGGTTTGCGACGATCGCCAAACCCCTTCATGCTCTGACGGCTAAGGGGGCTAAATTCCATTGGGGGGAAGAGGAAGACAGGGCGTTCAGGGCGCTTCGCGATGCCCTTGTCCGAGCTCCTCCCTTATGCTATCCCGATTTCACATTGCCCTTCATCCTGGACACCGATGCCAGCAATACCGGCATCGGCGCGGTGCTTTCGCAGGTGGTCAACGGGGTCGAACGGGTCGTTGCCTACGGCAGTAGAGTCCTGTCTCCGGCAGAACAACGTTATTGCGTCACCCGCCGTGAACTGCTCGCGATTGTCGTGTTTGTTCAACAATATCGACCGTACCTATACGGTAGGCATTTTACGGTTCGTTCAGATCACGCCGCGCTACAGTATGCGTTGAAAATAGACCAGCCGTCCGGCCAGCTGTCACGTTGGCTTGAGGTCCTACAGGACTACACGTTCACGGTGGTGTACCGGAAGGGGACACAACATTCAAACGCGGATGGCTTGTCACGCCTCCCTCCGGGTGATGGGTGCGCGTGTTTTATGGGTTCGGGGAGATGCAAATCGGCCACGAGTACCGCTCCGGCTTCCCCCTTGGCGGCGGCAGCAGGGGTGGTCGATGGGGAACCTGTCACCGAGGGGGACTCACAGGTGTTGGTCGCTCGCGACTCGCTCCTCGATCTGCCTCTGGACGAATGGGGACGGTTCCAGATGGAAGACAATTCCCTCCTCAGGTTACGCCGTCGTGCGGAGAGAGGGGGAGATTGTCAGGGAAAGGTAGGTACTGTCAGCTTGCGGGAGGGTCTCCTCATGTCATGGGACGCCAGCTCGGGGCGTTACAAAATCGTCGTCCCCACCGCTCTGCGGGGCAGGGCCGTGTGGGCGGCGCACGAACGCATCCTGCATTTGGGTATTCACAAAACGCTCGCTACACTGCAATTGGATTTTTTTTGGCCGGGAATGGCGCGCGATGTCGCCGACCTTTTGAATAGTTGCACGCAGTGTGCGCGGCGGAAACACCCGGCTAGGGCGGCTTGCCCACCCCTTCAGTCCATTCAGGTGTCCCGGGTTAACGAGCTGGTGGCCCTTGACATTCTGGGTCCCTTCCCTGTCACCGCTCGGGGTAATAAGTACCTGCTGGTTGGGGTTGAATATTTCACCCGTTGGCCTATGGCCTGGCCCCTCCCCAACCAGTCGGCGGCAGCCATTGCGGAGGCGTTTCTCCAGGGCTACGTCCTGGATAAGGGCGCCCCGGAACGGCTGCTAACCGACCAGGGAAAGAACTTTTCGTCCAATCTTCTGCGGGAGGTTTGTGACCTTTTGTGCACGCAGAAGGTCCGGACTTCCCCCTACCACCCGCAGACCGATGGTATGGTCGAACGTCTACACCGGACCATTACCTCTATGTTGTGTCATCAGGTAGACGACACACAGTTGGATTGGGACCTGAGGATTCCCGGAGTTCTGGCCGCATATAGGTTGGCGCCTCACGCGGCCACGGGCTATTCGCCCTTCTACTTAATGTACGGCAGGGATGTCGACCCCCCCATGGAGGTGCAATTGCGGGTCCAGTCGGCGGCGTCTCGCTCGAAACTGTCCGAACACGCTCAGTTCAATATTCGGAAGTTGGTCGAGGCGAGGGTGGCCGCGCAGGAAAATTCCAGGGCAAGGCAACGGGCCAATGAGCGTCTGTATGATCGCCGGGTTACGGGGTATAAATGGGCGGTAGGGGATAAGGCGTGGCTGCACTGCCCGCAGGTGCCGCTGTCAACGTCATCGAAATTGCTGCGGCCCTGGCGGGGGCCGGTCGACATTATTCGGGTCGTTCGGGACCAGTGTGTTAGGGTCGCGTGCGGACGGCGTTCTTGGTACGTGCACCCCTCGCGCCTGAAGCCCTATGTCACACCACGCACTCACACATCTTCATCTCGCAGGGGCCGGCCGCGTGACGTGTCCGGCAGGTTGGGGGAAGGGCCTCGCGACCCCCTTGTTGTTCCGACACCCCCTGCCACTCTTTCGGATGCTGCAGGTGTGAGTCCACCTAGGGTGGCCTCACCGGAGTAGCGGGAAGCGAGCCGGCCGCCTGTCCAGCAGGAAGACGGCTCGCGGGCTTTGTCCCCGGGGCCTCGGGACGTGCCGGACGCCCGTCATTTGGGCCCTCCTGACCCTCCGCAAGGAACGCTGGCCTCTGGCGATGGACCCGCCACACGGACTCGTTCGAAGGGTCTCAGGTTCTCCTGAGACCTGTCGCAGACACACTGCCTCCTCGCGGAGCCTGGGTGTTCGAGTCACCTTGTTCGTTGGTGTGGTGTGTCCGCGGTGTTCTTGTGTACAGGGGGGTTGGGGTAAATTATTGGGGACGGTTGTGGTTGCTGTTCTGTTGTTGTTACTGTTGTGTTGAGGCTCACGCATTGTTCTTGTCGTGTTCAGAATTCCTGGTTCGCGAGTTAGGGTTGGGATGTGGATAGTGATGCAGCCGGGACGGCTGCGTGCTGTGTAGGGGGGGGTGATGTCGTGGTCAAGGTTGACACCAAGGTTGACACAGGTCACACAGGTCACACAAGCTAGGGGAGAGGTACGTACTGGTCTGGACCGGTCCGGACCGGCAGGGACGAGAGGTGGTTGGAACCGCTCTGAGGGGAGGGGGCTGGCGAGAGCCAGGGCCCCGAGACACCCCCGCCCCTCAGAGGGAGGAGATATAAGACGGCTCCCGGAGAGCGGAGGGGGTCAATCTCAGGAGAAGCTGAAGGAGGTGCGGCCGGAGATCCTGGACCCCCAAGCCTCGAGGATGCCGCCCCGCTGGGACTGAGTGGGCTGAGTAGCTATAGGCTAGGGAAGGAGAGTAACTGGGTAGCTGTAGGCTAGGGAAGGGGAGTAAGGAGAAGAGAGCCGGAGGCTGTACCTCCCTAGGTTGTGTGGTTGGGCTGTTCCCCCAGTGAGTCCGGAGGACTAGTGTTATTGGAATAAAAGCGTGTGGCCTCTACGAAGTCTCTGCCTCATTCAAGAATACTACACATTTACTAAATTGAATAACTCAAAACTCTTATACATTTTCGATATTGTGCATTCGACTAATATGGATAACTAAAATTCTTATGCAATTACGAGATTAAGCATTGACTAAAATGAATGAATAAACACTTATGCATTTGCGAGAACAACTCAAAACTCTTATGCATTTAACGAACTGAATGACTAAAAACCCTCCTAACAACCAGGCATCTCATTAGTTCGTTTTGGTATCGATCACAATCGGCGACTGGCCGAGTTTGAAACCAAGCATGACACACTTCATTTTGCGGTAATAAAAATCACTTATTATACCCAAGAGGCGAAAGTATATGTCAATAGATTCATCGGCAAGTGTGAAATCCTTTTAACGGAAGGTTGGAGTCAATGGTGGGTGAGGCGTGTTGCGGGAGAGCGAATTTGGCTCGGTTTTAATTAATTCTTCCGCGAGACTCTAAGACAAAGAAAACTGGTTTGACAAGATTTTCTCTCTTTGTGCACGGTCGATTCGCAATGAGGATTTCGAGGGTTTTAGTTTGCATCGACGAATCTATTGGTCGTTTATGCGATAAGAGAAACAAAAAAACAAGAAAAAAAAACTTCACCCTCTTACAACCGACGGATTCTTAATTACTCAGAGGGCCACGATTCCTTACGGCCAGCTGGTGTTCAAACTTTATAATTAGTCTTCTGATGATTGTCTAGGGTTGGTCCCATTGTGAGAGAGGTGGATTGTCTCTTGGATAAATTCTTGCATGCCCCGCGGGAAGTAGGTGTGTGCGTGTGTGTGTATGTGCTTCCTGGAGGTTGTGAGTGGGGGAGGTGATACGACCCTGGTTCGCAGATTCCTCTCGCCCGTGCGGGTTGCAGCCGCGACTTTCTCCGCAGGGAGGTGAGCGGCGGCGCTTGGCGGCGCTTGGCGGCCCTCGGTAGCTGACGGCGCGGTGGCGCGTTCTTTGTAGCTGACGGCGCGGTGTCGCGCTCTCGGTAGCTGACGGCGCGGTGGCGCGCTCTTGTAGCTGACGGCGCGGTGGCGCGCTCTCGGTAGCTGACGGCGTGGTGGCGTGCTCTCGTAGCTGACGGCGCGGTGGCGCGCTATCGGTAGCTGACGGCGCGGTGGCACGCTCTTGTAGCTGACGGCGCGGTGGCTCGCTCTTTCTCTCCACTGCTGGATGACGAGTCGGTTCTCGTTGGTTGTCGCTCTGGCGATGAACGATGCTTTCGTTCGTTGCTGGTATTGACGTTGGGTTGAAGTTGTTGGCTCGAGAGTGATAGCTGGAATCTCCGTCCGTTTCACTCGCAGCTCGGCGGCTCAGTGTAGTAATTCTTCTTAGGTGGTGCAGACCTCAGCTTGTCACTGCACGTCGCTACCCCGCGAACATCGTCATTCTGGATGACGGGAGAGCTCCTTCGTTGTTGGCGACGAGATGAGATGGGGGGCCTGAGCCCCGGTGAGAGAGATGGAGGCCGGAGCCCCGGTGAGGATCTGTTTGGTGGGGCCCGTAGCCCGGACGAAGTGTGATGGGGCCAGAGGCCCTGACGATGTGTGATGGGGCCAGAGGCCCTGACGATCTGCCCTGGCGACGAGATGGGGCTCAGAGCCCTGGCGATCTGTGTTGAATGGATTTTTTTTTGGCTTATATCGAGAATATCCACTCAGTTTCCCGAGTTGTTCAAAGTCTGTCATAAAACCTTCTTGTGGGTGGGGCCATCTGCATCCGTGTGTGTGTGTGTCCGTCCGTGTGTTTCGCGTGCGTGTTTGTCCGTGTGTTTATTAGCTTTGAAGACACAGCTGTGTGTCGTTCTGGAAGGGGGGGGGGGGCTCGTGACGGCGCCAACGAAGATATCCATTAGCCAGACCAATGATTCGCGTCGAGTTCTATATATATGTAGTGGTGGTGTTGACGTGCGCCGACTGTGACAGTGATGGATCACGGGGCGGCGCGAGGTGCGGGGTTGGGCACGCGTCGTGGGCGTGGTGTGGACGCGCGCGCCGGGAGTGACAGATGACGGGGCGGCGCGGCGTGGGTGCTGAGGCACGCTGAGATGTGGGAAAACAGGATCGTAGCCAGCGCCCAGTGATTGGTCGAATAGGATGGGTGCTCGCAGCGACGTCCGCAGGTGGGGTATAAAGGGGGACGCGCGAGAGCACTCGGGGAGAAGTTACCCAGTTGAAGACCAGAAGACGGAGCTGAAGACCTAGTGCCCCGAGACCCCTAGTCCCGCCGTCCTTGTGGGGACCGGGGCCCTGTGTGGCTCGGAGGCGAGACTGTGGGACCCAGGGTCCGACGCCCACGTGGGTCGGGCTGGGGACCCACAGTCAAGACGGACACCCCGGGCAGGGAGTGTCCCGAGTAGCTCAGTGGGCGTTAGTCGCCAGGGCAGCTAAGTGGGTGTTGGTCACCCGAGTAGCTCAGAGGCGTTAGTCGCCGAGTAGCTAAGTGGGTGTTGGTCACCCGAGTAGCTCAGTGGGCGTTAGTCGCCGAGTAGCTAAGTGGGTGTTGGTCACCCGAGTAGCTCAGTGGGCGTTAGTCGCCAGGGTAGCTAAGTGGGTGTTTGTCACCCGAGATACTAAGTGGGTGTTTGTCACCCGAGATACTAAGTGGGTGGTTGTCACCCGAGATACAAAGTAGGTGTTAGTCACCTGTGAACGAGTTTGGTAAAATAAAGAGTGTGTTACCCGTGAAGTCGTCTCCCGCCGAGTTACTACATTACAACTGGCGTCAGAAGTAAACCTGTCTTCAAGAAGTATGGACACGAGGAAGACTACCCGTACCCACGAGCGAGGTCGGGACGACGACGGCGTACCGGGGACACCAACCTCGGGAGGAGAGGACGAGGAGTTGCCGCCGATGCAGCACGTCGCGGTGATGGCCGACGCTCCGCTCGCCTCCGACACCAGCCTCCAAGACGCGCACTCCCGGTTGGCGGAGTTGCTACTCGCCGCCGCCGCTGTCTTGGCGGACATCTCCGTTCCGGCGAGCGGAAAAACGGCTGCGGGGTTGGTGGAGAAAGCGACGTTGGAGGGATCCCGCCAAAAGACGTTTCCCGCCAAAAGTCTGGAAGTTGCCGCCGTTTTTGAGGGGCCGCCATCGATTGGCGGGAAACACGGACACCACGTGGCCGGAGACCTCCGCTCAGCGCAGCCCACGTCATCAGCGCGCGCCGGAGCTCTCCATTTTGCGCCTGACAACCGAGCCGACATTTTACACAACTACAGCGGAGCGCGGGAAAATCTCTCCGACGTCGACGACGATCGGGTCCTCCAGCAAAGATTGCCCGCGCTGTCGGCGTTCAAGGCGGATGGGGGCGACTGGGGAGCCTTCCAACGAAGGTTCCTCGCTCATCAGGAGATGTCGGGGTGGTCCGACACCACTGCCCTGCGTGCGTTGCCAGCGATGCTCGACGACGACGCGCTTGCAGCCTTCACATCTGCTGCAAGGTCGTCCCGCTCTACGCTCCAGGCCGCACTACACCTGATGGCGAAGGTGTTCGGACCGCCCTCCACGTGTCGCCACCAGTTCTACGATCGGCGGAAGGTGGCTGGAGAAACGACGCTCGCCTATCGCACGGCACTGCTCGCCTTGGCGGACGCAGCTTTTCCCCGCATGGATAAGGAGGGGAAGGACGCCATGGTGACGGAGCAGCTGCTGGTGTTGGCCCACGAGTTGGGGGTCCCCATCAATGTGGCGGACGAAATGGATATCTGCTCCCTGGCGATCGCCACGAGCATTCACGCGTACGAGGTCCTCAAACGCAAGCCGGGGGTCGTCTGCAAATGGGCGGGGAACGCGGCACTGGCCGCCACGATCGCCGAACCTCAGCCAGCTGCGGATCAGGAGCAGGCCTTCGCTGCATCGCGTCCGGGGGAGTGGAGAACGGGAGGTCGTTCGCCCACACGTTCATCCCGCAAGCTGGAGCAACCGAAACCTACGACGTCCCTCGTCGTCTGCTACAACTGTGGCCTTCGGGGCCACGTCGCAGCCGGGTGCCGGGCCCCGCGTCAGCGCGCCATAGGACCACGTCGGGACGACGACCAGGCCCACAAGTCATCCCAACAAAACCCGGCAAGTCGCGGCACCTCACACGTTCGGTCCACAAACACGGCACATTCGGGTCGCCGCTTGGCGGTGGGGGGTTCGCGGCTGGGTGCCGGGGGTTCACTTCGGCGAGGGGGGTCCGTACACGGCCCGCAAGCAGTCGAGTGGTCCGAATTGGCCCACAGGATAGTGGCTGCGTCGGCCGGGTCGTCCGTGGTGACGGGGTTTATTGACGGGGTTGAGGTCCGGGTGCTGGTGGACACGGGTGCGTCGGCCACTATCATCTCGGACCTTATTTATAACATTCTTCCCGTCCAAAGTAGACCCCTTCTGCCAGTAGACGTGCCATTTTATGCGGCGAATGGGGGATCCCTGGGGATCATCGGCCAGATTCGGGCGACTATTTGCATTGGTGACATCAAATTGGCGGGCCCTATTTTTGTATCATCATCGCTGGCCGTTCCCTGTTTGCTAGGTACGGACTTTTTGTCCAAAATGCCCATCAAAATTCTTATAGATCAGGCCTGCATTGAGCTTCCGTCAGGTCGGCGGGTTGCGTTCTTGACGAGCCCTACCAAAATACGCACGGTTTGTGCGACGGTGCAGGCGCTGGCAACTCACACTGTACGGGTGCCCCCGGGATCGCAAATGTTGGTACCCCTTCGGTTGAGGAAACCACTCGAGGTGGGTGCGGAGGCACAGGGGGTGCTGTTGGGGCCGTCTAACAGGGCCAGAAGGGGCCTCGACTTAGCGGTTGCTCAAACCATGGTGAGAGGGGACAGTGAGCCGTTCGTAATGGTCCTGAATACGGGCTCGCGGCCGGCCGTAATTGCGCAGGGAACGGTGCTGGCTCACGCCGCGCCGCTACCCGTTGAGGAACGGCTCGTGGCTCAAGCAGATTTCACTGTCGAGTCGCATCCTCCAAGTGATGAGGGGACTGAGTGGTTGGACTCGTTGTGTGCCGGTTCAGCTAACTTGTCCAAGGTGCAATTGGGAGCATTGAGGACTTTGCTACTCGAGTTTGCTGACGTGTTCAGCAAACATAAGTACGATATCGGCTGCACTGACCTGTTGCGCCACCACATAGCTACAGGGGACGCGGCCCCTATTCGTCAGAATCCCTTCCGGCTCAGCCCAGCCGAGAAGGAGCATGTGCAATCGGCGGTTAATGATATGTTGGCGGCCGATATCATTTCGCCCTCTTCTAGTCCGTGGGGTGCTCCTATTGTCCTAGTAAAAAAACAGGACGGGTCCTTGCGGTTTTGTGTCGATTTCCGCCGCTTAAACAAAATCTCGATGGCGGATGCGTATCCGCTCCCCAGGATGGATGAGTCGCTGGATGCCTTGGCGGGAGCACAGTTTTTTTCCACACTCGATCTGCTTTCCGGATTTTGGCAATTGCCACTCGATAACGAGTCTAAACCTAAAACCGCTTTCCGGACACCTGGTGGCCTATTTGAATTCAACCGGTTGCCCATGGGCTTACATTCCGCTCTCGCCACGTTCCAGAGACTCATGGAATTGGTTTTGTCGGGCCTCCAATGGGATACCTGTTTGATTTATCTCGACGATATCATCGTCTTCAGTCGGACTTTTGAGGAGCACCTCCAGCGACTGAGAGCGGTGTTCCTCAGGATGCGTTCCGCTAAGCTTAAATTTAAACCGGCTAAATGCTTTCTGCTTCAGGAATCGGTCAGGTATTTGGGCCATATCGTGAGTCGTTCAGGGATCTCGACGGACCCTGCTAAGACGCACTGCGTCAGCTCATGGCCAACGCCAACCTCAGTCACGGAGGTTCGCAGTTTCATTGGTTTCGCCTCCTATTACCGTCGTTTTGTCAAACAGTTTGCCACCATAGCCAGGCCCCTGCACGCTTTGACGGCTAAGGGTGTGCGGTTTCACTGGGGGGCGGAAGAGGAGGCTGCGTTCTGCTCCCTTCGTGACGCCTTGGTGCAGGCTCCCCCCTTGTGTTACCCCGATTTCACACAACCGTTTTTGCTTGACACAGATGCCAGCAACACGGGTATCGGGGGGGTGCTCTCACAGGTGGTCGGGGGGGTTGAACGGGTGGTCGCCTACGGTAGTAGAGTTCTTTCCCCCGCCGAACAACGCTATTGCGTAACTCGTCGTGAATTGTTAGCGATTGTGTTTTTTACACAGCAATTCAGGCCGTATCTTTACGGCCGTCATTTTACGGTCCGTACGGACCATGCGGCTCTACAATACGCTATGCGCGTGGCACAGCCATCGGGCCAATTGTCCCGATGGTTGGAGGTCCTTCAGGACTACCAATTCACGACGATTTACCGCAAGGGATTGCGACACTCAAATGCGGACGCCTTGTCGCGGTTGCCACCGTGCACGGACTGCACATGTTTGTTGGGATCGGCGCGGTACAAACCCCCGGTCGCCGGCACCCCGGGAGTTGCGCTCGCCGCCACTGACACCCCGGGAGTCGACGCCCCCACGGGGAGGGATTCGCTGTTGTCGTTGCCCCTCATTGAGTGGGGCCGTCTCCAAATGTCCGACGGCTCCCTAATTACGCTACGTCGAAAAGTTGGCGCTCCCGAGGTAGGGGATGCGCGGGTCGGTTCCTGGGTGTGCAGACAGGGCCTTTTGATGAAGTGGGACAACATGTCCCGGCGTCACGTGCTCGTTGTGCCTGTTGCTATGCGGGGTAGGGTCGTTCTGGCAGCTCATGAACGGCTCATGCATCTGGGTTTTCACAAAACGCTCGCCCTAATCCAGCGAGACTATTATTGGCCGGGGATGGGTAACGACGTGGCGAATATTCTTAAGGGATGCGTAGGGTGCGCCAAAAGGAAACCGCCACCATTGGCAGCTAATCCACCGCTGCAATCCATTCAAGTTTCGCGCATAAACGAATTAGTTGCGTTGGACATCTTGGGGCCCTTTCCTGCTACACCAAGGGGAAATAGATTCCTGCTGGTTGGCGTAGAATACTTCACCCGATGGCCCATGGCATGGCCACTCGCCAACCAGTCGGCTGCAGCGGTGGCGGACGCCTTCGTCCAGGGCTATGTTTTGGACAAGGGCGCCCCCGAACGCTTGCTGACGGATCAAGGAAAGAATTTTTCGAGCGTTTTGTTGCGCGAGGTGTGCGACCTGTTGGGTACAAAGAAAGTGCGTACTTCCCCCTACCACCCGCAGACTGACGGGATGGTTGAGCGTCTGAACAGGACGATTACGTCTATGTTGTGCCAACAGGTCTGCGACGATCAGGTTGATTGGGACTTACAGGTGCCGGGGGTACTCGCGGCCTATCGAATGGCCCCTCATGCGGCGACGGGGTTTTCCCCATTTTTTCTTATGTATGGGCGGGAGGCCGATCCGGCCATGGACGTCCAACTGGGGATTTCCCAGCCACGTGCAAAATCAAAATTGGCAGACCACATCAAATTTAATATCGCCAAATTGACTGAAGCGCGGGAGGCGGCGAGGTTGAATTCGCGGTCTCGGCAAATTGCGAACGAGAGATTGCATGGGCGGAGGGTGCATACGCATGATTGGAAACCAGGCGATAAGGCCTGGCTGCATTGTCCACATGCACCGTTGGCTACGTCCCCCAAGTTGTTGAGACCTTGGAGGGGACCGGTGGATATTGTGCGGGTTGCACGACCCCAGAGTATACAGATTAAATGGGAAAAACGCCGTTGGTACGTGCACCCCTCCCGACTGAAGCCCTATGCGGCACCGTGTGACCCCGTTCTGTGCCGTAACGACCGGGCGTGTGATGTGACCGTCGACTCGGGGAGGGAGGTGTCGCAGGCTGATCCTCACGTGTCTCCACCTGACCCACCCCCAGGTGCCTCGGGCTTGACGGCTGCTGACCGTCGGGAGCCTGAACCCCGCGGCACGCACGGGTCCTCGATGCCTGGCCGATGTCTTCCTGAACCGCCGGCACCACCGGACGTTCAACCGCGTCTGGTGCCGTACGACGGACCGGCAAGGCGGACTCGGGCTAGGGCACAACAATTTTCATGAAGACGTTTTTTTCGACACCGAGCTCTCCCGGTGTTCCCCTCTGCCGGGGTAATGTCCCGTTGTAGGGACGCTCGGAAAGAATGGGACGCTGCACGAGTCGAGAGAGAAAAAAAAAAATTTCCATTTATTTTTCTTGCTGCATGCACATTGCTATTGTCACTCGCCGGATTGTATATATTGTTCTGTTGTCGCGGTGGCATTGGTTGATGGTTGCGGATGGTAGTGTTCGCGTTGTGTTGGGTTGTTACGTTAGTTGTTGTTCTTGTTGTTGTGTTGTGTTACGGGGCACACAGGGGGGTTTGTATATTTTTATAGCAGCCGGGTCGGCTGCGAGCTATGTGGTAGGGGGTGATGTAGTGGTGGTGTTGACGTGCGCCGACTGTGACAGTGATGGATCACGGGGCGGCGCGAGGTGCGGGGTTGGGCACGCGTCGTGGGCGTGGTGTGGACGCGCGCGCCGGGAGTGACAGATGACGGGGCGGCGCGGCGTGGGTGCTGAGGCACGCTGAGATGTGGGAAAACAGGATCGTAGCCAGCGCCCAGTGATTGGTCGAATAGGATGGGTGCTCGCAGCGACGTCCGCAGGTGGGGTATAAAGGGGGACGCGCGAGAGCACTCGGGGAGAAGTTACCCAGTTGAAGACCAGAAGACGGAGCTGAAGACCTAGTGCCCCGAGACCCCTAGTCCCGCCGTCCTTGTGGGGACCGGGGCCCTGTGTGGCTCGGAGGCGAGACTGTGGGACCCAGGGTCCGACGCCCACGTGGGTCGGGCTGGGGACCCACAGTCAAGACGGACACCCCGGGCAGGGAGTGTCCCGAGTAGCTCAGTGGGCGTTAGTCGCCAGGGCAGCTAAGTGGGTGTTGGTCACCCGAGTAGCTCAGAGGCGTTAGTCGCCGAGTAGCTAAGTGGGTGTTGGTCACCCGAGTAGCTCAGTGGGCGTTAGTCGCCGAGTAGCTAAGTGGGTGTTGGTCACTCGAGTAGCTCAGTGGGCGTTAGTCGCCAGGGTAGCTAAGTGGGTGTTTGTCACCCGAGATACTAAGTGGGTGTTTGTCACCCGAGATACTAAGTGGGTGGTTGTCACCCGAGATACAAAGTAGGTGTTAGTCACCTGTGAACGAGTTTGGTAAAATAAAGAGTGTGTTACCCGTGAAGTCGTCTCCCGCCGAGTTACTACATTACATATATAAAAGAGATATTCGAATCCATGTTTTTGTTACTGAATAATATTTGTCGCGACAACCTACGCGTTAAGCGAGCTTAATTATTTCCGCCCTCGCTCGGGGATCATATCTTTTGTCTCACACAGCTTAAGTTGTTTTGGTTTGGAAGTTGAAATGCGACTTATTCCGTTATGCCCCAGTTATGCCGAAACCGTGTTCCCGATGTTTCATCGTGACCCGATCTCTCATGGAGATGTTATTCCTTGCGTGTGCAATTTTTGCTGTCCGTGTTGTGGGAAGACAAAGACGGTTGTTTCCACGGTGGAAGCACCCGGCGCATGCGCTCATTTATTTATTTCCGAGAGCGTGTTAATTTCCTTTGTTAAGAATATAATTATATATTCCTCCGTGGTGCCCGGCCCTGCAAGGCTGTTTCCGAGAGGGTGTCCCCCCGCCTGCCATTCCCCCCTCCCTTGTTCCTCCTGTGTGAAATTCGGGGAGTTTTTATGATCTTGATTACCCTTCTTTCATGCCCTCTTTCCTTTGAAATGAGGTGTGCGCACATCTGTGTTAGTGTGTGGGGGCCTCTGTGGGAGTGTGGGGGCTTGTTCGTTCCCACGTTGCCGCGTCTATTAAAAAAAATGATATTATCTATGTTGGCAGAATAATTCTTAAAAATTTTTTAATTTTAAATATTAAAAAGGGGGGCATATACACAACAGTCCGCCCTTTTGAAAATTATCAGGGGTCGATTTGGCCACTGGCGAATTTTCAAACAAAGTAATGCCCCCTTTTTATGTCATGCATCCCATCAGCCGCCCTTACTCTCGGCGGTTATTTCTTACAACGCGCGTGCACGTATTACAATCTTAATCTGGTTACATCTGAATTAGCAAAGGAAATAACAACCGTTAACATCGATATTGCGTTACATTGGTTCTCGTACATCATAATTCCGACGAATATTCATTTTTGTTTTTGCTTAACATGGTTACATTTGAATTAAGCAAGGAAAATAACAACACGTTAAAACATCGATAGCATCAGTTACATGGTTCTCATACATCATAATTCCGACGAATTTCATCTTTGTTTTTGTTAAATCCTGGGAAACGCTAGGTAGCGGTTTCGAACGCATTCATGCGTTACCTTCCTCATGTTGCCTGGTTTACCACTTATCACTTTGATAATTCGATCACGGTTTTCGGGTTCGTTTTTGTAATTTCCTCTCTCACTCTCTCGCGTCGTGGGAGTGTGTGGTGAAAAATTGTGCTGTACATAATCAGAATTCGCGCACACAACCCACTTTGACACTTGGTTCGTGGCATTCGCTCTCTCTGCGATTACATGCACATTTGCCGAGTTTGTGTGTCGAATTAATTCTGTCCCTCGTAATGTTGCCCTCTTTGTTTTTACGAGTGTGTTAGATTTTAACACCATTCCCGATATGTCATGAACATTCGTCTCCATTTTAGCACTCCGATCCACATACATTTTGGTTTCCCTTGGATATTTTCCATTCAGAGGCTCACGCCTGCGCTCCTCAGGGCGTGTCTCTGTGTTCTCTCTTTGTACTGTCCGATCACGCTTCAATGCAACCCTGTCCTTGTATTCGATCCGCGCGTCATTTACGGGAGCACTGTCCGCGTTTTTGCCCGCCCTGTCACTTGCAGCCTGCTTGTATTTCCCATTGAGCTCGGGGTTTAACAAAACCTCGGCGGGTGGTTCATCATGTATTTGGACCGCATTCTGTGTTATTCCTCTATTCCCTCCTGGTATAGCCGGTGGAAGAATTGGTCGGAATTGGATCGATTGTGTTTGACCTCCCATCCTGCGATTCTCCTGAATGTTCGCATCTATACCTCCGCGGTCTGTGTAACACCTTCCCGCTAGGTGGTTATCTCGCCATCTTAGTGTGCAACTTTGGCCTCGTGTGTGTCGTGGCATGGGGTGTTGGTATGGTTCTGTTTTGAACCTCCCCCTCCTGCGATTCCTCTGAATGTTCGGCTTTGTGCCGCTCTCATTCTCGTGCCAACCTCTCTCCGGGTTATTTTGCCACAGGTACGTGTGTGTTTGCTCTTCTAGGCATTGTGGGACTGTTCGGTGATTTTTATTCCTCTCTGAGAGGCTGGGTTCCTTATCCCTCTCCCTGTGTTCTGGATCCGAATTCTGATTCTTAGCTCTGTATAACCATGCCATGTACGCCTTGCTCTCTATGCGGCGTAAGGATGCGGTTTCTGGATTCACAACCATTCTCACCCTTTCTGTAATCTCTGGGCTCAAGGATTCGAAAAACATAATTTTGAACATTTTATCTCCTTCGTGGTATTGATTCACATCGCCTGCGTAATACGCTCTTTTAAATTGTACGAGGTAGTCACGTGGATCTTGGTCCATGCCCTGGGTCATCGATTTTACAGCATAAAACCCTTCAGTGAGTGTCGAATATTCTCCAAACTTCCGAATCACTGCCAGGCTCAGTTGTTTAAAATCATTTCTAACCTTGTGTGGTAGTGACTTTACCCATGGAATAGAATCTTTATGTAAGCTTCGTTTCAACAAACTCGCTTTTTCATCCCGTCTCATCAGCCCTCTAATCATTGCCTCCTCTTCCACTGTCGCGATATGTGTATGTATATCCATGGACTTATTGTGGGGGTCAAAATCGGGAATTCTGACTAGAGCCTTGTCCATCAATTTAAGGGTTTTACTGGTGAATAGGTATTCCGAAAGTTGATTGCCGTCAGCGTCATCATAAAACAAGTTAACATCAGGCAATCTGTCACTTTTATCTGTTCTGTGTGGGGCGTGATTAAGCGGTGTGCATTTTCTGTGTGCGCGCCCAGTGCCGTGTCGCTCGTGTTGCCATTTCCCTTCAGTTTTTGCCTCTGCCCTTAGTGGAGCACGTCCTGTCGACTTTACTTTAACATTTTGCTTCCCTCTATCTGTGAAGTTGTCAATCTCACATGTTTTTGTTTGCATATGTATCTCTCCATCCCTTCTCTCGAATTGTGAGGGTTTCTGATTGTCAAGGATTTTTTGTTCGATATCCATAATTTTTTTGCGATCAGTCCCTGGACTCTGTCCACGTACACAAGAGTGTGGTTTACTGTTACTTCCATATTTATTCTGTGGATCAACGTCTGTGAGTTTCGCTGGTGTCACGAGCACTGATTTCTCCTCCCTTACGATGGTGTGAGGACATTTTTCCTCGTTTATTAGAGACGATTTCTCTCCCGTTTCCTTTCCAAATTTTTCCTCATTCCACAATCCCTGTCTGTATGCCTGTGTGAAAAGGAATGAGTCCTGTCCTGCCTTCTCTGCAGCTTTTGCATCGTGTTCGCCTTCGTTACATTTTATCCAGTCAATTAGTTTCCCCCGAGGTGTGTTCGTGTTATCGATACAGCTCCCTTCCCATATGCCTCTCTGACTGTACTGCTTTGTAACAGATTGGTCGGTACGTTTTAATACGAGTTCCCCGTACCCCGTAACCCATTCAAAAATTATTCTTAATCCTATCATCTCAAGTGGCAGGAGTTACTTTGACCTTTCCTTTCAGAGTGCATATAAAACAATTATCTCACAGAGTGTGGTCAGTTTGACTCGAGCTATTCTGTAATTTTCCGATTCAGTGTGCGTACCTCTAACACCATTTATCACAGGATGCAATCGGTTTGATACGATATTATCTTAATTCCACTCTTGGTTTCAACCTGCTATTCTGGGTTTTAACCTCAGAGGGCGTTTTTTTTTTTTCACCCGTTTACAATCACAATGCAATGTTTGGTCACGATATTCTGGATAACACGAAGTGATTCATTCCATCATCCATGCAAAACACTGTCTGTGAGAAATCCCGGACGAGCCCCCATTATGTTGTATGTGTCGGGTTATGAAATTTTGATGAAAATAATAAAAATTAATAATTTTCCGAAAAATGCGCAAATCGCATTAATTATGTTAATGTGTGTATTAACATGCATAAGTTATGATAATGCATGTAATGATATGCATAAATTATGATGGTGTGAGTAATTGTATGCTTAAATTATGATAATCGCGGAGATAATCGTAGTAATTTATGCGGATGCTTGCGATGATGTTAATGTGAGCAGTTGTGGTAATTAGGCTCAGCTTCGTTTATCCAGAGTTATGTCAATCAGGATAACACGATGATCAATGATTAAACGTTTACCGATTATCCTAGTGTGTGTTATGATATTTAGGTCTCCATTTTCATATCTCATCACAGGATACAGTTATCAAGAATAAGATGGTTTTGCATGGACTTGGAAAGAAGCACTCGAACAGTTGGTGTTAAGCAATTTTATTCTAACAAGCATGTGACATTCTATCATGCAGGTCAAACATGCGTCAATAATTCATGAATAACCAAACACTTATGCATTTGCGATATCATGCATTCGATTAATATGAATAACTAAAATTCGTATGCAATTACGAGATTAAGCATTGACTAAAATGAATGAATAAACACTTATGCATTTACTAAATTGAATAACTCAAAACTCTTATACATTTTCGATATTGTGCATTCGACTAATATGGATAACTAAAATTCTTATGCAATTACGAGATTAAGCATTGACTAAAATGAATGAATAAACACTTATGCATTTGCGAGAACAACTCAAAACTCTTATGCATTTAACGAACTGAATGACTAAAAACCCTCCTAACAACCAGGCATCTCATTAGTTCGTTTTGGTATCGATCACAATCGGCGACTGGCCGAGTTTGAAACCAAGCATGACACACTTCATTTTGCGGTAATAAAAATCACTTATTATACCCAAGAGGCGAAAGTATATGTCAATAGATTCATCGGCAAGTGTGAAATCCTTTTAACGGAAGGTTGGAGTCAATGAGGCGTGTTGCGGGAGAGCGAATTTGGCTCGGTTTTAATTAATTCTTCCGCGAGACTCTAAGACAAAGAAAACTGGTTTGACAAGATTTTCTCTCTTTGTGCACGGTCGATTCGCAATGAGGATTTCGAGGGTTTTAGTTTGCATCGACGAATCTATTGGTCGTTTATGCGATAAGAGAAACAAAAAAACAAGAAAAAAAAACTTCACCCTCTTATAACCGACGGATTCTTAATTACTCAGAGGGCCACGATTCCTTACGGCCAGCTGGTGTTCAAACTTTATAATTAGTCTTCTGATGATTGTCTAGGGTTGGTCCCATTGTGAGAGAGGTGGATTGTCTCTTGGATAAATTCTTGCATGCCCCGCGGGAAGTAGGTGTGTGCGTGTGTGTGTATGTGCTTCCTGGAGGTTGTGAGTGGGGGAGGTGATACGACCCTGGTTCGCAGATTCCTCTCGCCCGTGCGGGTTGCAGCCGCGACTTTCTCCGCAGGGAGGTGAGCGGCGGCGCTTGGCGGCGCTTGGCGGCCCTCGGTAGCTGACGGCGCGGTGGCGCGTTCTTTGTAGCTGACGGCGCGGTGTCGCGCTCTCGGTAGCTGACGGCGCGGTGGCGCGCTCTCGGTAGCTGACGGCGCGGTGGCGCGCTCTCGTAGCTGACGGCGCGGTGGCGCGCTATCGGTAGCTGACGGCGCGGTGGCACGCTCTTGTAGCTGACGGCGCGGTGGCGCGATCTCGGTAGCTGACGGCGTGGTGGCGCGCTCTTGTAGCTGACGGCGCGGTGGCTCGCTCTTTCTCTCCACTGCTGGATGACGAGTCGGTTCTCGTTGGTTGTCGCTCTGGCGATGAACGATGCTTTCGTTCGTTGCTGGTATTGACGTTGGGTTGAAGTTGTTGGCTCGAGAGTGATAGCTGGAATCTCCGTCCGTTTCACTCGCAGCTCGGCGGCTCAGTGTAGTAATTCTTCTTAGGTGGTGCAGACCTCAGCTTGTCACTGCACGTCGCTACCCCGCGAACATCGTCATTCTGGATGACGGGAGAGCTCCTTCGTTGTTGGCGACGAGATGAGATGGGGGGCCTGAGCCCCGGTGAGAGAGATGGAGGCCGGAGCCCCGGTGAGGATCTGTTTGGTGGGGCCCGTGGCCCGGACGAAGTGTGATGGGGCCAGAGGCCCTGACGATGTGTGATGGGGCCAGAGGCCCTGACGATCTGCCCTGGCGACGAGATGGGGCTCAGAGCCCTGGCGATCTGTGTTGAATGGATTTTTTTTTGGCTTATATCGAGAATATCCACTCAGTTTCCCGAGTTGTTCAAAGTCTGTCATAAAACCTTCTTGTGGGTGGGGCCATCTGCATCCGTGTGTGTGTGTGTCCGTCCGTGTGTTTCGCGTGCGTGTTTGTCCGTGTGTTTATTAGCTTTGAAGACACAGCTGTGTGTCGTTCTGGAAGGGGGGGGGGGCTCGTGACGGCGCCAACGAAGATATCCATTAGCCAGACCGATGATTCGCGTCGAGTTCTATATATATAAAAGAGATATTCGAATCCATGTTTTTGTTACTGAATAATATTTGTCGCGACAACCTACGCGTTAAGCGAGCTTAATTATTTCCGCCCTCGCTCGGGGATCATATCTTTTGTCTCACACAGCTTAAGTTGTTTTGGTTTGGAAGTTGAAATGCGACTTATTCCATTATGCCCCAGTTATGCCGAAACCGTGTTCCCGATGTTTCATCGTGACCCGATCTCTCATGGAGATGTTATTCCTTGCGTGTGCAATTTTTGCTGTCCGTGTTGTGGGAAGACAAAGACGGTTGTTTCCACGGTGGAAGCACCCGGCGCATGCGCTCATTTATTTATTTCCGAGAGCGTGTTAATTTCCTTTGTTAAGAATATAATTATATATTCCTCCGTGGTGCCCGGCCCTGCAAGGCTGTTTCCGAGAGGGTGTCCCCCCGCCTGCCATTCCCCCCTCCCTTGTTCCTCCTGTGTGAAATTCGGGGAGTTTTTATGATCTTGATTACCCTTCTTTCATGCCCTCTTTCCTTTGAAATGAGGTGTGCGCACATCTGTGTTAGTGTGTGGGGGCCTCTGTGGGAGTGTGGGGCGTGTTCGTTCCCACGTTGCCGCGTCTATTAAAAAAAATGATATTATCTATGTTGGCAGAATAATTCTTAAAAAAAATTTAATTTTAAATATTAAAAAGGGGGGCATATACACAACACACCCAACCACCAACTCACTCTAGCACCCACCAAATCACTCTCCCACCAATGACCCATTCGCCTACCCACTCATTCAGGACGTCATGGGACAGACCTAACAGGTGCCATGGGGGTTGACTGCTGTGCCACGCTACGTGCAGGAGGAGGAGCTCATCACTTGAATGTGACATACAGTGACCTCACCACTTGAATGTGACATGCAGTGATCTCATCACTTGAATGCGACATGCAGTGAACTCACCACTTGAATGCGACATGCAGTGATCTCATCACTTTTTTCACTAAAACACTCACTAACTCTCACACTCAATCACTCTCTCATGCACTCACTTTCACTCATTCTCACTCTCTCCTCACTTTTCACTAGAATACTCACTCTCACTCAATGTCACTCTTTCACTAAAACACTCACTAACTCTTACACTCACTGTCACTCATACTCACTCTCCCATTTACTCTGATGCTTACTCAAATTCACGAACTTTTTCACTCAAGTCTCACCAGTCACACCACAAATCGTTGGGGGGTCACGTGGCCACTCGTTGAGCGGGAGGGGTCTGAGGGTCTGACGCAACAGAGATAGGGGCGTGGCCATAGCCGTGGAGGTGTGACGTCACTGCACGCGTGTAGTGAGAAGGTGCAGAGGAGGTAACTGCAGTAGCAGCACAAAGAGCCGAGCTCTTGTTGCGATTATTTACTGGGATTGGAAAAGAGCAGGAGGCACGGTGAGACTCCATATCACACTCACCCTCTCACTAACTCACTCACACACTCTTAAAGGCACTCTCACATTCACTGTCTCTTTCACTCACACTCACTCTTTCACTAAAACACTCACCAACTCTCACACTCAATCACTCTCACTCATACTCACTCTCACTCATACTCACTCTCATAGTGACTCTGACACTGACATTCACAAACTTTTTTGCTCAAGTCTGACACGCACAGCACGAACCGTTGAGCGGTCACGTGGTCACTCGTTGAGTGGGAGGAGTTTGAGTGTCTGACGTAACAGAGATAAGGGCGTGGCCATAGCCGTGGAGGTGAGTGACGTCACTGCACGCGTGTAGTGAGACGTGCAGAGGAGAAATTGGCAGCAGTAGCAGCAAAAAATTAACCCGTAAAAACAAAGTTTTTCACTATAAATCCTTTATATGCGTGGCATCGTTTTTATTTTATTAATCATTTCTGTTTTTCTTGAGTAAGAGTTTCATTTTTATTACATTGGTATTTTAAATGAAATATAAGGAAAGTCGTATATAAGGATTATAAGGTTTTCAGGTTTTGTATGATTGTTTATATTGTACATTTTTGTTGTTTTCTTGAATAATTTTCTGTGTTTAGGGAAAATATATGATTGTGTTAGTGAAATATTTTTTTTCCTAAATGGAAAATTTTGGAAATTTTTTTTCACAAAAATAAATTGTCACGCACAACGAGTCTGTGCAAAATGTCAGCTCGATTGGATCACGGGAAGTGGGTTAAAAAACGACCGAAAGATTTGCACGGTCGTAAGCGCGCAAGCAAGTGAACTTAATATAAAGGATTTAAAAATGTATACGTATTTCCCCCTTTCGTCCCCTTTGCTTTATCAATGTTGATTCCTGTCACCAAAGTATACTGATTTCACACTCTCTTCGATCGGCACAGTACCACCTTCGCTTATCATCGTCAGATTCATAAACTTGACGTCTACAAAATGAACAACTTTCTCTCAGCTACCCCAGGTGGGACTCGAACCCACAATCCCTGGCTTAGGAGGCCAGTGCCTTATCCATTAGGCCACTGGGGCTACATCTAGCATGATGAAAACCTGGCTTATATACAGACTTCTTAAATAAACTCGCAATAATAATAGAAATGGATATGTATTTTCCCCTTTTATTCTCTGCTTTATCAATGTTGATAATTGTCACCAAAGTACACTGTTTAAAACTCTTGATTTGAAGCTTTCGTGACTTCAGGAATCCATACTCTTGTTATACGTAGGTATAACATAAAATAAATCACGACGTTTTGGGCTCAACACAAGCGTCTATCATCAACACAAGCATCCATCATCATCATCTGATGATGGACACTATACCGACGTAACTTTACCGAAAGAACCAAAGAGTATAATTGAACACTGTTTTAAAACTCTCTTCTATAGGCACAGCGCCATTTTGGCTTTTCATTATCAGATTCGTTAACTTGACATTTTGATTTTACAAAATGAACAGCTTTTTCTCAGCAACCCCAGGTGGGACTCGAACCCACAATCCCTGGCTTAGGAGGCCAGTGCCTTATCCATTAGGCCACTGGGGCTACATGTAGCATGATTAAAACCTGGCTTATGTACAGACTTCTTAAATAAACTCACAATAAAAAAAATATATATGTTTTTCCCCTTTCGTCCCCTCTGTTTTATTCATGTTGATAAGTGTTTTTTTCCTAAAAAGTGGAAAATTTTGGAAAAAAAATTTCACGAAAATAAATTGTCACGCACAACGAGTCTGTGCAAAATGTCAGCTCGATTCGATCACGGTAAGTGGGTTAAAAAACGACCGAAAGATTTGCACGGTCGTAAGCGCGCAAGCAAGCAAGCAAGTGAACTTAATATAAAGGATTTAAAAAGAGCCGAGCTCTTGTAATAATAGGTTTTTACCCTTTCAACTGGTACAAAAACTGACACCTTTTTACAAGTCATCATGTTTGCAATAACCACAACACAAGCAGTCAAAATACAAGCAAAAAGAAACAACTCTGATGATAATGATATGCACTGTCCTTGAAGTTGATTGGTCCACACCCGAGACAGTTGAAAGGGTAAACACCTATTACTATATTTTGCCACTGGTAAAGAGGTCTCAGTGTAAATGCTTACCCCGAGCTCTCAATACTCTGATAGTGCACTGTCTTTGAGTTGTACGCCTTTTGGCGTCATCTGGTCCAACACCAATGGAGACTAGGCTCTAAGAAAAGCTGTCTCGGGTGTGGACCAATCAACTTCAAGGACAGTGCATATCATTATCATCAGAGTTGTTTCTTTTTGTTTGCATTTTGACTGCTTGTGTTGTGGTTATTGCAAACATGATGCCTTGTATAAAGGTGTCAGTTTTTGTACCATTTGAAAGGGTAAAAACCTATTACTATATTTTGCCACTGGTAAAGGAGGTCTCATTCTTTACGGGGAGTGGAGACGAGGAGGGAGCACAGTGAGACTCACGCTCACTCACTCCCACACTGTCAGACTCGCTGTTTCACTCTCAAACTCTGTCTCACCCTCACTGTAATCACTCTCACATACTCTCTCATTCACTCACTCATTCTCTGTCACATGCACTCTCACTCTCCCACTCACTCTCACACTAACTCACTATCACACTCACTCTCTTACACTCCCGCTCAATAACTCACGAGTATTTACTCTCACGCTCACATTCACTATCTTACTCATACTCATTGTCTCACTCGCTCACTCACATGCACTCTCACACACACTCTTACTCTCCCGATCAATAACTCTTACATGCATTCACATTCACACTCACTAACTCACACTCACTCTCTCACTCACTTTATCATGCTCCCACTCACTCTCATTAACTCCCCCACTCACTCATTCTCACATTCTTTCATGCTCACTCACTCTCTCACTCACTCTGTCTCACTCGCACTTACTTACCATCACACTTACTGTAACTCTCTCATTCACGTTCACACACATTCACTCTAACACTAACTCTCTCACTCTCCCATGCACTCTTACAACATCAATCTCACACTAACTTTCACACTCATTCTCACTTTCACACTCCCTCACACACTGAATCTCACACTCACTAACTCTCAAATTCACTCACATTTACTCTCAATCACTCATGCTCACTCACTAACTCTGACACTCATCTTCACACTATCTCACTCTCAAACTCATGCACTCTCACACTCACTCTCACTATCTCACTAACTCTAAAACTCATGCAGTCTTACACTCACTCTAATACTTACAAACTCTCACATTCACGCTCACTCACTCTCTCATAATCACTTTATACTTCCATGCAATCAGTCACACAGGGTTGGCATCGTACCCACAACTTCCTGCATCCAGGCGAGGGAGATAACATCTTAGTCTACATTATTGGAGGACTAGTCAACTGGTAGACTAATAGTCATCTGGTAGACTAACAGTCCACTGGTAGACTAATAGTCCACTGGTAGACTAACAGTCCACTGGTAGACTAACAGTCCACTGGTAGACTAACAGTCCACTGGTAGACTAATGCACAGGGACAAATGCCACTGGGAGTTCCCAATGGCTGGACCACGTAGCAACTTCGCCCCACATTGCCAAAGCCTGGTCTTCCTCACTATGGAACCCAGGGCCCTCAGCGATGTTGGCTCATTGCTCACTTGCTGCACTTTCCCCAAAAGATTGCTGAAGGTTATACCGGGTGACCTGCATCTTTGTCTGTGTGTAGATGGCCAATGCTGAAGAGAAGATGGGCTCCAGGAGCAGCATGCAATGGAGTGCGCTGCCCACATCGGACAGCATTGCCATCGCCAGTAGTAAAACCCCACGAGGTGATAGATATGATCAGAGAAGTCATGGTGGTCACAGTTGAAAACAAAAACAAGCATGTGAATGGCTATGGAATAAAAATGTCGCGAGGCAGGGTGGCACAGCAGGAACACTCCTCGTGCATTTCTCTTTGGAGTCGGGATGATTTCCCCCTGCTCTGCATGGGATTCCTCCGGGTTCGCCATTTTCCTCCCACAGCTAAAGAAAATTATTTAAACATCCCAATGCAAAAAAAAAATTAGTGTTAGTGATTATATGCAGTCCAGGGACTCAGTGGAGCTTTCTTTGGTAAACAAGCATCGTATATTTTATCATCATTTCAGCAGGAAGGGCCAAATAAGTGGCTAGGCTATGTTTCTTGGGTGTCCTACGATCGTATGGATGTTAAACAAGTCTTCATGACAAAAGGGCGGTTTCATACAGTGAGGGAAATAGTATTTGATCACCTGCTGATTTTGTACGTTTGCCCACTGACAAAGAAATGATCAGTCTATAATTTTAATGGTAGGTTTATTTGAATAGTGAGAGAGAGAATAACAACAACAAAATCCAGAAAAACGCATGTCAAAAATGTTACAAATTGATTTGCATTTTAATGAGGGAAATCATTATTTGACCCTCTCTCGATAAGAACGATTTCTGGCTCCCAGGTGTCTTTTATACAGGTGAAGTATTGGAAAATGACGGCAGGAAACTCCGTGACGGGAACACACTTCTTTTATTAAATCTTGACTTGTAACGATACAACGCGTGGCCTCTCTTCTTCACAATGCGGTCACCATACAACGGTACAACTCGTGACCTCTTCTCTCCGCCCTACGCTTCTCTTGACTCTCGTAGATTCTGTGCTGCTGGCTCTCTGTGCCTCGTGTAGACTCCGCGCCTCGGCTACACTCTTCTCTCGTCTCGTGTAGACTCTGCGCCTCTGCTACACTCTTCACTCGTCGCGTGTAGACTTTACATCTCTCTCTGGCTACACCGTATGCATACTCGGCTCGTGTAGACCTTTCTCTCTCTCTGGCTACACCGTATGCATACTCGGCTCGTGTAGACCTTTTTCTCTCTCTGGCTACACACTATACATCGCTCAGCTCGTGTAGACCTTTCTCTCTCTCTGGCTACACACTATACATCGCTCAGCTCGTGTAGACCTTTCTCTCTCTCTGGCTACACACTATACATTACTCAGCTCGTGTAGACCGTTCTCTCTCTCTGGCTACACACTTATACCTTACTCTCCTCTACTCTCCATTACTCTCCTCTCCGGGCTCTATCTCTGCACCTTCGTCTTCATTCTTAGATGGTTCCACTTCTGCCCTCTACTCCTCTGTGCATCATCTTATATATCTCTTCTTCCCGGGAGATGGAGCGGATGCGGACCTCAACGTCGGCACCGCTCCTCAGTTACCCAATCACCACGCGCTATCTCTACGATCCGTTCCCGCCCAGCGCGTGTTTCCACTCCTCGACCAATCACACCGCGCTGCCACCCGATCACTCCCTCTCAGCGCGTCACCGGCACACAGCCAATCAGCAGCACTACCCCCACCCGCGCACTGACGCCTGCTCCTCCCCGTCAGCGCGCGTCACCACACACACACGTACATACGCGCTGGCACATGACGTACACACCCAGCGCGTATCACCACTACATCACCCCCTCCCACATAGCTCGCAGCCGGCCCGGCTGCTAACAACAACCAACCGCTACGATAAGATGACAACCAACCAAAAAAAAACCCCGTAACCCCCCAGTGTGCCCCGTAACATAACAACAAGAACAACAACAACAAGAACAACTATGTACAAATTGACAACGAACACGAAAAGTCAACAACAACACAATACAAGCAAATTCCAGAAAACGAACGCGCCCCGCGCCCCTGCGACTACACGCAGTGACGAGGCGCACCAACAGCCCCGACTCCTCACGAGGCGGGTCGCGCAAAGTAGCACGACTTGGCGCGAGTCCGTCTGGCTGGTCCGTCGTATGGGGCGGGACACTGACGACCGTCCGACGGTTCCGGCTGCTCCAGACGGCGCGGAACGGGCCTGAAAGGGCCGGCCCCGCCGCGGAGATCCGGCCGCCGGTGGTCGGCAGCTGTCAGATCCGAGACACCTGGGAGCAGATCAGGCGAAAATACGCGTGGATCAGGCAGAGAAATTTCCCCCTGTGGGTCGCCGGTCACGTCACACGCTCGGCCATGACGACACAAGGGGAGGCCATATGGAGGCGAGAACGGTTTCAGTCGGGAGGGGTGAACGTACCAACGGCGCTTTCCCCACTTTATCTGAACGCACTGGGGTCGTGCAACGCGCACGACCTCCACGGGTCCCCTCCACGGTCTCAACAATTTAGGCGACGTAGCCAAGGGTGCCTGAGGGCAATGCAGCCAGGCCCTGTCACCTGGTTTCCAATCGTGCCCGGACACCTTCCGTGCCCGCAACCGTTCATTAGCAATTTGGCGAGCCCGCGAATTAAGCCGTGCGGCCTCCCTCGCCTCTGTCAGCTTGTGAATATTAAACTTAATATGTTCTGCCAATTTAGAATTAGTTCGTGGAGCGGACAGGCCAAGTTGCGTTTCCATTGGCGGGTCAGCTTCCCGACCGTACATCAAATAGAATGGGGAAAACCCCGTAGCTGCATGGGGGGCCATTCTATACGCGGCAAGGACCCCCGGGACCTGCAGGTCCCAATCTACATGTGCCTCGCACACATGCTGGCACAGCATGGAAGTCAAAGTTTTGTGGAGTCTCTCCACCATCCCGTCTGTCTGCGGGTGGTACGGGGAGGTACGCACCTTCTTGGTACCCAACAGATCGCACACCTCTTGCAACAATTTACTCGAAAATTTTTTACCTTGGTCGGTCAGCAGGCGTTCGGGAGCCCCCTTGTCCAGGACATAGCCCTGGACGAAGGCGTCCGTCACAGCCGCTGCCGACTGGTTAGCGAGAGGCCACGCCATAGGCCATCGGGTAAAGTATTCGACCCCCACTAACAAATATTTATGCCCTCTCGGCGTGACTGGGAAGGGCCCCAAAATATCGAGTGCAACGAGCTCGTTAGTACGCGAAACCTGAATAGATTGCAGCGGTGGATTAGCTGCCACGGGCGGTGGTTTACGCCTGGCGCACTCAACGCACCCCTTCAGAATATTTACCACATCACTTCCCATTCCCGGCCAGTAATAGTCACGCTGAAGCAGGGCAAGCGTCTTGTTAACTCCCAAATGCAAGAGGCGTTCGTGTGCCGCCAAGACAACCCTCCCCCTTACAGCGGAAGGCACCACGAGTGCGTTCCGCCGGGACAAACTGTCCCATCTCAATAACATGCCCTGCTTAAGTACATAGGAGCCGGTACGCTCCTGGTCCCCCTCGGGACCCCCAACCTTGCGGCGCAATGCTAGCAGCGAGCTGTCCGCCATCTGGAGACGGCCCCATTCGCTGAGCGACAACGAGAGCAGCGAGTCCCGACCCTGAGAGGCAGTGGAATCATCCACGATCGGTGCGCCCGCTGTCGCAGCCAGTGCCCCCATCTCCCCCGCAAGCGTCGGTTTACAGCGCGCCGATCCCGACAAACACGCGCATTCATCACAAGGCAACAACCGCGACAAGCAATCGGCATTTGTGTGTCGCAACCCCTTACGGTACGTAGTCGTAAACTGATAGTCCTGGAGGACTTCCAACCACCGCGACAACTGGCCCGAGGGTTGGGCGACCCTCAATGAATACTGTAGCGCCGCGTGGTCCGTTCGGACCGTAAAGTGACGACCATAGAGATATGGCCTAAACTGCTGCACAAAAAAGACAATGGCAAGCAGCTCGCGACGGGTGACGCAGTAGCGCTGCTCCGCCGGAGACAACACCCTACTACCGTAGGCGACAACTCTTTCGACACCCCCAACGACTTGGGATAGCACCCCCCCAATGCCCGTGTTGCTAGCATCCGTGTCCAGCAAAAAGGGACTCGCAAAATCGGGATAACACAAGGGTGGGGCACCCACCAAGGCGTCCCGGAGGGAGCGAAACGCGGCCTCCTCCTCCGGTCCCCATTTGAACTTCACTCCCTTCGCCGTTAGAGCGTGCAAGGGTTTTGCAATAGTAGCGAAGTGCTCAACGAACCGCCGATAATAAGAAGCAAACCCGATGAAACTACGCACGTCGGAAACGGACGTAGGTGTCGGCCACGAACCGACACAATCCGTCTTCGCGGGATCGGTGGAGATCCCCGAAGAATCGACAATGTGACCCAAGTATCTAACCGACTTACGAAGGAGGTGACATTTGGCCGGTTTAAATTTCAGCTTAGCCGATCGCATTCGCAAGAACACCCCTCTCAATCGCTGGAGGTGTTCTTCAAACGTTTTACTGAAAACAATGACATCGTCCATATAAATCAAGCATGTATCCCACTGCAAGCCCGACAAAACCAACTCCATAAGTCGCTGAAACGTCGCTGGAGAGGAGTGAAGTCCCATGGGTAACCGGTTAAACTGGAACAGCCCCCCTGGAGTCCGAAATGCTGTCTTAGGTTTCGACTCTTTGTCGAGCGGCAACTGCCAAAACCCCGATAACAAATCAAGAGTCGAAAAATATCGCGCACCAGACAATGCATCGAGGGACTCATCCATCCTGGGGAGCGGATACGCGTCAGCCACAGAGATCTTATTCAGGCGACGGAAATCAACGCAGAATCGCAGGGACCCGTCCTGCTTCTTAACCAGCACAATAGGCGCTCCCCACGGGCTAGAGGAGGGCGAAATAATATCGGCTTCTAGCATTTCGTTAACAGCCGACTGAACATGTTCCTTCTCCACGGGACTCAGTCGGAAGGGATTTAGCTTGACCGGCGCCGCATCGCCCGTTTCAATGTGGTGGTGCAACAAATCCGTGCACCCAATGTCATACTCATGTTTACTGAACACATCAGAGAATTCTATGAGCAACTCGCGCAGCGCACCCAACTGCGCCGCCGACAAATCGTCCGAGGCGGCGCATAGCGAATGGACCCACTCAAGGTCTTCCCTTGGCTCAACGTTCCGCGCGGGGCTCGAGCCCACCTGCGCAACCAACCCATCATCCACAGGGACCCGCGCCGCGTGAGCCAGCACGGTGCCCTGTGGAATGACAGCTGGCCGCGACCCCGCGTTCAAAACCATCACAAACGGATCCCTGTCAGCCCGCACCAAAGTGTGAGCCACCGATAAATCAAGACCCCCGACAGCCTTGTTAGAAGGACCCAAAAGCATACTTTGTTCCGAAGCCTCCCTCACCCATGGTTTCCGCAACCGGAGGGGAATCAACATCTGTGAACCCGGGGGCACATGCACGGTCTGTGTCGCCACCGCTTGTATCGTAGCGCACGCCGTCCGAATGTCAGTAGGGCTCGTCAAAAATGCAATCCGGCGACCCGATGGCAGTTCAATGCATCGTTGATCGATAAGAATTTTAATGGGCATTTTAGCCAAAAAATCAGTGCCCAAAAGACACGGAACCGCCAAAGAAGACGAAACGAAAACGGGTCCCGACAATTTGATATTTCCAATGCAAATGGACGCCCTAATCAGACCGATAATGCCCAACGATCCCCCATTAGCGGCGTAAAATGGCACATCCACTGGAAGCAGCGGACGACATTGGACTGGGAGAATATCATAAATGAGGTCCGATATAATAGTTGCCGATGCCCCCGTGTCCACTAACACCCTAATCTCGACCCCATCAATAGATCCCGTAACAACGGACGAACCCGCCGAAGCAGCCACAATTCTATGCCCCAATTCCGCCCATTCAATGTCTCCCTGGTCCCGGCCGAACCCCCCTCGCCGAACCGAATCCCCGAACCTTAACCGGCCCTCCTCCGTCGCAACGCGGCGTCCCATGTGTGCCGAATAAACAGGCCGAGCGTGTGAGGTGCCGCGACTTGCCGGGGATTGTAGAGATGACTTGGGATCTCGGTCGTCGTCCAGCCGAGCACCCATGGCGCGCTGACGCGGAGCGCGGCACCTGGACGCCACGTGGCCCCGGAGGCCGCAGTTATAGCACGTGACGAGGGTCGGAGTAGATCTTGGTTGCTCCGACTTTCGGCCCGATCGCAGAGGCGACCGAGCCCCCGGCCTCCAGTCCCCTGGTCGTCCCGTGGCGAACGCCTCCTCTCGTGGGCTGACGACTTGGGGTTCGGTGACCACCGAACCCGGAGCTGCGACGACAGCAGCGTTGCAACCAACTCCTTGTTTCCGTTGTAGGGCCTCGTGCGCTTGAATACTCGTGGCGACTCTCAAAGAAGAAATATCAATCTCGTCAGCTGTGTTGATAGGGACCCCCAGGTCCTGCGCCAACTTAAGCAGCTGCTCCAAAACCATCGCGTCTTGGCCCTCCTCGTCCATCCGAGGGAACGCAGCATCAGCAAGAGCCAGCAACGCCGTGCGATAGGCCAGCGCGGTCTCCGTGGCCGCTTTCCGTCTTGCGTAGAAATGATGGCGGCACGCCGAGGGAGGTCCGTAGACCCTGGCCAACAAACCCAGCGCATCCTTCAGCGTGGAGCGGTCCGACTTCCGTGCAGACCTGAAGGCCGCGAGCGCGTCGTCGTCCAGCAGGGCAGGCAACGCCCGCAGCGCCATAGCATCGGACCACGCTGACATCTCTTGATGCGCCAAAAACCTTCGCTGAAATTTGCCCCAGTCTCCGCCTTCCGCCTTGAAGGCTGACAACGTGGGCAGACGCTGCTGAAAAATGAAGTCATCCGCCTCGTGGTTCCTCTCCGCCTCTCCGTCGGTGTGTAAGATGGCGGCTCCAGCGGCAGACGTAAAATGGCGGACCCCCTCGCGCGCTGATGACGTCGATGCGCGCGCTTGGGAACCCACCACCACGTGGCGCTCGCCGTTCCCGCCAAAAGTAGGCCCAGGCGCAATGGCGGGAATCCCCCATTCGTTTTGGCGGGAATCTGCGGGGCGACCTTGTAAAATGTCCCCCACCGTCCCCGCTCCTCCCGACGAGCTGATCTCCGCCAAGATGGACGCGGCGGCGAGCAGCAGCTCCGCCAGTCGGGAGTGCGCCTCACGAAGCACGGCCTCGGTCCCCGGTCGCTCGGCCGGCGCCGTCGACGGATCCTGTAGCGTGGGCAAGTCTTCCTCCTCGCCCCCCGCCACCAGCGGCCCCGAGTCGTCCAGGTTTTCCTCGCGGTCAATCCCGTGGGTCCTACGGGTCTTCCTTGTCTCCATGCTTGGAAGCCCGTTTCACTTCTGACGCCAGATGAAGTATTGGAAAATGACGGCAGGAAACTCCTTGACGGGAACACACTTCTTTTATTAAATCTTGACTTGTAACGATACAACGCGTGGCCTCTCTTCTTCACAATCCGGTCACCATACAACGGTACAACTCGTGACCTCTTCTCTCCGCCCTACGCTTCTCTTGACTCTCGTAGATTCTGTGCTGCTGGCTCTCTGTGCCTCGTGTAGACTCCGCGCCTCGGCTACACTCTTCTCTCGTCTCGTGTAGACTCTGCGCCTCTGCTACACTCTTCACTCGTCGCGTGTAGACCTTACGCCTCTGCTACACTCTTTACTCGTCTCGTGTAGACTTTACATCTCTCTCTGGCTACACCGTATGCATACTCGGCTCGTGTAGACCTTTCTCTCTCTCTGGCTACACCGTATGCATACTCGGCTCATGTAGACCTTTCTCTCTCTCTGGCTACACACTATACATCGCTCAGCTCGTGTAGACCTTTCTCTCTCTCTGGCTACACACTATACATCGCTCAGCTCGTGTAGACCTTTCTCTCTCTCTGGCTACACACTATACATTACTCAGCTCGTGTAGACCGTTCTCTCTCTCTGGCTACACACTTATACCTTACTCTCCTCTACTCTCCATTACTCTCCTCTCCGGGCTCTATCTCTGCACCTTCGTCTTCATTCTTAGATGGTTCCACTTCTGCCCTCTACTCCTCTGTGCATCATCTTATATATCTCTTCCTCCCGGGAGACGGAGCGGATGCGGACCTCAACGTCGGCACCGCTCCTCAGTTACCCAATCACCACGCGCTATCTCTACGATCCGTTCCCGCCCAGCGCGTGTTTCCACTCCTCGACCAATCACACCGCGCTGCCACCCGATCACTCCCTCTCAGCGCGTCACCGGCACACAGCCAATCAGCAGCACTACCCCCACCCGCGCACTGACGCCTGCTCCTCCCCGTCAGCGCGCGTCACCACACACACACGTACATACGCGCTGGCACATGACGTACACACCCAGCGCGTATCACCACTACATCACCCCCTCCCACATAGCTCGCAGCCGGCCCGGCTGCTAACAACAACCAACCGCTACGATAAGATGACAACCAACCAAAAAAAAACCCCGTAACCCCCCAGTGTGCCCCGTAACATAACAACAAGAACAACAACAACAAGAACAACTATGTACAAATTGACAACGAACACGAAAAGTCAACAACAACACAATACAAGCAAATTCCAGAAAACGAACGCGCCCCGCGCCCCTGCGACTACACGCAGTGACGAGGCGCACCAACAGCCCCGACTCCTCACGAGGCGGGTCGCGCAAAGTAGCACGACTTGGCGCGAGTCCGTCTGGCTGGTCCGTCGTATGGGGCGGGACACTGACGACCGTCCGACGGTTCCGGCTGCTCCAGACGGCACGGAACGGGCCTGAAAGGGCCGGCCCCGCCGCGGAGATCCGGCCGCCGGTGGTCGGCAGCTGTCAGATCCGAGACACCTGGGAGCAGATCAGGCGAAAATACGCGTGGATCAGGCAGAGACATTTCCCCCTGTGGGTCGCCGGTCACGTCACACGCTCGGCCATGACGACACAAGGGGAGGCCATATGGAGGCGAGAACGGTTTCAGTCGGGAGGGGTGAACGTACCAACGGCGCTTTCCCCACTTTATCTGAACGCACTGGGGTCGTGCAACGCGCACGACCTCCACGGGTCCCCTCCACGGTCTCAACAATTTAGGCGACGTAGCCAAGGGTGCCTGAGGGCAATGCAGCCAGGCCCTGTCACCTGGTTTCCAATCGTGCCCGGACACCTTCCGTGCCCGCAACCGTTCATTAGCAATTTGGCGAGCCCGCGAATTAAGCCGTGCGGCCTCCCTCGCCTCTGTCAGCTTGTGAATATTAAACTTAATATGTTCTGCCAATTTAGAATTAGTTCGTGGAGCGGACAGGCCAAGTTGCGTTTCCATTGGCGGGTCAGCTTCCCGACCGTACATCAAATAGAATGGGGAAAACCCCGTAGCTGCATGGGGGGCCATTCTATACGCGGCAAGGACCCCCGGGACCTGCAGGTCCCAATCTACATGTGCCTCGCACACATGCTGGCACAGCATGGAAGTCAAAGTTTTGTGGAGTCTCTCCACCATCCCGTCTGTCTGCGGGTGGTACGGGGAGGTACGCACCTTCTTGGTACCCAACAGATCGCACACCTCTTGCAACAATTTACTCGAAAATTTTTTACCTTGGTCGGTCAGCAGGCGTTCGGGAGCCCCCTTGTCCAGGACATAGCCCTGGACGAAGGCGTCCGTCACAGCCGCTGCCGACTGGTTAGCGAGAGGCCACGCCATAGGCCATCGGGTAAAGTATTCGACCCCCACTAACAAATATTTATGCCCTCTCGGCGTGACTGGGAAGGGCCCCAAAATATCGAGTGCAACGAGCTCGTTAGTACGCGAAACCTGAATAGATTGCAGCGGTGGATTAGCTGCCACGGGCGGTGGTTTACGCCTGGCGCACTCAACGCACCCCTTCAGAATATTTACCACATCACTTCCCATTCCCGGCCAGTAATAGTCACGCTGAAGCAGGGCAAGCGTCTTGTTAACTCCCAAATGCAAGAGGCGTTCGTGTGCCGCCAAGACAACCCTCCCCCTTACAGCGGAAGGCACCACGAGTGCGTTCCGCCGGGACAAACTGTCCCATCTCAATAACATGCCCTGCTTAAGTACATAGGAGCCGGTACGCTCCTGGTCCCCTTCGGGACCCCCAACCTTGCGGCGCAATGCTAGCAGCGAGCTGTCCGCCATCTGGAGACGGCCCCATTCGCTGAGCGACAACGAGAGCAGCGAGTCCCGACCCTGAGAGGCAGTGGAATCATCCACGATCGGTGCGCCCGCTGTCGCAGCCAGTGCCCCCATCTCCCCCGCAAGCGTCGGTTTACAGCGCGCCGATCCCGACAAACACGCGCATTCATCACAAGGCAACAACCGCGACAAGCAATCGGCATTTGTGTGTCGCAACCCCTTACGGTACGTAGTCGTAAACTGATAGTCCTGGAGGACTTCCAACCACCGCGACAACTGGCCCGAGGGTTGGGCGACCCTCAATGAATACTGTAGCGCCGCGTGGTCCGTTCGGACCGTAAAGTGACGACCATAGAGATATGGCCTAAACTGCTGCACAAAAAAGACAATGGCAAGCAGCTCGCGACGGGTGACGCAGTAGCGCTGCTCCGCCGGAGACAACACCCTACTACCGTAGGCGACAACTCTTTCGACACCCCCAACGACTTGGGATAGCACCCCCCCAATGCCCGTGTTGCTAGCATCCGTGTCCAGCAAAAAGGGACTCGCAAAATCGGGATAACACAAGGGTGGGGCACCCACCAAGGCGTCCCGGAGGGAGCGAAACGCGGCCTCCTCCTCCGGTCCCCATTTGAACTTCACTCCCTTCGCCGTTAGAGCGTGCAAGGGTTTTGCAATAGTAGCGAAGTGCTCAACGAACCGCCGATAATAAGAAGCAAACCCGATGAAACTACGCACGTCGGAAACGGACGTAGGTGTCGGCCACGAACCGACACAATCCGTCTTCGCGGGATCGGTGGAGATCCCCGAAGAATCGACAATGTGACCCAAGTATCTAACCGACTTACGAAGGAGGTGACATTTGGCCGGTTTAAATTTCAGCTTAGCCGATCGCATTCGCAAGAACACCCCTCTCAATCGCTGGAGGTGTTCTTCAAACGTTTTACTGAAAACAATGACATCGTCCATATAAATCAAGCATGTATCCCACTGCAAGCCCGACAAAACCAACTCCATAAGTCGCTGAAACGTCGCTGGAGAGGAGTGAAGTCCCATGGGTAACCGGTTAAACTGGAACAGCCCCCCTGGAGTCCGAAATGCTGTCTTAGGTTTCGACTCTTCGTCGAGCGGCAACTGCCAAAACCCCGATAACAAATCAAGAGTCGAAAAATATCGCGCACCAGACAATGCATCGAGGGACTCATCCATCCTGGGGAGCGGATACGCGTCAGCCACAGAGATCTTATTCAGGCGACGGAAATCAACGCAGAATCGCAGGGACCCGTCCTGCTTCTTAACCAGCACAATAGGCGCTCCCCACGGGCTAGAGGAGGGCGAAATAATATCGGCTTCTAGCATTTCGTTAACAGCCGACTGAACATGTTCCTTCTCCACGGGACTCAGTCGGAAGGGATTTAGCTTGACCGGCGCCGCATCGCCCGTTTCAATGTGGTGGTGCAACAAATCCGTGCACCCAATGTCATACTCATGTTTACTGAACACATCAGAGAATTCTATGAGCAACTCGCGCAGCGCACCCAACTGCGCCGCCGACAAATCGTCCGAGGCGGCGCATAGCGAATGGACCCACTCAAGGTCTTCCCTTGGCTCAACGTTCCGCGCGGGGCTCGAGCCCACCTGCGCAACCAACCCATCATCCACAGGGACCCGCGCCGCGTGAGCCAGCACGGTGCCCTGTGGAATGACAGCTGGCCGCGACCCCGCGTTCAAAACCATCACAAACGGATCCCTGTCAGCCCGCACCAAAGTGTGAGCCACCGATAAATCAAGACCCCCGACAGCCTTGTTAGAAGGACCCAAAAGCATACTTTGTTCCGAAGCCTCCCTCACCCATGGTTTCCGCAACCGGAGGGGAATCAACATCTGTGAACCCGGGGGCACATGCACGGTCTGTGTCGCCACCGCTTGTATCGTAGCGCACGCCGTCCGAATGTCAGTAGGGCTCGTCAAAAATGCAATCCGGCGACCCGATGGCAGTTCAATGCATCGTTGATCGATAAGAATTTTAATGGGCATTTTAGCCAAAAAATCAGTGCCCAAAAGACACGGAACCGCCAAAGAAGACGAAACGAAAACGGGTCCCGACAATTTGATATTTCCAATGCAAATGGACGCCCTAATCAGACCGATAATGCCCAACGATCCCCCATTAGCGGCGTAAAATGGCACATCCACTGGAAGCAGCGGACGACATTGGACTGGGAGAATATCATAAATGAGGTCCGATATAATAGTTGCCGATGCCCCCGTGTCCACTAACACCCTAATCTCGACCCCATCAATAGATCCCGTAACAACGGACGAACCCGCCGAAGCAGCCACAATTCTATGCCCCAATTCCGCCCATTCAATGTCTCCCTGGTCCCGGCCGAACCCCCCTCGCCGAACCGAATCCCCGAACCTTAACCGGCCCTCCTCCGCCGCAACGCGGCGTCCCATGTGTGCCGAATAAACAGGCCGAGCGTGTGAGGTGCCGCGACTTGCCGGGGATTGTAGAGATGACTTGGGATCTCGGTCGTCGTCCAGCCGAGCACCCATGGCGCGCTGACGCGGAGCGCGGCACCTGGACGCCACGTGGCCCCGGAGGCCGCAGTTATAGCACGTGACGAGGGTCGGAGTAGATCTTGGTTGCTCCGACTTTCGGCCCGATCGCAGAGGCGACCGAGCCCCCGGCCTCCAGTCCCCTGGTCGTCCCGTGGCGAACGCCTCCTCTCGTGGGCTGACGACTTGGGGTTCGGTGACCACCGAACCCGGAGCTGCGACGACAGCAGCGTTGCAACCAACTCCTTGTTTCCGTTGTAGGGCCTCGTGCGCTTGAATACTCGTGGCGACTCTCAAAGAAGAAATATCAATCTCGTCAGCTGTGTTGATAGGGACCCCCAGGTCCTGCGCCAACTTAAGCAGCTGCTCCAAAACCATCGCGTCTTGGCCCTCCTCGTCCATCCGAGGGAACGCAGCATCAGCAAGAGCCAGCAACGCCGTGCGATAGGCCAGCGCGGTCTCCGTGGCCGCTTTCCGTCTTGCGTAGAAATGATGGCGGCACGCCGAGGGAGGTCCGTAGACCCTGGCCAACAAACCCAGCGCATCCTTCAGCGTGGAGCGGTCCGACTTCCGTGCAGACCTGAAGGCCGCGAGCGCGTCGTCGTCCAGCAGGGCAGGCAACGCCCGCAGCGCCATAGCATCGGACCACGCTGACATCTCTTGATGCGCCAAAAACCTTCGCTGAAATTTGCCCCAGTCTCCGCCTTCCGCCTTGAAGGCTGACAACGTGGGCAGACGCTGCTGAAAAATGAAGTCATCCGCCTCGTGGTTCCTCTCCGCCTCTCCGTCGGTGTGTAAGATGGCGGCTCCAGCGGCAGACGTAAAATGGCGGACCCCCTCGCGCGCTGATGACGTCGATGCGCGCGCTTGGGAACCCACCACCACGTGGCGCTCGCCGTTCCCGCCAAAAGTAGGCCCAGGCGCAATGGCGGGAATCCCCCATTCGTTTTGGCGGGAATCTGCGGGGCGACCTTGTAAAATGTCCCCCACCGTCCCCGCTCCTCCCGACGAGCTGATCTCCGCCAAGATGGACGCGGCGGCGAGCAGCAGCTCCGCCAGTCGGGAGTGCGCCTCACGAAGCACGGCCTCGGTCCCCGGTCGCTCGGCCGGCGCCGTCGACGGATCCTGTAGCGTGGGCAAGTCTTCCTCCTCGCCCCCCGCCACCAGCGGCCCGAGTCGTCCAGGTTTTCCTCGCGGTCAATCCCGTGGGTCCTACGGGTCTTCCTTGTCTCCATGCTTGGAAGCCCGTTTCACTTCTGACGCCAGATGAAGTATTGGAAAATGACGGCAGGAAACTCCTTGACGGGAACACACTTCTTTTATTAAATCTTGACTTGTAACGATACAACGCGTGGCCTCTCTTCTTCACAATCCGGTCACCATACAACGGTACAACTCGTGACCTCTTCTCTCCGCCCTACGCTTCTCTTGACTCTCGTAGATTCTGTGCTGCTGGCTCTCTGTGCCTCGTGTAGACTCCGCGCCTCGGCTACACTCTTCTCTCGTCTCGTGTAGACTCTGCGCCTCTGCTACACTCTTCACTCGTCGCGTGTAGACCTTACGCCTCTGCTACACTCTTTACTCGTCTCGTGTAGACTTTACATCTCTCTCTGGCTACACCGTATGCATACTCGGCTCGTGTAGACCTTTCTCTCTCTCTGGCTACACCGTATGCATACTCGGCTCGTGTAGACCTTTCTCTCTCTCTGGCTACACACTATACATCGCTCAGCTCGTGTAGACCTTTCTCTCTCTCTGGCTACACACTATACATCGCTCAGCTCGTGTAGACCTTTCTCTCTCTCTGGCTACACACTATACATTACTCAGCTCGTGTAGACCGTTCTCTCTCTCTGGCTACACACTTATACCTTACTCTCCTCTACTCTCCATTACTCTCCTCTCCGGGCTCTATCTCTGCACCTTCGTCTTCATTCTTAGATGGTTCCACTTCTGCCCTCTACTCCTCTGTGCATCATCTTATATATCTCTTCCTCCCGGGAGACGGAGCGGATGCGGACCTCAACGTCGGCACCGCTCCTCAGTTACCCAATCACCACGCGCTATCTCTACGATCCGTTCCCGCCCAGCGCGTGTTTCCACTCCTCGACCAATCACACCGCGCTGCCACCCGATCACTCCCTCTCAGCGCGTCACCGGCACACAGCCAATCAGCAGCACTACCCCCACCCGCGCACTGACGCCTGCTCCTCCCCGTCAGCGCGCGTCACCACACACACACGTACATACGCGCTGGCACATGACGTACACACCCAGCGCGTATCACCACTACACAGGTAACGAGCTGAGATTAGGAGCACACTCTTAAAGGGAGTGCTCCTAATCTCAGCTTGTTACCTGTATAAAAGACACCTGTTCACAGAAGCAATCAATCAATCAGATTCCAAACTCTCCACCATGGCCAAGACCAAAGAGCTCTCCAAGGATGTCAGGGACAAGATTGTAGACCTACACAAGGCTGGAATGGGCTACAAGACCATCGCCAAGCAGCTTGGTGAGAAGGTGACAACAGTTGGTGCGATTATTCGCAAATGGAAGAAACACAAAAGAACTGTCAATCTCCCTCGGCCTGGGGCTCCATGCAAGATCTCACCTCGTGGAGTTGCAATGATCATGAAAACGGTGAGGAATCAGCCCAGAACTACACGGGAGGATCTTGTCAATGATCTCAAGGCAGCTGGGACCATAGTCACCAAGAAAACAGTTGGTAACACACTACGCAGTGAAGGACTGAAATCCTGCAGCGCTCGCAAGGTCCCCCTGCTCAAGAAAGCACATATACATGCCCGTCTGAAGTTTGCCAATGAACATCTGAATGATTCAGAGGACAACTGGGTGAAAGTGTTGTGGTCAGATGAGACCAAAATGGAGCTCTTAGGCATCAACTCAACTCGCCGTGTTTGGAGGAGGAGGAATGCTGCCTATGACCCCAAGAACATCTCCACCGTCAAATATGGAGGTGGAAACATTATGCTTTGGGGGTGTTTTTCTGCTAAGGTGACAGGACAACTTCACCGCATCAAAGGGATGATGGACGGGGCCATGTACCGTCAAATCTTGGGTGAGAACCTCCTTCCCTCAGCCAGGGAATTGAAAATAGGTCGTGGATGGGTATTCCAGCATGACAATGACCCAAAACACGGCCAAGGCAACAAAGGAGTGGCTCAAGAAGAAGCACATTAAGATCCTGGAGTGGCCTAGCCAGTCTCCAGACCTTAATCCCATAGAAAATTTGTGGAGGGAGCTGAAGGTTCGAGTTTCCAAACGTAAGCCTCGAAACCTTAATGACTTGGAGAAGATCTGCAAAGAGGAGTGGGACAAAATCCCTCCTGAGATGTGTGCAAACCTGGTGGCCAACTACAAGAAACGTCTGACCTCTGTGATTGCCAACAAGGGGTTTGCCACCAAGTACTAAGTCATGTTTTGCAGAGGGGTCATATACTTATTTCCCTCATTAAAATGCAAATCAATTTATAAAATTTTTGACATGCGTTTTTCTGGATTTTGTTGTTGTTATTCTGTCTTTCACTGTTCAAATAAACCTACCATTAAAATTATAGACTGATCATTTCTTTGTCAGTGGGCAAACGTACATAATCAGCAGGGGATCAAATACTTTTTTTCCCTCACTGTAGGTGGTGATACCAAATTCGTTATCAGTCTGTTCTTCACATGTTACAGGAATACGGAACTGGTTAAAAATGCAATGAAAAAAAAACACGACCACATTGCTTAGTGAACAAATTAAAGAAACGAAAATGTTTTATTTGACAAAGCAATATTAGAATAGGACAATATTAATCATCATTGTTCTTATGTTTGTAGAAATCTTGAAGCTCTTTGGGGATTTCCTGACCCCCACCGAGAGAAGCGAGGTCCTCAACGTGAATAGCGTCTGGTATTTCGGAGCCCATAACAAAGGCTTTGGCACTCAAAACCATGGCTACGATGATGCCTACAACCATTATGTCTCGGTACGACTCTCCTCAGGTCAGGTAACACGTGGAGAACACACACAGTCTGCACACTGACAAACACCATAATAATCTGCAGAACAGGCGGACAACATACCCTACACATTCACACTAACTCTTACACATGCCACACATATATTGCATCCATACTCAGTGACTGAATGAGCAGTGATTGGATCAGTATACTTAGTTGATGTGATTGCATCGCAGGTCGAGCATGAGCATCTCCATTTCCGATATGAGGTGCTGAAAAAGGTGGTCGGACCTCACAGCCAGATCTTCAAATGCCGTGACCACAAGACCAACACCCGAGTGGCTGTGAAGATGTGGAGACAGTCATTCAGGTGTAGGGGTGTCAGGGGAAGGATTCCCACCAATAGATGGGTTAGGGGGAGGGGTGATCGAGGTGATATAAGGGGAGAACGGGCGGGAAAGGGGGGCCTTTTGGCGGAACGGGATTGGGACGGCTGGCGACAGGTGTGAATGGAAGGAAAGGAATAAAGGACGAGACCCCTGCAATCTCGTGTCGGCTCCTCTCTACATTTGGTGGCAGCGGTGGGATCCTAATGGCTACAAAGAAGAATCCTCGCGGGAGGGAGCCGAGGGAGGAGGAAGCAGGGGCCGGGGATCCTTCACATCCTGGGCAACAAGGGGGCCTGCTGTCAGAAGCAGCAGAAGGGGGCCCGGATCGCCTGGAGGATCGCATGGAGGACCGCATGGCCCGCGTGGAGAGGGCGCTCCAGGAGCTCTTGCAGAGGCTCCCTATGGGGGGCCCGCCGGCACCGGGACCCCCACCCCCACGCGTACTACGGGAGGAGAGGCCACGGGAACCGGACGCCGACCAGCCGGCCGGGCAGGAGCCGCAACCAACCTCGTCACGCCAGCCGCCGCCGCTCCCGCCAAAACCCCCAGGGCTAAACACCCAACACGGAGAGCAGGTGGCCGGACGGCCGCGTCGGCTGGGGCCCGTCGACAAGTTTGTGGCTGAGGAAGAAGATTGGGAGGAGTTTGTCCGCCGATTCGAGGCTGCCTTCCACGCTCTCGAGTGGACAGACGAAGAGGCCCTACGAGCGCTGCCATCTGTTCTGGGCAAAGAAGCACTCTCCTCTTACACCTCCCTTCCCTCGCACAGCAAGTCCACGCTACAGGCGGCCTACGAGGCTTTGGGGGAGATCTATTGCCCGGCGGAAGGAGCCTTTAAACGGTTCCAGGATCGCCAGCGAGGGGCTAAAGAATCCCCTTTAGCCTACAGGGGGGCGCTGCTCGTGTTGGCGAGGAGAGCTTTCCCTCGCCTGGCTGAAGAAGCGCTCGAGGACCTCGTGGTCGAGCACCTCATCGCCTACGCTTGCCGCGCCGGCGTTGTAATGCCCGTAGTGACGCCGGAAGAACGCACCTCGCTGTGGGCTGCCCGGACCATCCAAGCCCACGAGCAGGTCATGGGCCGGGCGCCACCCGTGGGCCCGGTGGCTGGCGCGGCGGGGGGGAACAGCCCAGCCGTTGCCGCGGCGCTACTTGGTCCAGCGACACTAACCGCCGAACCTGCACCGTCACCACAGGCTGCCGGTGGGGCATCTGGGGACGGACCGCCGACGTCTGAGACGGAGCCATCGCTGCGGGAGGTGTACGCGGCGATCCGGGGACTGGCGGAGCAGAGGGACCAACCGCCGCGTCGCTGGCAGCCGCCTCTACAACATCGCGCCGAGCCCCCCCGACGCAACGCCCCGTGGGTCTGCCACCGTTGTGGTCGCGAGGGGCATGTGGCGAGGGGGTGCCGCACGGAGCCGGAGGCCGCCAACGTCACCTGGAACCTGCCGGGGCCGAACGCCGACAGGAGCCAGGCGAGTGACGCCGTCCCACCCGGCCTCTCGGGCGGGCCGGGTAATTACACTTCCGACGCCGCGAACTCACCGGGAGTCTCCTCGGGGTGGGCGCCGGTGGTGTCGTTTCCCGGTCCCCGCTGTTCTGGTCGGGGGAAGGGGATAGCGCCGGGGCCTGTGGTCGCATCGCGACCCGGAGTGGCGTCGCGAACGGACGTGACGTTGCGTCCGGAAGTGACGTCGCGGTCGGAAGTGGTGTCGCGGATCGCGCCGGGAATTGCGCCGGGGCCGTGGACCGCGCCTGGAATCGCGCCGGGGCCAGGGACCGCGTCGGGGATCGCGCCGAGGCCGGGGACCGCGCCGGGAGTCGCGCCGACGCCGGGAGGGACGTCGCGGACGGAGGTGACGTCGCGGGCGGAGGTGACGTCGCGGGCGGAAGTGACGTCGCGGCCGGCAGCGACGTCGATGCCGGGCGTGACGTCGCGCGCGGGCGGGGTTTCGCGGGCGGGCGTGGGTTCGCGGGCGGGCGTGACGTCGCGGGTGGGCGTGGTTTCGCGGGCGGGCGGGGTTTCGCGGGCGGGCGTGACGTCGCGGGTGGGCGTGGTTTCGCGGGCGGGCGTGGGTTCGCGGGCGGGCGTGACGTCACCGGCGGGCGTGACGTCACCAGTTACCTGCAACGCCGGCGAGTTGCCAGGGGCAACGGCCCGGGGGCGGAGGCAGCCCACACGATTGACATTGCGCCCTGGAGCAATTCCACGACCCGCCTCACCACCGCTTTGCGACAGAGCGAGACGGAACCAGGGGGACCACGCCCCCGTGACAAAGGAAAGAGAGGGGCTCACGGGAAGGCCCACCCCCCAGTCCCCACCGCCCCCTGCAATGGGGGGGCCCCCCCACACCACAAGGGGGGCCCATCCTACGTCACCTAGGGGGGGCAATTTGCACTACATAGAGAGCCCAGCCCGCAACCCAGGGGTAAGCCCACACTATGTAACAAGGGCGCGTTCACCCTGCTGGGACGCACTCCAAAGGGAGGAACCCCATCTTCAGTCCATCCACACCCATCCCCCATCATTTCACCATGCACCACAGGATAACGAGACGCCGCCTGGTCAGTGGCCGGACTCAGCCACACAATGGAGGAAGCTGGCAAGGCGGGTGGTAGCGGCCACGTCAGGAACCTCGGTCCTGGTCGGTGAAATCGCGGGAGTGTCGGCACGTATCTTGGTCGATACGGGGGCATCAGCCACGATCATCTCGAGCACCATGCATGAGATGCTGCCGGATAAAATCCGACCTTTAGTCCCCGTCAAGACAACGTTCATTGCAGCAAATGGAGGCAGCATGGGCTTCCTGGGCCAGGTTGAAGCCCCGATACAGATTGGGCAGCTTTCGGTAGCAGGACCCATCCTTGTCTCCGCAACGTTGCCCGTACCCTGCCTGTTGGGGACGGACTTTCTGAGGCGGATGCCAATGAAAATCGATCTGGCCAATGGGCGGGTGGAAGTCCAGGGAACGCATCTCCATTTCCTAAAGGCGGAGGGGGCCAGCCGGGGTGTACCCTACGTGCAGGCTCTGGTCAGTAAGTCTGTCTCCATTCCCCCGGCAGCCCAGATGCTGGTTCCGCTGCAATATCGGTCCCCCCTCGTGACAGCCCGACCAGACTCACCCATCCTGGTGTCTCCGGCGTCAGCGGCCATGGATCGTCATGCGCTGGTGGGGGCCGAAACTATTGTACAGAGGAACCAGCATCTGTTCATTCAGGTGCTGAACACCTCCGATAGAACAGCGACGGTGCAGGAGGGAACAGTTCTGGCCCACGTTAGTCCCTTGTCACTAGGAGCCCCAGGGACAGAGCCCGAGCTTGTAGGCAGCATCGGCCAGTCCGAGGACAGAGGGGCCAAATCGTGGATGGACCAGCTGGCGGGGCCTGAGCCGGGATTGCCGCCCGACCAGAAACAGCAGCTGCACTCGTTATTGCAGGAGTTCTCGGACGTGTTCAGCCGGGGACCGTTCGACCTAGGGCGCACAAATCTGTCACAGCACCACATCAACACGGGAGATGCCGCACCCCTGCGCCAAAACACATATAGAATGAGCCCAATGGAAAAAGGGCACATTCAACAAGCGGTGCAGGAGATGCTGCGGGCCGACATAATTTCTCCATCCTCGAGTCCCTGGGGGGCACCGGTGGTCCTAGTCAAGAAGTCAGATGGGTCACTGAGATTCTGTGTGGACTTCCGACGCCTCAATGCCGTCACGCTGGCCGACGCATATCCCCTACCACGTATCGACGACTCATTGGATGCACTGGCGGGAGCAAAATTTTTCAGTACGCTGGATTTGTTGTCCGGGTTCTGGCAGGTCCCACTAGACGCGGACTCCCGGCCTAAAACAGCATTCCGGACACCACAGGGCCTGTTCGAGTTCAACTGCCTGCCTATGGGCCTCCAGACGGCGCCGGCAACGTTCCAACGCATAATGGAGTTGGCCTTGGCAGGCCTCCAATGGGAAACGTGCCTCATCTACCTGGACGACGTCATTGTTTTCAGCCGATCATTCGAGGAACACATTGACCGATTGCGTCAGGTGTTCCTGCGGTTCCGGAACGCGAACTTGAAGCTCAAGCCGTCGAAGTGCCACCTTATGCAGTCGTCGGTACGCTACTTGGGCCACGTCGTCAGTGAGTCGGGAGTGGCTACAGACCCGGAAAAGACGGCCTGCGTGAGGGCCTGGGCTGTTCCCACAACGGTTCCGGAGGTACGCCGGTTTGTGGGTTTCGTTTCTTACTACCGCCGGTTTGTGCCCAACTTCGCAACCATTGCCAAGCCCTTGCACGTGTTGACGGCGAAGAACCAGAGGTTTTATTGGGGCCCTCTGGAGGAAGAGGCATTCCAGCAGCTGCGCTCACGTCTGACAGATGCACCACCATTGGCCTTTCCGGATTTTGGCCTCCCCTTTATCCTGGACACGGACGCCAGCGATGTGGGCATCGGCAGTGTTTTGTCGCAAGTCCAGCAGGGTCGGGAGGTGGTTATCGCCTATGGTAGTCGCGTGCTTTCATCAGCGGAGCAGCGCTACTGCGTCACACGTAGGGAACTCCTGGCAGTCGTTCACTTTGTGCAGCAATTCCGACCCTACCTGTATGGTCGCAAATTTACGGTCCGCACTGACCACGCGGCCTTGCAGTATTCGCTCCGCATCGACCAGCCTTCGGGCCAGCTGGCCAGATGGATAGAACGCCTGCAGGAGTACAGGTACCAAGTAGTGCATCGCAAAGGGACCAGACATGCCAACGCAGACGCATTGTCCCGACTGGTGCCCCAGGGCCCTTGTGCATGCACCACAGGCGGGGCACGCTGCAAGGAGGCGAGGCCGGAGGGGACGGTCATCGCTCCTGTACGCACGGCGGAGGGCGCACAGGGTGAGGTCCAGCTGACCGACCACGACCTGGGGCTGACCTTGGACGATTGGAGACGGCTACAGCTGGAGGATGCCCCACTGCGAACACTACGCGCCTCAGCAGAGGCAGGGGGGGAGGAGTACATCGTATGGGAGGATCTCCTCATGCGATGGGACCCGACAGGGCGCCGGCGATGCCTGGTAGTTCCGGAGTCGCTGCGTCAACAATTGGTTATGGACGTACACGGCCGCCAGCTGCTGCACCTGGCAGGGCGGAAGACACTGCACACATTACAGGGTCGGTACTTTTGGCCAGGTATGACCGCTGACGTGCATCGATGGGTCGCTACCTGCGTCGAATGTGCGCGGCGAAAGCCGCCACCCCGGGTAAGCCGGGCGCCCCTACAGCCCATCACGGTGACCAGGGTCAACGAATTGGTTGCGTTGGACATCTTGGGACCGCTGCCGGTCACGCCACGGGGAAATAAATACCTGTTGGTCGGAGTCGAGTACTGCACGAGGTGGCCGATGGCGTGGGCCCTCCCGGACCAAACGGCACAGACCATCGCCGATGCCTTCGTGGGAGGCTATGTCCTTGATAAGGGGGCACCGGAGCGGTTGCTCACGGATCAGGGCAGGAATTTCTCCTCACAGCTATTGAAGGACGTCTGCTCTATCCTGGGCACTAAAAAGGTCCGAACATCTCCATATCATCCCCAGACCGATGGGATGGTAGAGCGGCTTAACCGCACCATAGCGGCCATGCTGTCCCAAGTGGTGGACGAAAACCATTCCGACTGGGACCTCCACATTCCATCGGTCTTAGCGGCGTACAGGGTGGCCCCACACGCGGCGACGGGGTTCTCGCCGTTTTTCCTGATGTACGGACGGGATCCCGTTCCGCCTATTGAGGTGCAGCTGACGGACATTCCGGCAAGAGCCGACGCATGGCCGAAGGCACTAAAGACCTCCCTCATTTATTTGAGAGAGGCCCGCCAAGCAGCCGAGGCCGCATCGGCCGCGAGCCAAGAGAGTAATGTACGGATACGGGAGAGGACAGTGACAGCCAAGCCCTTTAAAGTTGGGGACCAGGCATGGCTACACTGTCCTCAGGTGCCGGTTGGCCTCTCACCAAAGCTGCACCGACCCTGGAAAGGGCCGGTCGAGGTCATCAAAGCACTCCGACCGCAGTGCGTCCAGGTCCAACTGGGTAAGCGACGATGGTTTGTACACCCCACCCGCCTTAAGCCATACATCTCTCCACCGTCATCTTCACCAACATCACCACCAACATCACTGCCAACATCATCATCATCCCTACCCAGGCCAAGGTCGCCGACCACCACGCGCCGACCGGCAGGGGGTTCGGTGCCCTGTGTTCCCTTGTCACCTACAGCACCCCATGTGAGGCCTGACGGAGCGGCGGCACGAGCGGGGGCCGGAGAGACAGCGGCGCCAGGCAAGGCGACACCGGCACCACCGAACCAGGGACCGCGACGAGAGGGCCTTCGAAGGAGGGGGCCGCCACGGTCATCTGCTGCCTGTGGATGTCCGGGCTGTTACGGGATGCTGGCTGGAGACCTGGGCAGGCCGCGCAATTGATTTGTTGTGTTATATTGCATTGTAGGGTTGTGGGGGGGGGTAAGGGCTGTCGTCACTGTCAGTGGTGGGAGGCATGGGGAGACTTAAATGGTCCATGGGGGAGGCAGAACCGAGGACGGTTATTTTTTCTCCGGGGGGGGGGGGGTGATGTAGGGGTGTCAGGGGAAGGATTCCCACCAATAGATGGGTTAGGGGGAGGGGTGATCGAGGTGATATAAGGGGAGAACGGGCGGGAAAGGGGGGCCTTTTGGCGGAACGGGATTGGGACGGCTGGCGACAGGTGTGAATGGAAGGAAAGGAATAAAGGACGAGACCCCTGCAATCTCGTGTCGGCTCCTCTCTACACAGGTAAGACTTCACAATGGCTTGCATGGAGAAGGCAGGACAGTAAATCAATTCCATATTTACGTGGGTAGTGTTATGGTGCTCATATGTGTGGGTTTTCTCTGGATTTATGTTTAACTTCTTTCGCGCCGTACGTAGCCCACTGTTAATCGCAGATGCGGTGAAGGACAACTGTCTTTGAGAGCGAGCGACAAACTGTTACAAGGGTCAATTATTGTAATTAATATGAAGCTGTGGATTTCTGCTGTTTAGTGCCGAGGAAGACCACAGCCAGTGGATGGAGTACCACATCTTGCTCCAACTTCAGGGCTGGGCCAATGATGATGTCAACGTTGTCAGAATCCTCGACTTTTTCACCTTCAGGGGTCACAACTGCCTCGTCATGCAGCTCATACCGAAGTACGTACCCTGCTGTCTGAGCAGAGACATGTAAAGCTGGCTGCTCCACTCCATTTTCTTCTCCAGCCTTGCTAATTTTTCGATAGCCACACCGACAACCGTCAGTGTGACGGCAGTGGTAACACTCGTGCATCATTCCAAGAGCTTGGGTTTGATTGCTGACTCGGATAAGTGTCTGTGTGGAGTTTGTTCTCCACTTGTTCTGCATGGAATTTATCCCCATTCTCCGCATTCCTCCAATAGCGAAACACTCGCACATAATTTAATTGGCATCGGCCAAATTTGCCAGTGCTGAGAACATACCTTAAAAATAACTCAGTTGGGATTACACATAGGAACAATGTCACCCCGACAGGAGAAACTTGGCAAGACCCTCAGGAAAAAAGTGTTTACATTTAGTGAGGCTTCTATGGATAAACGAGTATAATAATTGTTGATAATTTGTATTGCTTACTCAGCCCTTTAAAGGATGGCACTGACTTTGTGTTGTTGTCTCCTTAACAGAAGACGTCTGTTAAGTGCCATTGATTGCACGGCACCCCAGCACATTGAGATGACAATGGTGAAACTCTTCACCAAGTCCATCCTCAAATTCTTCATTCATCTCCATGCAAAGGGAATCGTGCATGGGGATATCCAGCCGGTGAGTGGACACCAGGTTCCGCACAACTGCAGCATTAATTTGAGTTCCCGTTCGGGGCTCGTCTTCGTAGAACCTATACCCATTGATCAAAGCGTTAATGCATCTGCTCTGTCCAACTGTCAGTAGCTGCGGGTCATGATAACTGTCGTACAGAGGGTTATATATGGGTGAAACTTGAGTTTAAAGTTTTGTTGCTATTAGGGACTCGCACTAGAGAAAAGCAGACATGTCGAAACAAAGCATTGCCCAAATCATGGAGACACAAACCAGTGCAAGTAAAAGGACGCTTTGAAATTAAGCAACTGTGCTTTAACCTGACAGCTGCCCACCTGTGTCCATGCTGCTCATGCGCATGAGAATGCGTTACCAACTTCATGCATGTGCATGCTTCTGCCTAACTAACACTCACAGCTACAAGCTCCGTTCGGCCCTCTTGTAGCAATCGTCATACAGGTATGATAAGAGCGCCCTCCTTTACGCCGGGCACCCCAGAGTGCTCTATATGAGATTAGAGATTGGAATAATCTCATCTAAATACATTTGAAAGGGCACCCCAGTGGCATCCGTCAGAAAACATTCTCTTGAGTTGCGATGAATAACCTTGGCAAAAGCGTGTCATCTCAGATTCCCCTTTTAATATTTATTGTGGTATTTTGCTACATGACCAATCTGCTGCAGGCTGAATAGTTGTGCATGCCTGTAATCCAGCACTGTAGAGCCGCAGGTTGGTGAATCACACCAATGGTGTGAAACATCATCTGTGGCCCCTCCTCGTGCCTCGGAGTGGTTCTCTCTCTTCCAGATAGAGTGAATACTGCATGGCATTGGCGTATTACAAGTTGACATTATTTATCATGACCTCTGAATGTGAATATCTTCTGCTGCCTATCGTCTAGAGGAACATGTCGATTAAAGAGCCTGGGGCAGGGACCATCCGGATGATGAGTTTTGAAAACAGCTTTTTGGTGGGACGCCAACGTGAGTCGTGAGTGTGTGGCTGAGTATGAGAATGTGTGTGTATGCAGTTCAAGGAGCGGTAGTGTAGTGGTTAGCACACTGCATTACGAAACTGGTGACCCAGGTGAGAGTGGCGATTTTCTGAACTGGTTGTGAGCCTCCCCTAGGTAGACTCAGTCTCAAATGAGTACCTGGTGTGGTGTGTAAACAATGCCACTCAGGAGACAAAGGCATGGTGCAGGCCACCCACCCCCCTCAAGTGTCGTTTTGGACTTCATAGGTGGTCACTAATTGCACCTGCCCCAACAATGTCTAAGGCTACACGGGGGAACTTTTCTTTGTTTATGCAGTGAGGAACCGTAGTGTTGGGGTTAGTCGACAGCACTACAATCCTGGTGACTGTAGTAAAATTTGCGTTCATAAATATCTGAACCAGTCCTGGGCCTCCCCTAGGTCGACTCAGCCATAAATGAGTACCATGTGCGGTGTCTAGGCACCACCAGTTTAGAAGACAAAGGTGGCTGGGCGTGGTGCTGGCCACCCATCTTCGTGTGTGTTGTTCAGGCCTTCATTAGGTGCTCGCTAAAAGCAAATGCCAGATAAATTTGTTAAAGGCTATATGGGGACGTTTTGTGTGTGTGCACACGTGTTTGCGTCTCTTCACCTGTGTGTGCATGTGTCTAGACCTATGGGTGAGTACATGTGTTTGTATACATGTTTTTTCGTGCCTGTGTGTTGCTGTTAAAGGCTATATTGGTTATGTTTGTATTTTGTAATTCACAGGTTCACAGATTTTTGGTTCCCCCGCGTACCTTGCCCCAGAGGCATACCTGGGCCACATGTCATCTTTCCCGGTTGATATGTGGGGGCTGGGGTGTACAGTGGCCGAGTTGGCTACCGGGCGCATCCTCTTTCCGGCCATCAACAAACACGACCAGCTCCCGTGTTATATGGAGGTATTTCCCACACAGCAGTAACACTGACAATTCCGTTATTGAGTGATCAATTTCATGACCAATTTGCTCTTGAAATCGCGCAACTCAGTCATTGCTTCTAACCATGTTTTTCACTTCTCATCGAGTATTTCCGCATCAAGGGTATTAAAATAATATTCAGAATTGGTATGACCAATTGAACATGCGACAGGAAATACTTCCTTACAATTCCCTGAGCAGACCACTTGAGTCGTCTCTTCTGTGAGAAAGAGGCGTACGACTGCTCGCGACTGGTTGCATGGTTGTCCACACACAAGCTACTGAGTTGCATACAACCGCATGACAGAACCAATTACTCAAGGTAACTGTGAGCGGAACGCATAGATTTTTAGAGCTGGTGTTATGACTCGTGATAGATTATTGCATGAGGCCACGGATTGGCCAAATGTAACCCTACACCACCTGCAAATAATTTGAATTGTCAGATGAACGAGCATTTATCGCGCCAATTATTGTTGTTTCATCTCAACTGCTTGTAATGAAGAAAATTCTCACAACCATATAAGCAATTTCAAATGACGCCACGGGACCCATTACCTCCGCTGTGAATGAGGCAGATGGTGCATAGTATTTTGTGGTTTAATACTGCAGTAAAGACCAGGGCAGTCACTGGGATTGATCCGTGAACTTCTGCAACGTGCGGCGTTCGCGGTTTTGCTGGGCCATGCCAATAACACTGCCCCGTGCCTGCATGCGAGAACCATCGGGAGCGGTAGCCGAGTGGTTAGCACCCTGACCGTGTGGTGTTGAATGTTGGACCAGTCCTTGGCCTCTCAAATATCGACTCAGCATTAAATCAATACCTGGAGTGATTTGTAAAATAGTTGCTGTGGTGTGGCCTTGGGTGCTGTGCCATCATCAGTAGGTGCTCACAAACAGAACTTTCCACACAAGTGTGTCAATACTGTATGGGTGATCATTGTCTCTGTGTGAATTGTGTGTAGATCCTCGGGATGCCTCCTCAGAATTTGATTGATGACGCGCCTGAGAGAAACAAGTACTTTGGTGAGTGAAGGGGCGTGCGGGGGAATCGCGTTAAGTTTGAGGGGGAGCTGGGTCCGTTAAGAGTTTAGTGGGGCATTACTTTGTATATTCAACTACTTCCACATGTGTTTTGGCAGTCAATATGATTCGTAATGCATTTTTGGGGAAGGGTTAGGCCTCATGGTGATCTGCCCAAATTTGTGTCATTAAGGTTCTCCAACCACCCGACAAAGGCAAGCAAATTAAAGTACCACGAGTGCAAGCGATTAAAGAGACGCCAGTTGTGATTATAATCATAATTATTTTGTTGAATCACCTGCAATGTGAAGGGTAATGTTCAAAACCACGTTTAACAATGAGATCAGACGTTTTTGGGATGCTGCAGAGGCGAGGAAACGTTACCTCCCTCACCTGCAATGCAGAAGATCGTAGCGTAGATCCCCACCCTGGTTGCTGTACATTGCGGGAACTTATCTTCTCCCTTTTGCCTGGTCGCCTCTTAAAAAGAGGCAATAGTTCAGTGGGCTTTACCTGGTAAAAAACAATGTTTTGCTTGAAAGAGGTTAAATCAAAGTTAAAAGAGCTTTTCTTTTTTACCTCTAGGATCTATCATAGTTAATACTTATTGAATGCACTTGGTATTTGCACTATCATTCTTAGAACGCAAAGCTATCACAAAGGATGGTGCCTGCTGTGTTTCACAGACACCGTCTGCAGTCATTTTTCAGTAGCGGGCGTAACACCAGCATGATAATCTTATGACTTCACAAGGTCTGTAACGTTCCACTTTAAATCAAACAGCGCAAAGCATCGTATGGTTATTACTGAAGTAATTACTGAAGTAATAACCATGGCGGCTTGCAGAATTTGAACCATGAACTTCTGCAACAAGCGGTCAAAGTACTCCCACTGGTCTATGTCATAGCACTATAAGATTGTGTTTCTGCGCTGTGGGTGTACAAGGGTGCTGTGGTTTGTAATGATGTTTCACCTGGTCTGCATCATCTCTGCAGATGGTTCGGGGATGCCTTTGATGTCCGGACAAAGCAGGGTCCCAGGCAGTCACTCCCTCTACCTGGCACTCGGGAGCCAGGACTCGGAGTTCCACGACTTCATTAGCCGCTGCCTGGAGTAAGAACCCCCCCCCCCCACAGAGTGGTTTTTCCCAGTCAGTCACCTGGTAAAAAGAAAAGAGTTTAATAGTTTAGCATCACTGGCAAATGCTCCTCTTTGATCACTAGCTCCACTCTCTATTCTGATTATTCTTTATCTTCCAAGCCATATATCCCATTAGACAACCTTGTCCATAGACTTGCATTTAAAAACATGCACTTGCATAGAGACCCACAGACTCACATACACTTACATGGTCCATACACGTGTAGTGACTCAGTCGGACACAGGGTTCTTAAGGGACCTTCCTTATTCCACACGTCAGGAAACCACATGTGCCCCGCGTGTCTACGCGCTAGTCACACATCCATGTCCTTGACGGCACTACCTAGCTGGAGCAGTCTGCAGGCTGTCTAGCTAGCGGCGTCAAAGGTGGTCGGAGACTGCGGCGACGAAGGTGACGAATGGCGACAGAGCGTGGGGATCCACTTCCAGCAACAGCCCCGAGCTCCCGTCCCGGGCCCCCTTTTATTCCCCTGGCGTGGCCTCGCCCCGCCTCGCTACGCCCTTTTTCTCGAACCTACTAGTGGGTTCTCAGGCTTCCAGATCGATTTCTTCCTGGGCTTCTTTTTAGATCTCCCGCTGCTGACGTGTGCACTGCCCCCTGCTGCCAGTACCGCTTTCTTGTCAGCAGCCCGCGTTATTACACTACACGTGTATAGAGAGACCCATAGACTCTCATACACTCACATGGTCCATACCAATACCGCCATTTGCCCCTAAGTGATGGTGATGTGACCATGGCGCTTGTGCCAGGCTAGGTGCACTTTGAGACGTGGAGTGCCGAAGGCTCGCTGACTGTAGGTCATGGGACATACCCAGCGGGTGCCATGGTTTGGCTGATTGAAATGACTGACACATGCACCACTGTACCTCCTACTGTGCCAACTTATTGAATTTTAGCCGCCTGGCGCTCCACTAAGTGTTGTGAGCATCACTCCTCTGCCCTCCGAGGGCGGCTGTCTCCACCTGCCCAGTAGCGTCCTTCATAGTTGTATAATTATCATTGTTGGTTTAAAAGACGTAATAAAAAATCTAATATTGGTAACGTCGACTCAAACTCGTCTGTATGTCATGCAACTCGGAGTTCACATGAGCGGGGGGAGGGGGGTTTGGGTCTGGGCTTCACCGACTCCCCGTTGAGACCCACGGTGGGACTTGTGCCTCCTCGTCATGCATATGTAGTGGTGGTGTTGACGTGCGACGACAGTGATGGATCACGGGGCGGCGTGGGGTGCGGGGTTGGGCACGCATGTGGGCGTGGTGTGGACGCGCGCGCCGGGAGTGAGTGAGTACGGGGCGGCGCGGCGTGTGGGATTATGCGCGCTGACACGAGGTGAGAAAGAGGATCGTGGGCAGCGCGCAGTGATTGGTCAAATGGGATGGGTGCTCTCAGCGACGTCCGCAGGATGGACATAAAGGAGGACGCGCGGGAGCACTCGGGGTTGTTAACCAGTTGAAGATTGAAGACGGAGTTGAAGAAGTAGTGCTCTGAGATCCCTAGTCCCGCTGTCCTTGTCAGGACCGGGGCCCTGTGTGGCTCGGAGGCGAGACTGTGGGACCCGTGGTCCGACGCCCATGTGGGTCGGGACTGTGGGACCCAGAGTCGAGACGGACACCCCGGCTGGGTGTGTTCCGAGAGGCTACGGGGCGTAAGAGCCCGTGTTGGTGTAGCCAGGAGAACCGTGTGGGTTAGGCTGGTGTTAGCCACCCGTGTAACTAAGTGGATGTTGGTCACCCGAGTAACTATAGCTGGTGTTAGCCACCCGTGTAACTAAGTGGGTGTTGGTCACCCGAGTAACTATAGCTGGTGTTAGTCACCCGTGTAACTATAGTTGGTGAAATAAAAGAGTGTGCTACCCGTGAAGTCGTGTCCCGCCGAGTTACTACATTACAACTGGCGTCAGAAGTAAACCTGTCTTCAAAAAAGAATGGATACTAGGAAGACTACCCGTACCCACGAGCGAGATCGGGAAGACGACGGCGTACCGGAGACACAAACCTCGGAAGGAGAGGACGAGGAGTTGCCGCCGATGCAGCACTTCGCGGCGATGGCCGACGCTCCGCTCGCCTCCGACACCAGCCTACAGGACGCACACTCCCGCCTGGCGGAGTTGCTGCTCGCCGCCGCTGCAATTTTGGCGGAAATCACCGTTTCAGCGGGCGGAGGGACGGCTGCGGGGTTGGAGGAGGGAGCGCGGCTGGAAGGATCCCGCCAGAAGGCGCTTCGCGCCAAAAGTTTTGAAGTTGGCGCCGTTTTTGAGGGTCCGCCATCAGTTGGCGGGAAGCGCGGACACCACGTGGGCGGAGATCTCCACTCAGCGCAGCCCGCGTCATCAGCGCGCGCCAGAGCTCTCCATCATGCGCCTGCAGACGGAGCCGACATTTTCTATAACCACAGCGGCGCGCGGGAAAATCATTCCTCGGAGGACGACGACCGGGTCTTCCAGCAACAATTGCCCGCGCTGATGGCGTTCAAGGCAGACGGGGGCGACTGGGAAGCCTTCCAACGAAGGTTCCTCGCACATCAAGAAATGTCGGGGTGGTCCGACACCACTGCCCTACGCGCGCTGCCAGCGACGCTCGACGACGACGCGCTTGCAGCCTTCACATCTGCCCCAAGGTCGTCCCGCTCAACGCTCCAGGCCGCGCTACATCTAATGGCTAAGGTGTTCGGCCCGCCCTCGACCTGTCGCCACCATTTCTACGAACGGCGCAAGGTGGTTGGAGAAACAACGCGCGCCTATCGCACGGCGCTGCTCGCCCTGGCGGACGCAGCTTTTCCCCGTATGGACAAGGAGGGGAAGGACGCCATGGTGACGGAGCAGCTGCTGGCGTTGGCTCACGACCTGGGAGTCCCCATCAATACGGCGGACGAAATGGACATCTGCTCCCTGGGGATTGCCACGAGTATTCACGCATACGAAGTCCTCAAGTGCAAGCGGACGGTCATCTGCGCATCGGCGGGGATCGCGGCACCTGCCGCCACGGTCGCCGAGCCTCAGCCTGCTGCGGCTCGGGAGGAGGCCTTCACCGTATCAAGACCGGGGGAGTGGAGAACGGGAGGTCGTTCGCCCACACGTTCATCCCGCAAGCTGGAGCAACCGAAACCTACGACGTCCCTCGTCGTCTGCTACAACTGCGGCCTTCGGGGTCACGTCGCGTCCGGGTGCCGGGCTCCGCGTCAGCGCGCCACGGGACCACGTCCGGACGACGACCAGGGCCACAAGTCGTCCCAGCTAAACCCGGCAAGTCGCGGCACCTTACACGCTCGGTCCACATACACGGCACACTCGGGTCGCCGCTTCGCGGTGGGGGGACCGCGTATGGGTACCGGGGATTCGGTTCGGCGAGGGGGGTTCGTACACGGCCCGAAAGCAGTCGAATGGTCCGAATTGGCCCACAGGATGGTGGCTGCGTCGGCCGGGTCGTCCGTGGTAACGGGGTTTATTGACGGGGTTGAGGTCCGGGTGCTTGTGGACACGGGTGCGTCAGCCACTATCATTTCGGACCTTATTTATAACATCCTTCCCGTCCAATGTCGACCCCTTTTGCCGGTGGACGTACCATTTTACGCGGCGAACGGGGGATCCTTGGGAATCATCGGCCAGATTCGGGCGACTATTTGTATTGGCGATATCAAATTGGCGGGTCCTATTTTTGTATCATCATCGCTGGCAGTTTCTTGTTTACTAGGTACGGACTTTCTGGCTAAAATGCCCATCAAAATTCTCATAAATCAGGCCTGCATTGAGCTTCCATCGGGACGGCGGGTTGCATTTTTGACGAGTCCTACTAAAATGCGCACGGTTTGTGCGACGGTGCAGGCGCTGGCAACTCAGACTGTACGGGTACCCCCGGGATCGCAAATGTTGGTACCCCTTCGATTGAGGAAACCCCTCGGGGTGGATGCGGGCGGACAGGGAGTTCTGTTGGGGCCGTCAAACAGAGCTGTTGGGGGCCTCGGCTTAGCGGTGGCTCAGACCATGGTGCGGGCGGACAGTGAGCCGTTCGTTATGGTCCTGAATACGGGGTCGCGGCCAGCCGTAATTACACAGGGAACAGTGCTGGCTCACGCGGCGCCGCTACCCGTCGAGGAACAGCTCGTTGCTCACGCGGATTCGAGAGTCGATACGCATCCTCAAATTGAGGAGGGGACAGAGTGGTTGGACTCGTTGTGTGCTGGGTCTAGTAACTTGTCTAGTGTGCAGTTGGGAGCGTTGAGGGGCTTGCTACTCGAATTCGCTGACGTGTTTAGCAGACACAAGTACGATATTGGCTGCACAGACCTGTTGCGCCACCACATAGCGACGGGGGACGCGGCCCCTATTCGACAGAATCCCTTCCGGCTCAGCCCAGCCGAGAAGGAGCATGTGCAGTCGGCGGTTAATGACATGTTGGCGGCCGACATCATTTCGCCCTCTTCCAGTCCGTGGGGTGCTCCCATCGTCCTTGTTAAAAAACAGGATGGGTCCTTGCGGTTCTGTGTCGATTTCCGCCGCCTAAAATCTCAATGGCCGACGCGTATCCGCTCCCCAGGATGGATGAGTCGCTGGATGCCTTGGCGGGAGCACAGTTTTTTTCGACGCTTTATCTGCTTTCGGGATTTTGGCAATTGCCCCTCGATGACGAATCGAAACCAAAAACCGCTTTCCGGACACCGGGAGGCCTATTTGAATTCAACCGATTGCCCATGGGCTTACATTCCGCTCCCGCCACGTTCCAGAGGCTCATGGAATTGGTTTTTTCAGGACTCCAATGGGACACCTGTTTGATTTACCTCGATGATATCATCGTTTTCAGCCGGACTTTTGAGGAGCACCTCCAGCGACTGAGAGCGGTGTTCCTCAGGATGCGTTCCGCTAAACTTAAATTTAAACCGGCAAAATGTTACCTGCTTCGGGAATCGGTCAGGTACTTGGGCCATATCGTTAGCCGTTCAGGGATCTCGACAGACCCTGCTAAGACGCACTGCGTCAGCTCATGGCCAACGCCAACCTCGGTCACTGAAGTCCGCAGCTTCATAGGATTCGCCTCCTACTACCGTCGTTTTGTCAAACAATTTGCCACCATAGCCAGGCCCCTGCACGCTCTGACGGCTAAAGGTGTGAGGTTTCACTGGGGGCTGGAAGAGGAGGCTGCGTTCTGCTCCCTTCGTGACGCCTTGGTGCGGGCTCCCCCCTTGTGTTACCCCGATTTCACGCAACCGTTTTTGCTCGACACGGATGCCAGTAACACGGGTATCGGGGGAGTGCTCTCACAGGTGGTCGGGGGGGTCGAACGGGTGGTCGCCTACGGTAGCAGAGTTCTGTCACCTGCGGAACAACGCTACTGCGTAACACGTCGTGAATTGCTGGCGATTGTTTTTTTATACAGCAATTCAGGCCGTATCTTTACGGCCGTCCTTTTATGGTTCGTATGGACCATGCGGCTCTCCAATACGCTATGCGGGTGGCGCAACCCTCCGGCCAATTGTCCCGATGGTTGGAGGTCCTTCAGGACTACCAATTCACGACGATTTACCGTAAGGGATTGCGCCACTCGAATGCGGATGCCTTGTCGCGATTGCCGCCGCGCACGGAATGCGCATGTCTGCTGGGATCGCGCGGTGTAAACCCCCTGTCACCGCCCCCGCGGAAGTTTTGCTCGCCGCCACTGACACTACGGGGGTCGACGCTCCCACGGGGACGGACTCGTTACTAGCGTTGCCTCTCATCGAGTGGGGCCGTCTCCAAATGGCCGACAGCTCCCTACTCACGCTACGTCGGAAGGTTGACGCTCCCGGAGGGGGGGAAACGCGGGTTGGTTCCTGGGTGTGCAGACAGGGCCTCTTGATGAAGTGGGACAACATGTCTCGGCGTCACGCGCTCGTTGTGCCATTTGCTATGCGGGGTAGGGTCGTTTTGGCTGCTCATGAACGACTCGTGCATCTGGGTTTTCACAAAACGCTCGCCCTAATCCAGCGAGACTATTATTGGCCGGGGATGGGCAACGACGTGGCGAACATCCTTAAGGGATGTGTAGGGTGCGCCCAAAGAAAACCACCACCAATAGCGGCTAATCCACCGCTGCAATCCATTCAGGTTTCACGCACAAACGAACTGGTTGCGCTCGACATCTTGGGGCCTTTTCCCGCTACACCTAGGGGTAATAAGTACCTGCTGGTTGACGTAGAGTACTTCACCCGTTGGCCCATGGCATGGCCACTCGCCAACCAGTCGGCTGCGGCAGTGGCGGACGCCTTTGTCCAGGGCTATGTTTTGGACAAGGGCGCCCCCGAACGCTTGCTGACGGACCAAGGGAAACATTTTTCGAGCGTTTTGTTGCGCGAGGTGTGCGACCTGTTGGGTACAAAGAAAGTGCGTACCTCCCCGTACCACCCGCAGACTGACGGAATGGTTGAACGTCTGAACAGGACGATTACTTCTATGCTGTGCCAACAGGTCTGCAACGATCAGGTTGATTGGGACTTACAGGTACCTGGGGTATTCGCGGCCTATCGAATGGCCCCTCATGCGGCGACGGGGTTTTCCCCATTTTTTCTCATGTATGGGCGGGAGGCCGATCCGGCCATGGACGTCCAACTGGGGATTTCCCAGCCACGCGAAAAATCTAAATTGGCAGACCACATCAAATTTAATATCGCCAAACTGGCTGAAGCGCGAGAGGCTGCGAGATTGAATTCGCGGTCTCGGCAGATCGCGAACAAAAGATTGCATGGACGAAGGGTGCATACGCACGATTGGAAACCAGGCGATAAGGCCTGGCTGCATTGTCCACATACACCGTTGGCTACGTCCCCTAAATTGTTGAGACCATGGAGGGGACCGGTGGAAATTGTGCGTGTTGCACGACCCCAGAGTATACAGATTAAATGGGAAAAACGCCGTTGGTACGTGCACCCCTCCCGACTGAAACCCTTCGCGGCACCGCGTGACCCCACTTTGTGCCGTGGCGACCGAGCGTGTGATGTGGCCGTCGACTCGGGGAGGGATGTGTCGCAGGCTGATCCTCACGTGTCTCCACCTGACCCACTCCCAGGTGTCTCGGACCTGACGGCTGTTGACCGTCGGGAACCGGAACCCCGCGGCACGCGCGGATCTCCGATGCCTGGCCCGTGCCTTCCTGGACTGCCGGCACCACCGGACGGTCAACCGCGTCGGGTGCCGTACGACGGACCGGCAAGGCGGACTCGTGCAAGGACACAACACTTTTCATGAAAAAAAAAATCAAACCCGAGCTCGCCGCCGCGTTCCCCCTCTGCCGGGGTAATGTCCCGTTCAAGGGGCGCTCGGAAAGAATGGGACGCTGCACGAGTCGGAATTTTTTTTCTTGCATACACATATATTGTTGTCACTCGCCGGATTGTACATATTGTTCTTGTTGTTGCAGTGGCATGTGCTGATTTTTGCGAATGGGGGTGTTCTTGTTGTGTTGTTGTTGTGTTACGGGGCACACATGGGGGGGGGGGGGGGAGTAATACATTTTTATAGCAGCCGGGTCGGCTGCGAGCTATGTGGTAGGGGGTGATGTAGTGGTGGTGTTGACGTGCACCGACAGTGATGGATCACGGGGCGGCGCGGGGTGCGGGGTTGGGCACGCATGTGGGCGTGGTGTGGACGCGCGCGCCGGGAGTGAGTGAGTACGGGGCGGCGCGGCGTGTGGGATTGTGCGCGCTGACACGAGGTGAGAAAGAGGATCGTGGGCAGCGCGCAGTGATTGGTCAAATGGGATGGGTGCTCTCAGCGACGTCCGCAGGATGGACATAAAGGAGGACGCGCGGGAGCACTCGGGGTTGTTAACCAGTTGAAGATTGAAGACGGAGTTGAAGAAGTAGTGCCCTGAGACCCCTAGTCCCGCTGTCCTTGTCAGGACCGGGGCCCTGTGTGGCTCGGAGGCGAGACTGTGGGACCCGTGGTCCGACGCCCATGTGGGTCGGGACTGTGGGACCCAGAGTCGAGACGGACACCCCGGCTGGGTGTGTTCCGAGAGGCTACGGGGCGTAAGAGCCCGTGTTGGTGTAACCAGGAGAACCGTGTGGGTTAGGCTGGTGTTAGCCACCCGTGTAACTAAGTGGGTGTTGGTCACCCGAGTAACTATAGCTGGTGTTAGCCACCCGTGTAACTAAGTGGGTGTTGGTCACCCGAGTAACTATAGCTGGTGTTAGTCACCCGTGTAACTATAGTTGGTGAAATAAAAGAGTGTGCTACCCGTGAAGTCGTCTCCCGCCAAGTTACTACATTACACATAGAACAGTTCCACTCGATGTGGACGCTGATGCGCAGTGGCCCCGATGAGTCACTATCAGCATGGTCTGATTAAGGGCCCTTGCAATTAATCAACTCAGCCGCCCAACTTGACTACCACTATGACGTGTTTACACACACCACGTGGTGCAGTTTTCTCCTCTGGTCCAACAGTGTCCATTCCCTCTACCACACCTTTAGGCCCCAGGTGCCTCTCAAAAAACTCTATCAGCTACACAATGCAAACATGAAGCCTATAAGCCTCACGCAACGCCATGAACGTGTGGTTAAGATGGTGATGGCTTTTATGTCCACACGTGGACCTCCAATTAGTACGGTTGGCTACGTATGCTTCAAAAGAAGTTCAACATACATACGTGGGCAGAATCAAACAGCCCTTTATGTTCATGCAGGGCGATGGATACTCACTTTAGTTTGGTAAACTTAGCATTCCACCCACTCCGAAAAGGCAAATACGCACACTCCCACCTCCTCTGATACTCTGTAACACTCAGCTTGCTATCAAGGCCGATGAAGACAAAGCATCAGAGGGCCTCTGGCTCACTTTAACCATTTGTTCTTACAAGTGTTGTGTGGTTAATCTTGACACCCAGCGAATCTTGTAGAACCACACAGAAACAGAGCTTCTGGTAAGGGCTTGTGTCATACCGCCGCCACGAAGCCGTTCAGCAGACGCCCCATCTCCGACCTCGCCACCACCAAGCGACGGAGCCGACCCCGCGTCCCCCTCACCTCACCTCACATGAACACACCCGCACGCATTTCCCCCCCCCCCCATAGAGCTCCGAGGGGAGGTCACCTGGCCGACCGGTTTTTATCCGAGAAGCCCTTACCGGGATTAAACTTTAACGGTTTCCGGCGATCAGGGAATTGGACGACCTCCCCCGACGCTACTTTGCACCGCGGCGCTGCGACCGGCCTTAAGATTGCAAGGTCGCAGCGAGGGGCCACTCGGCCACCGCGGGTGAAACGCATCCCACACACCCCACACACGCAAGTATCGACGGGGCAGGCAGAGGGAATAAGCATTGTGATGGAGGAGCATCATTAGAAAACAGGCAGCGCATCTGAATTGCATAATCAGGCACCCCCCGCACAGGGAGCGGAGGGACGGCATAATTACGCTCGGGCACGCAGGCACCATTGTTAGGGGAGTTAAAGGATAAGGCTGTTAGTATGAGTAATCGGGAGAGCGGGGTCACGCGGGGAGCCGTGCACAAATTCCCACGGCGCACCTTTGTGACGGACGCCGCCGCATAAACTGCGATAATGGGGGGGCCTGCGTGAGAAAGGGATTGATTGGAATTTGCGCCGCGCAGGTTGAGCATTAATTAGCATATCAAAAGCGGATTGATTGGAATTTGCGCCGCGCAGGTTGAGCATTAAGTAGCATATCAAAAGCGCCCGGAACCGCGGTGCGCGTGCCAGAGGGTCGCGAGCCTATTGTCCAGAGCCGCATTCCCTTTGAGGTAGGGAGGATAAATGAGGAGCGCAAAGGGGAAATCGGGTCTTACTCCAACGCCAGGCGACCAGACGCAGCTCCAGCCAGCGACCCGGACGTCCGTGGGACGCACCGAGGTGCGCTGTTAGCACAAGGATCAGCGGACCGCCGTGGACACTTAACAGTGAGTAAGAAGGTGAATTAGAATCATAGCAAATAAATCGGGAATAGGTATAGAGGTATCAGCGTAGGCCAGCCTCGTCGACTCACTGACTTAACATCTAGTTCCAGGTAGCGGATAATACATCATTAATAGCTGATCGTGGCCTCGTGTGATCTCGTGTTATAAGTGTGAACGCGTGTGGTACTGTGTATGCGTAAGCTCGCGGCGTGCGTAATCGGCGTACCCCAGGTGCGCGATCATAACGTGAGCGGCCAGCGCGGCGCAGAGCGGCGCAAGAGTGGGTATCGCGTGTGGAGCTGTATGTGCGTGTGCGCGCACGTTCACGACGTGTATAATACAGGTGCGCGATCCTAACGTGAGTGGTCAGTGTTGAGTGAGTGCCGCGCAGAGCTGTGTGCGTGAGTGCGCGTACGTTCGTTACGTGTCGGATACGGATGCGCATTGGTAACGTGCCGCACAGGGCTATAGACGGGCACACGCTCGCAGTGTGCGAGAGCTGTACGTAGCGGTGTAAAGAGGGGGAGTGTGGCGTTTGATTGATGATGCTGTGCGCACGTATGCTCGCAGCGTGGGAGCGCGGCGCGAGGCTGTAACAGTAGGGGCATCGCGTTCGAATGCCGGCGAAACCGTAGCGGGTAATAGGGAGGTGGGGTAATGACAACGAAATAGGGGATGCAGGCGGGAGGGACCCCGGGGGCCAACGGCCCCCACATATTGGTGTCAGAAACGGGACGATCCCCCGCACCCCCAAGGGAAAGAGGCCCCCCAACCCAGATTAAAATCAAATGCACATTTACGGGCAAAGGAATTCCATCATGGAAATCGTTTGCCCGCAGCATCAGGGGGGCTAAAAAGGTAAATGGGTGGTCAGATGAGGAGGCGTTGCAGCAGTTAGAGCTACATTTAGATGGGCGGGCAGCTGACTTTGTGGAAGCTTTGCCCGCAAGCGCACAAACTCAGTGGGAAAAAGTAATGTGCGAACTCGAACGGCGCTTCGGCGCCTATTACGAGGAGGATGCGCAGGCGGCCTTAGAGGCACGCCGTCGCCAACCCGGCGAGGATCTGCGAGATTACGCCGAGGATGTACGCATGTTGACCCAGCTCGCGTACCCAGAGTACGAGGCCAAAATAATTGAGGGCCTCGCCGCCGGTAAAATCCAACGATATTTGGCACGCACCCCGTGGTGGCAGCCAAATGTCGACGGTGCACGCCTCTCCTTTAACACCCTCGTCGAGCGCGCGCGCAAATGCGAGAAACTCTCGGGTGAGCGCGCGCAGCCTCGAGGGAGGGGACGAGAGTGCGCCGTAGCGAGCCTACTCTCCGACGAGGAGGAAGAGCTCGCCATCGCAGTAAGGGGACGGGCAAGGGAGCCCCAGAGACCCAGCGAAACAACCCCCGGGTGGGTAGCTGGGTTACAGACCGGCATGGGAGATATTGCTGGCCAGGTACACCAAATGGACGGTAAGATAACCCAAGTACGCGAGGAAACGAATAACAATATGACTAAACTGCAATCCTCCGTTGAGACCATCCGATCAGAGATGGGGGAACTAGACTCTACGGTAGGAGGGCTAACTGGAAGGATAGCCCGACTAGAAGCAGAGTATGAGCAGCAGCGCACTGGGGGAGGAGGGAGTGGGAAGAGAGCCCACTACGGAGCCGCCACCCCTCCCCTGGCGTGTTATGTGTCCGATCGGCGAGGGCATCTTAGGAGAGACTGTCCTCAGGTCGCCCGAGCTAGACAAGAGCTAAGGTCAAACACTAAGGCACCCCTAGAGAGGGGACCACCGGGGGGTGAAATCGACGTAGCCCCAACACAAACAAGCTGTAGTGATAATGGCGAGCGAGTGATCTCCACACAGGTTCCAGCAACAACGCCCACGGAAATGGTGACTCCTGGCGACTGGCTACAGGAGCTGGTGGCGGGGATCACGGGGGCCACGTCGCTGGTGGAAGGAGAGGTAAACAGAGTGCGTACCCGAATTCTGCTGGACACGGGGGCGGTGGCCTCGCTCGTGAGTGTAGCGCACTGCAGCGCGATCGGGGTCGACGTGCGTCACCTGCAGGCCCCGGACCGCGCGCTGCACACGGCGAGCGGAGCCGGAATGGGGTTGCTGGGGAGAGCCACCCTAGAGGTCCGCAAAGGCAGTCAGGTGTGCACCCAGGAGTTCTACGTGTCGAGTGCGTTGTGTCACGAGTGTATCGCAGGTACCGACCTCTTAGAACGGCTGGGACTCAACGTGCAACCCCGCCAGCGATGCGCCACCATGGAGAGCAACGGCGAGCGGATACCGTTCCTGGGACGAGAACCAACGCGCCCCCGCTTCGCACCTGTGGCCGCTATCCTGGCGACGGCAGTCACCATCGGGCCGCTCACCGAGATGCTGGTGCCGGTGGCAACATCCCCCACCGACCCCGCGCTCCGACCATCAGGAGAGGTAATGCTAACTCCTCACCCGGAGTTGGCAAAACGGTATGGGGTCGTGGGATCCGCCACGTTGGTAAACGCAGATGGGGACCGATTGTTTATGCGGATGTTTAACCCCCACAGTACCCCAGCGATACTGCGACGGCGCACCCCGATAGCCACCGTACACCCCCTGCATGCACGCCACTCTAACGACTCGGTGTTCGCACTCTGGGCTGAGGACCCCGGTCGTCCTGAGGGTGACCAGGACCTGGCCTGGCGAGTCGGCCCGACTCCCCAAGCCGAGGTCATTCCCCTGCTCGACGCGTTACATGTACCATGGGCGGATTTACCTAAGGGAGAGGCCGATCGGCTGCGCGAGTTACTGCGGGAGTATGCCGACGTATTCAGTGAACACGACTCGGACGTGGGTCGGACCGATCTTGTTAAGCACCAAATTGACACCGGTGCAGCCCGACCCATCAAACTCCCTGCGTACCGAGTGGGCGCACCCGAACGCGCCCAAATCAAAAAGGCAGTTGGGGACATGCTTCGCGATAACATAATTCAGCCCTCGGCGAGCCCCTGGTCAGCCCCAGTGGTACTAGTAACGAAAAAGGATGGGTCAACCCGGTTCTGCGTCGATTACCGTAAACTAAATGCAGTCACGCTCGGCGATGCCTTCCCCATACCCCGCATCGACGACACCTTCGACAGCCTCGCCGGAGCGCGATATTTTTCCACCCTCGATCTCGCGTCCGGGTACTGGCAGGTGGAGATGGCGGAGGAGGATCGGCCGAAAACCGCATTCACCACCCCGATGGGGCTATTCGAGTTTCGAGTACTCCCGTTCGGACTCACCAATGCGCCCGCGACGTTCCAGCGGCTGATGGAGTTGGTGATGCGGGGCTTGCAATGGGAACAGTGCCTGATTTACTTGGACGATGTGATAGTGTTCAGTAGATCTTTGTCTGAGCATTGGTCCAGGCTTCGAGAGGTGTTCCAGCGACTGCGAGCGGCTCATCTCAAGCTCAAGCCCCGTAAGTGTTACATCGCACAACGCGAGGTGGGGTACCTCGGGCATCGCGTCAGCGAGGCAGGCGTGCGCACCGATCCGGAGAAGGTACGCACCATAGTGGAGTGGCCACGGCCAAGGAATCTGACGGAGATCAGATCATTTTTGGGGCTCGCCACCTATTATCGTCGATTTGTAAAGGGATTCAGCGAGATTGCACGCCCCCTCACCCAACTCACTTCCCCTAAGCACCCCTATCAGTGGACGGGGGCCTGCCAGACGGCCTTCACCACTCTCAAAGACCACCTCACCCACGCCCCCACCCTCGCTTTCCCCGATTTTACCACCGATTTTATTTTGGACACCGACGCCTGCAGCAGCGGGCTGGGCGCGGTGTTGTCACAGGTACAGGATGGGACGGAACGAGTCATCGCGTATGCCAGCCGGACCTTGAGTGGGGCCGAGCTGAACTATTGCGTGACCCGCCAAGAGTTGTACGCAGTGATTTTCGCATGTAAGCAGTTCCGGCCGTATTTATACGGCAGGAAATGTCGCGTACGCACTGACCATTATGCTCTGCAGTTTCTTCTTACATTCAAGGAGCCGCGGGGGCAGATGGCCCGGTGGTTGGCGCAGTTGCAGGAGTACAACCTGCAAATCGAGTATCGGGCTGGCCGGACGCATGCAAACGCGGACGCCTTGTCGAGGCGACCCACGGTGTACGCCGAGAAAAGGGCGGAGGAGGCCTGCCCGTGTTTCACGGGGGGACGCTGCCGGCAGGCAACGGACCCCCGAGGGGCCGCGGCCACTGACTCCTCCCCAGCGAGAGAGAGTGTAGTGTGCGCCACAGAGACCCTCACAGGTGGCACCGAGGATCCCGTCGACCGCCCGGCAAGCGCGGGACCCACGGCTCGGGACCCGGCGGATCACCCCGCCCCGATCGGACGGATCCAAGAGGACGTCGGCTGCGCCTTCCCGGGCCTGAACGACGAGCAGCTGAGACAGACCCAGCAGCGGGATCCCGATCTGGCGGCAGTGGAGGCGGCACTGCGGGAGGAAAAGAGCGCCCTACCAGGACCCTGGAGTGGTTTGTATGCCCGGTTGTGCGTGCAGAACGGAGTGGTACGGGAGTTAACCGAGGCCGGCCAGCCGGGGTATATCTGTGTTCCTGCCCAGGTGCGACCCCAGCTGCTACGGCTGGTGCATGACCACCCACTCGGGGGCCTCGATGGGGAACGACGCACTCGAGAGACCCTGCGTCGCCAGTATCTCTGGCCCAAATTGGCACAAGACGTGGCGGCCTGGGTACAGGGCTGCCGCGCCTGTCAGCAGTCCGGGCCGAAACCGGCACGATACCAGGTACCCCTCAGGCCGTTCCGCGTCAGCCGCACGAATCAGCTGGTCGGGATCGACCTACAGGGGCCATTCCCGCGATCCCATCGAGGCAACCGGTATATCCTGGTCGCAGTAGAGTATTTCACCCGCTACCCCGTGGCAGTGGCCATCCCTGATAAAACGGCCTTGATGGTGGCCCGGGCATTTGTGGAACATTACGTACTGAAGCACGGGATCCCAGAACGAGTCCTCACTGATCAGGGTAGCGAGTTTGAGGCCGAGCTGTTCCAGGCACTGTGCCGAGAATTCGGAATCCAGAAGGACCGAACCACAGCGTACCACCCCCAAGAGAACGGTATGGTGGAGCGCATGAATCAGACCCTAGCGGGGAAACTCAAACGTATGGCGGCCGCAAATCAACGGGATTGGGACGAACACCTCCCCTACACCCTTTTCGCCTACGCCACCACCGTACACACGTCGACGGGACAAACCCCGTTTTTAATGATGTTCGGCCGTGAGTCTCGTTTACCCGCAGATCTGCTATTCGGCGTCCCTTCCCCCCAGCCGGAGGAGGGAAGCCGCCCCGTGGAACACCTGTTGGAGACCCTGCGAGAAGCCCGAGGCCGAGCATACCCGCAAGGGGAAGCTGCGCATCGGCGGCAGGAACAGGGCACCCGACCCCGCATGGAACCCCCCTTATTCCTGACAGGCGCTAAGGTGTGGCTACACACCCCTCGCGTCGGGGCCGGGCAGGTGGGGAAACTGACGACCTACTGGCGGGGACCCTGGACCGTGGTGCGACAGATCTCCCCCTGGACGGTACTAATTTATGGCGGGGAGAGGGATCGAGAGACGGTGGTCAACGTCCGCCGCTTAAAACCGTGGAAAGCGGCCCCGGCGAGAGAGAACCCCGTCACCCGAAGGCCCCGAAATCCCGGAGTACCCGCACCCCTCGTGTTGGGGGGCCTCGCACCCTACATGGGCCCCGCCGGGCCCCCGAGACGCCCCGACCCTGCCAGGGGACGGCACGGACGACGGCCCCTAAACCCCTCCGCTTCTGAGTTTGTACCCCAGCCCGCAGGTACCGAGGGACAGGGAGAGCCGCTGGAGTGGAGGAGGAGGCCGCCGCAGGAGCTGCAGAGGACGGAGCCACCCGCCCCGAGACCAGCCACGAGGTCCAGACGGACCCCCCGGACCCCGCAGCGTTTCCTCGTGGGCGCGGCTCAAGCAAGGTGCTCCAGTCAACCCGGGACGGGGACCAGCACCTCGGGGGGCTATGTCATGCCACCGCCACGAAGCCGTTCAGCAGGCGCCCCATCTCCGACCTCGCCACCACCAAGCGACGGAGCCGACCCCGCGTCCCCCTCACCTCACCTCACATGAACACACCCGCACGCATTTCCCCCCCCCCCCCCCATAGAGCTCCGAGGGGAGGTCACCTGGCCGACCGGTTTTTATCCGAGAAGCCCTTACCGGGATTAAACTTTCACGGTTTCCGGCGACCAGGGAATTGGACGACCTCCCCCGACGCTACTTTGCACCGCGGCGCTGCGACCGGCCTTAAGATTGCAAGGTCGCAGCAAGGGGCCACTCGGCCACCGCGGGTGAAATGCATCCCACACACCCTACACACGCAAGTATCGACGGGGCAGGCAGAGGGAATAAGCATTGTGATGGAGGAGCATCATTAGAAAACACGCAGCGCATCTGAATTGCATAATCAGGCACCCCCTGATTATGGACGGCATAATTACGCTCGGGCACGCAGGCACCATTGTTAGGGGAGTTAAAGGATAAGGCTGTTAGTATGAGTAATCGGGAGAGCGGGGTCACGCGGGGAGCCGTGCACAAATTCCCACGGCGCACCTTTGTGACGGACGCCGCCGCATAAACTGCGATAATGGGGGGCCTGTGTGAGAAAGGGATTGATTGGAATTTGCGCCGCGCAGGTTGAGCATTAATTAGCATATCAAAAGCGGATTGATTGGAATTTGCGCCGCGCAGGTTGAGCATTAAGTAGCATATCAAAAGCGCCCGGAACCGCGGTGCGCGTGCCAGAGGGTCGCGAGCCTATTGTCCAGAGCCGCATTCCCTTTGAGGTAGGGAGGATAAATGGGGAGCGCAAAGGGGAAATCGGGTCTTACTCCAGCGCCAGGCGACCAGACGCAGCTCCAGCCAGCGACCCGGACGTCCGTGGGACGCACCGAGGTGCGCTGTTAGCACAAGGATCAGCGGACCGCCGTGGACACTGTTGTGTATATGCCCCCCTTTTTAATATTTAAAATTAATTTTTTTAAGAATTATTCTGCCAACATAGATAATATCATTTTTTTTAATAGACGCGGCAACGTGGGAATGAACACGCCCCCACACTCCCACAGAGGCCCCCACACACTAACACAGATGTGCGCACACCTCATTTCAAAGGAAAGAGGGCATGAAAGAAGGGTAATCAAGATCATAAAAACTCCCCGAATTTCACACAGGAGGAACAAGGGAGGGGGGAATGGCAGGCAGAGGGTCGAAATGACACCCTCTCGTAAAAAAAAACCTTGCAGAACAACACCGCGGAGGAAGAGATGGTTATGTTTTTAACAAAGAAACAGCATTGACGACAAAAAGCACACACGGGTCTTTGAACCATGTTAGATGCACAAGTAAACTTAGCCATGAAGATTAAGCAAACGGTATCTATCCTCACTCCAATTGGAAAGCAGACTACAGTCTGCACCAAAATCGCGACTCATCATTGTTAATTAAATACTGACATTATTTACCTTTAAAGAATTTCTACACGGCCGGGCCGAAGCATCGAAGAACAATTATGGCATATATTTCGCTCCAAAACAAAGATCCCTAGCCGGGATATCAGATTAAATAATCACAAGAAGTCAAATAATAAGTACGGAATTAAAGTAGAAGAGGAAAGGCGGAGAAGGCTCTCAAAATTAACCAGAGACAACACCCCATGAGAAGCGAGCAACACGACCGTCTTTGTCTTTCCGAGAGGATCTCCACACGCAGGCACAAAAGCGAGGAAACGACCCAATAAAACTCCCGGGCAAGGGCTCAAAGGAAATTAACACGCTCTGGAAAATAAATAAATAAGCGCATGTGCCGGGTGCTTCCACCGTGGAAACAACCGTCTTTGTCTTCCCACAACACGGACAGCAAAAATTGCACACGCAAGGAATAACATCTCCATGAGAGATCGGGTCACGATGAAACATCGGGAACACGGTTTCGGCATAACTGGGGCATAATGGAATAAGTCGCATTTCAACTTCCAAACCAAAACAACTTAAGCTGTGTGAGACAAAAGATATGATCCCCGAGCGAGGGCGGAAATAATTAAGCTCGCTTAACGCGTAGGTTTTCGCGACAAATATTATTCAGTAACAAAAACATGGATTCGAATATCTCTTTTATATATATATAACTCGACGCGAATCATCGGTCTGGCTAATGTATAACTTCGTTGGCGCCGTCACGAGCCCCCCCCCCTTCCAGAACGACAACAGCTGTGTCTTCAAAGCTAATAAACACACGGACGGACACACACACAGGAAGGTTTTATGACAGACTTTGAACAACTCTGGAAACGGAGGGCATTTTCTCAATATAAGCCGGGGAAAAATCCATTCAACTTTTCGTCAGGGGCCTGGCCCCCCACCACACATCGCCAGGGCTTCGACTCCACCACAGATCGTTAAGAAGCTTTCGTCATCCAGCATGACGAGAATCGCGAGGTAGCGACGTGCTGCTACAAGCCGAGGTCTGCACCACCTAAGAAGAATTACTACACTGAGCCGCCGAGCTGCGAGTGAAACGGACGGAGATTCCAGCTATCACTCTCGAGCCAACAACTTCAACCCAACGTCAATACCAGCAACGAGCGAAAGCATCGTTCATCGCCAGAGCGACAACCAACGAGAACCGACTCGTCATCCAGCAGTGGAGAGAAAGAGCGCGCCACCGCGCCGTCAGCTACGAGAGCGCGCCACCGCGCCGTCAGCTACGAGAGCGCGCCACCGCGCCGTCAGCTACGAGAGCGCGCCACCGCGCCGTCAGCTACGAGAGCGCGCCACCGCGCCGTCAGCTACGAGAGCGCGCCACCGCGCCGGAAGCTACGAGAGCGCGCCACCGCGCCGTCAGCTACGAGAGCGCGCCACCGCGCCGTCAGCTACGAGAGCGCGCCACCGCGCCGTCAGCTACGAGAGCGCGCCACCGCGCCGGAAGCTACGAGAGCGCGCCACCGCGCCGTCAGCTACGAGAGCGCGCCACCGCGCCGTCAGCTACGAGAGCGCGCCACCGCGCCGTCAGCTACCGAGAGCGCGACACCGCGCCGTCAGCTACAAGAGCGCGACACCGCGCCGTCAGATACAAAGAACGCGCCACCGCGCCGTCAGCTACCGAGGGCCGCCAAGCGCCGCCAAGCGCCGCCAAGCGCCGCCAAGCGCCGCCAAGCGCCGCCAAGCGCCGCCAAGCGCCGCCAAGCGCCGCCAAGCGCCGCCAAGCGCCGCCAAGCGCCGCCAAGCGCCGCCAAGCGCCGCCAAGCGCCGCCAAGCGCCGCCAAGCGCCGCCAAGCGCCGCCAAGCGCCGCCAAGCGCCGCCAAGCGCCGCCAAGCGCCGCCAAGCGCCGCCAAGCGCCGCCAAGCGCCGCCAAGCGCCGCCAAGCGCCGCCAAGCGCCGCCAAGCGCCGCCAAGCGCCGCCAAGCGCCGCCAAGCGCCGCCAAGCGCCGCCAAGCGCCGCCAAGCGCCGCCAAGCGCCGCCAAGCGCCGCCAAGCGCCGCCAAGCGCCGCCAAGCGCCGCCAAGCGCCGCCAAGCGCCGCCAAGCGCCGCCAAGCGCCGCCAAGCGCCGCCAAGCGCCGCCAAGCGCCGCCAAGCGCCGCCAAGCGCCGCCGCTCACCTCATCGCGGAGAAAGTGTCAGCTGCAACTCGCACAGACGGCAGAGAGGTTGTATCGCTCCCCACATACAGACTCGAGGAAACACAGAGAAAATCTTGTCAAACCAGTTTCCTTTGTCATAGAGTCTCGCCGAAGAATTAATTAAAACAGAGCCAGATTAGCTCTCCCGCAACACGCCCTCACCCACCATTGACTCCAACATTCCGTTAAAAGAATATTATACTTACCGATGAATCTATTGACATATACTTTCGCCTCGGGGATACAATAAGTGCTTTTATTACCGCAAAACGAAATGTGTCATGCTTGTTTTCAAACTCGGCCAGTCGCCGATTGTGATCGATACAAAAACGAACTAATGAGATGCCTGGTGGAGAGGTAGAGGTTACGATTGCATAATAATTTTTGGTCATTCAGTTCGTTAAATGCATAATATCGAAAATGCATAAGAGTTTTGAGTTATTCAATTTAGTAAATGCATAAGTGTTCATTCATTCATTTTAGTCAATGCTTAATCTCGTAATTGCATAAGAATTTTAGTTATCCATATTAGTCGAATGCACAATATCGAAAATGCATAAGAGTTTTGAGTTATTCAATTTAGTAAATGCATAAGTGTTTATTCATTCATTTTAGTCAATGCTTAATCTCGTAATTGCATAAGAATTTTAGTTATCCATATTAATCGAATGCTTGATATCGCAAATGCATAAGTGTTTGGTTATTCATGAATTATTGACGCATGTTTGACCTGCATGATAGGTCACCTGCTTGTTAGAATAAAATTGCTTAACACCAACTGTTCGAGTGCTTCTTTCCAAGTCCATGCAAAACCATCTTATTCTTGATAACTGTATCCTGTGATGAGATATGAAAATGGAGACCTAAATATCATAACACACACTAGGATAATCGGTAAACGTTTAATCATTGATCATCGTGTTATCCTGATTGACATAACTCTGGATAAACGAAGCTGAGCCTAATTACCACAACTGCTCACATTAACATCATCGCAAGCATCCGCATAAATTACTACGATTATCTCCGCGATTATCATAATTTATGCATACGATTACTCACACCATCATAATTTATGCATATAATCACACGCATTATCATAATTTATGGATGTTAATACACACATTAACATAATTAATGCGATTTGCGCATTTTTTGGAAAATAATAAATTTTTATTATTTAATAATAAATGTTTATTATTTTCATCAAAATTTCATAACTCCGACACATACAACAACACTTAACAGTGAGTAAGAAGGTGAATTAGAATCATAGCAAATAAATCGGGAATAGGTATAGAGGTATCAGCGTAGGCCAGCCTCGTCGACTCACTGACTTAACATCTAGTTCCAGGTAGCGGATAATAAATCATTAATAGCTGATCGTGGCCTCGTGTGATCTCGTGTTATAAGTGTGAACGCGTGTGGTACTGTGTATGCGTAAGCTCGTGGTGTGCGTAATCGGCGTACCCCAGGTGCGCGATCATAACGTGAGCGGCCAGCGCGGCGCAGAGCGGCGCAAGAGTGGGTATCGCGTGTGGAGCTGTGTGTGCGTGTGCGCGCACGTTCACGACGTGTATAATACAGGTGCGCGATCCTAACGTGAGTGGTCAGTGTTGAGTGAGTGCCGCGCAGAGCTGTGTGCGTGAGTGCGCATACGTTTGTTACGTGTCGGATACGGATGCGCATTGGTAACGTGCCGCACAGGGCTATAGACGGGCACACGCTCGCAGTGTGCGAGAGCTGTACGTAGCGGTGTAAAGAGGGGGAGTGTGGCGTTTGATTGATGCTGCTGTGCGCACGTATGCTCGCAGCGTGGGAGCGCGGCGCGAGGCTGTAACAGTAGGGGCGTCGCGTTCGAATGCCGGCGAAACCGTAGCGGGTAATAGGGAGGTGGGGTAACGACAACAAAATAGGGGATGCAGGCGGGAGGGACCCCGGGGGCCAACGGCCCCCACACTTGCGCCAGTTGTTTTATTAAGGACTTTTCTTCACACACGACTCCGTGTACTGCACGCTCTCTGCCTACAGTCCACACCCCAGGGGAAGGGTACAGGGGCTAGCACTCACACAGGCTACCCTAGCCTGGTGCTAATTTCCCCATACCCTCGGTCCCAACTTCAACTTCCCACGTTCCTGGCTCCCCGTAACACGTCACGGGTCCGACCCTAAATATCCCCGGGGGACATGACGTCACCGTCCCACCCGCCGTGCATGACGTCACTCTGTGAGGTCACTGCACCGGAGGGCGAGCGTGACGTAACGTCATTATTTACTACTCTACACAAGTAAAACTCTGGACCGGTTTTAACATTCAGTGTCTCACCAAGAGTCAGGCTAGCTTGAACCATTTTTTTCAGTTCCAGCAATACTCGGGACCGGTTTTGACTTTCATTGTCTCATCAGCAGCAGATTCACCTTCATCAGGCTCAATCGAGCCTGACTCTGCCGCTGATGAAAACCTGAACGTTCAAACTCGTGTGAAATGTGATTCTCATCGGGCCCCAGGCCCATGGTGTAAACCAATGCAGCCTCCAGCTCTTATCATCCAATCTGCCTCTCTCCTGGCTTCTCTGTGCATGTGCTATGAAAAGAAGGGAAGTCCATTTCCAAAAACGTCGCCTATTGTGCCTATTGTATATTTTAATCCAGTCTAAGCCTCACATGCTACGCTATTATATATGAAATGCTGAGTTAATTGGATGATGACGTTTTCAGATGGAGAGGGGGTAGCTTCCCTCACCTGAAAAGATTGCAGAACACTCAGTGCAAGAGACACAGACACAGAAACACGAAGACACAAACAATAACACGGTGACACAGAGACAAAGACAGAAACAAAGGTACAGAAACATACAGTCAAAGAAACACCGCAAAAAATACGAAGAAACAAAGATACAAACGCTTAAACAGAGACACAAAAACAGACAGAATCACAAAGACAGAAATACAGACAGATGCACAGAGACACAGATACACAGATGTAGTGGAGGTGTATGTCTCCCCCTTTAATTCTACTAACATGGTCCATCCGGCACTCACTCTGGATGCAAACAGGACCCTGCGGGGTGGGCTGGTAGGAATAATACTAATACCGGTACAGGGATATCGACCGCACACACACGCGCACACACGCGCACATACGCGCACACACGCACATACACGTACACACGCACACACACCGCACGCACACACACACGTAATGAAGTTGTGTTGCTACGCTTCCAGTTCGCCGTGAATAACAATAGCGCCCATTCATCACGCCGCTCGAGTGGGCCGGACACGCACACACGCACGCACACACACACGCACACACAGTCACACATATACACACACGCACGCACACACACAGACACGCACACACACACACACACGCACACACACCGCACGCACACACACACACGTAAACACACACACACTCACACATATACACACACGCGCAGACACACGCACCTCTCACCTGCAAGGCAGCGGTCTCCGCTTCTCCTCCCACATCTCTCGTCGCGGCAGCTGTAGCGATGGTGCAAGTTTGTTTTTATCATCAATTCCTCCTCCACCCCTCCCCGCCACTGTTCACCCACCAGAATAAATGAGTTCGCCCATAGTCAGTCGATCAATAATAGGTGGATTATTACATCGCAGCAGGATAAGGGCGTGGGGGGGCGACGGCTTGGGGTTGGCGTTCATCCAGCAGTGGATTTATCACGGCTGCGACCCCGCGTCACCGCGATCCTCGTGTCCTCCCCTAGGTCGACTCAGCCTAAAATGGCACACCGGGATTGGTGGCACAGACGTCTTGGCACACTCACGAAGCCTTCTGCACTAGGCCTCGCGAAGCCTTCTCTGCAGTAGACCTCGCGAAGCCTTCTCTGCAGTAGGCCTCGCGATGCCTTCTCTGCAGTAGGCCTCGCGAAGCCTGCCGCACTAGGCCTCGCGAAGCCTGCCGCACTAGGCCTCGCGAAGCCTTCTCTGCAGTAGACCTAGCGAAGCCTCCTGCACTAGGCCTCGCGATGCCTTCTCTGCAGTAGGCCTCGCGAAGCCTGCCGCACTAGGCCTCGCGAAGCCTTCTCTGCAGTAGACCTAGCGAAGCCTTCTGCACTAGGCCTCGCGAAGCCTCCTGCAGTAGGCCTCGCGAAGCCTTCTGCACTAGGCCTCGCGAAGCCTTCTCTGCAGTAGGCCTCGCGATGCCTTCTCTGCAGTAGGCCTCGCGAAGCCTGCCGCACTAGGCCTCGCGAAGCCTGCTGCACTAGGCCTCGCGAAGCCTTCTCTGCAGTAGACCTAGCGAAGCCTTCTGCACTAGGCCTCGCGATGCCTTCTCTGCAGTAGGCCTCGCGAAGCCTGCCGCACTAGGCCTCGCGAAGCCTTCCCTGCAGTAGGCCTCGCGAAGCCTTCCCTGCAGTAGGCCTCGCGAAGCCTTCTCTGCAGTAGGCCTCGCGATGCCTTTTCCGCAGTAGGCCTCGCAAAGCCTGCCGCACTAGGCCTCACGAAGCCTGCCGCACTAGGCCTCGCGCCGTGCTTTTCGTGCACAAATAAGGCGATTAAATGTATCTCGTCTCTGTGTTAATGTATCTTGTCTCTGTGTTAAAAAAACGTGCTGCGTTTCAGTAAAGTAAATTTGAAGCGAAGTTTAAAGTTTCGCCGTGATCGCAGGGGGAGCGGGCGGCCATCTTGTCGGACAGGGTCATGCCAAGTGTTTGCAGTAGGGGGCGATGTTGATACACGGACGGACGGACACATTAATCTATTGGTGGTCTGGTCCACTTCGTTCCTACCAGTATAACCCCTTTTTATTAACTCCAACACAACCACCACTCAGTCTGATAGTTGGGGCATCCCTAATCCTGAATGGCCAGGCGCATCGGAGTAACAAAGGGAAATAACACAACTAACGATTTACCACAACACGCCCGCACGGTTGTACGTACCTGCCAAGCCAGTCCCACAGAGGTCCAGTCTGTGGTTTCTCGCTCTGAAGAACACGAGTAGCCAGGGCACAAAATGACCTCTGGCCACCAAATGACCTCTGGCCCGATATGCAATGCAGCCTTCAGTGCACCCAACCGTCAACATTGACGACTTCAACAGCCAACACTACATGTGGGGGTATTCTAACAACAACACTGCACAAGGACAACTGTCAGATTGGTTCTCCATGCACGACCTAAACATGGTGTGCAATGCAAAGCAGTCCGGCACATTCAGTTTCATCAGCTAGAAAGACTACTCGCCTCATCTTTCTTTCACGAACCACAATAGCAATGGCCGACTGCTGATGCGCTCCCGACAAGTGCTGCCCATCCTCTCCCAATCCAAATATTGCCCAAGTTGTCACCCAGTTCTACAGAAGGTGAGTGAGTGGAGTTTGTATGATCTCCCCCTGTTCTGCAGAGTGAGATTGAATGAGTAGAGTTTGTATCTTCTCTGTCTGTTATAAAGATTTAGAGTGGAGATTGTATGATCTTCCCTAGTTCTACAGAGTGAGTGGAGTTTATTTTATCTCCCCATTCTGCAGAATATGATTGAGTTAATGGAGTTTGTATGATTTCCCCCTGTTCTGTCGTAAGAGTGTGTGAGTTGAGTTTGTATATTCTACCCCTGTTCTACAGTGAGTGTAGTTTGTATGATCTCCCCTTGTTCTGCAGTGAGAGTAAGTTAGTGGAGTTTGTATGATGTCTCCCTGTTCTGTAGTGTGAGTGGAGTTTGCAAGTTCTACCCCTGTTCTGCACAATGTGAGTGAAATTTGCATGATCTCCCCCTGTTCTGTAGTGTTAGTGAGTGGAGTTTATATGTTTTCCCCCTGTTCTGCAAAGTGTGAGTGAGTGGATTTTGTACATTCCCCCCCATTCGAATTGGAGTTTGTATGATTTCCCCCTGTTCTGTAGTAAGAACTCGTCATTGTGCCCAGCCATGGGCCGGGGCACAACGCCAATATCCCTGCTTGCCACGGGGCTGGGCACAACACCAATATCCCCTCTTGCCATGGGGCTGGGCACAACACCTTATCCCCCCTTGCCACGGGGCTGGGCACAACACCAATATCCCCCCTTGCCACGGGGCTGGGCACAACACCAATATCCCCCCTTGCCATGGGGCTGGGCACAACACCAATATCCCCCCTTGCCATGGGGCTGGGCACAACACCAATATCCCCTCTTGCCATGGGGCTGGGCACAACGCCAATATCCCCTCTTGCCATGGGGCTGGGCACAACACCAATATCCCCCCTTGCCATGGGGCTGGGCACAACACCAATATCCCCCCTTGCCACGGGGCTGGGCACAGAACCAATATCCCCCCTTGCCATGGGGCTGGGCACAACACCAATATCCCCTCTTGCCATGGGACTGGGCACAACACCAATATCCCCTCTTGCCATGGGGCTGGGCACAACGCCAATATCCCCTCTTGCCATGGGGCTGGGCACAACACCAATATCCCCCCTTGCCACGGGGCTGGGCACAACACCAATATCCCCTCTTGCCATGGGGCTGGGCACAACACCAATATCCCCCCTTGCCATGGGGCTGGGCACAACACCAATATCCCCCCTTGCCACGGGGCTGGGCACAACACCAATATCCCCCCTTGCCCCGGGGCTGGGCACAACATCAATATCCCCCCTTGCCATGGGGCTGGGCACAACATCAATATCCCCCCTTGCCATGGGGCTGGGCACAACACCAATATCCCCTCTTGCCATGGGGCTGGGCACAACACCAATATCCCCCCTTGCCACGGGGCTGGGCACAACACCAATATCCCCCCTTGCCATGGGGCTGGGCACAACACCAATATCCCCCCTTGCCACGGGGCTGGGCACAACATCAATATCCCCCCTTGCCATGGGGCTGAGCACAACACCAATATCCCCTCTTGCCATGGGGCTGGGCACAACACCAATATCCCCCCTTGCCACGGGGCTGGGCACAACATCAATATCCCCCCTTGCCACGGGGCTGGGCACAACACCAATATCCCCTCTTGCCATGGGGCTGGGCACAACACCAATATCCCCCCTTGCCACGGGGCTGGGCACAACACCAATATCCCCCCTTGCCATGGGGCTGGGCACAACACCAATATCCCCCCTTGCCACGGGGCTGGGCACAACATCAATATCCCCCCTTGCCATGGGGCTGGGCATAACGCCAATATCCCCTCTTGCCATGGGGCTGGGCACAACACCAATATCCCCCCTTGCCACGGGGCTGGGCACAACACCAATATCCCCTCTCGCCATGGGGCTGGGCACAATACCAATATCCGCCCTTGCCATGGGGCTGGGCACAACACCAATATCCCGCCTTGCCACGGGGCTGGGCACAACACCAATATCCCGCCTTGCCACGGGGCTGGGCACAACACCAATAACCCTCCCTTGCCACGGGGCTGGGCACAACATCGATATCCCCTCTTGCCATGGGGCTGGGCACAACACAAATATCCCCTCTTGCCATGGGGCTGGGCACAACACAAATACCCCCTCTTGCCATGGGGCTGGGCACAACACCAATATCCCCCCTTGCCATGGGGCTGGGCACAACACCAATATCCTCCCTTGCCACGGGGCTGGGCACAACACCAATATCCCCCCTTGCCACGGGGCTGGGCACAACATCAATATCCCCCCTTGCCATGGGGCTGGGCACAACACCAATATCCCCCCTTGCCATGGGGCTGGGCACAACACCAATATCCTCCCTTGCCACGGGGCTGGGCACAACACCAATATCCCCCCTTGCCACGGGGCTGGGCACAACATCAATATCCCCCCTTGCCATGGGGCTGGGCACAACACCAATATCCCCTCTTGCCATGGGGCTGGGCACAACACCAATATCCCCCCTTGTCATGGGGCTGGGCACAACACCAATATCCCCTCTTGCCATGGGGCTGGGCACAACACCAATATCCCCTCTTGCCATGGGGCTGGGCACAACACCAATATCCCTCCTTGGCATGGGGCTGGGCACAACACAAATATCCCCTCTTGCCATGGGGCTGGGCACAACACCAATATCCCCCCTTGCCATGGGGCTGGGCACAACACCAATATCCTCCCTTGCCACGGGGCTGGGCACAACACCAATATCCCCCCTTGCCACGGGGCTGGGCACAACACCAATATCCCCCCTTGCCATGGGGCTGGGCACAACACCAATATCCCCCCTTGCCACGGGGCTGGGCACAACATCAATATCCCCCCTTGCCATGGGGCTGGGCACAACGCCAATATCCCCTCTTGCCATGGGGCTGGGCACAACACCAATATCCCCCCTTGCCACGGGGCTGGGCACAACACCAATATCCCCTCTCGCCATGGGGCTGGGCACAATACCAATATCCCCCCTTGCCATGGGGCTGGGCACAACACCAATATCCCGCCTTGCCACGGGGCTGGGCACAACACCAATATCCCCCCTTGCCACGGGGCTGGGCACAACACCAATATCTCCCCTTGCCACGGGGCTGGGCACAACACCAATAACCCTCCCTTGCCACGGGGCTGGGCACAACATCGATATCCCCTCTTGCCATGGGGCTGGGCACAACACAAATATCCCCTCTTGCCATGGGGCTGGGCACAACACAAATATCCCCTCTTGCCATGGGGCTGGGCACAACACCAATATCCCCCCTTGCCATGGGGCTGGGCACAACACCAATATCCTCCCTTGCCACGGGGCTGGGCACAACACCAATATCCCCCCTTGCCACGGGGCTGGGCACAACATCAATATCCCCCCTTGCCATGGGGCTGGGCACAACACCAATATCCCCTCTTGCCATGGGGCTGGGCACAACACCAATATCCCCCCTTGTCATGGGGCTGGGCACAACACCAATATCCCCTCTTGCCATGGGGCTGGGCACAACACCAATATCCCCTCTTGCCATGGGGCTGGGCACAACACCAATATCCCTCCTTGCCATGGGGCTGGGCACAACACCAATATCCCCCCCCCCTTGCCACGGAGCTGGGAATAACGCCAATATCCTCCCTTGCCACAGGGTCTGGTTGTAGCTCACACGCCAGGGTGTAGTTTCGGAAGCAGGATCTGCAGGAGCGCGAGTTCATCCCCGCGGCGCCTGTGTTCAGGGATTACGACGACATTCTTCTCACCACATGCTCGCCACGTGCTCTGCTCCAGGCGCGGGCCGGTTTAGACCAGCAGCGAGTGGTGACGCAACTATGGAATGTGGGGGGAAGGGCAGGGTTAAGTTACGACAATAGTAATTACAATATTAATACTATAATAGCCCAGAAATGTGTGTAACGCTCGTGACATCACTCCACATGCCACACCTCCCCCCTTCATTAATAATAAAATAATCATGAGCTGGTGGAGTTTTACACTCAAGCGGAAGAAGGTCGAGTGGAAAGATATTTTTTTCGCAAAGTCGTTCAAATATGACGTTTCTTTACAGAAAGTGACGGTCAAAAATAAATGTATGCAGCACCGTGCTACATCCGTACGTGACGTCACTTAAAAAAAGCCCCCCCCCTTCATTAATAATCACGAGCGGGTGGATTTTAACACTCCCACAGGTCGAGCGGAATTTTCTTTTTAATGAAATTTGCTTCAAATTTGACGTTTCCTTATTGAAAGTTAATCAAATAAATAATTATACGCATCAAAGTGTATTTGGTGTCAATCTTGATTTGAAGCTTTCGTGACTGCAGGGATCCATACTTTTTGGTTCTTTCGGTAAAGTCATGTAGGTATAAAATAAAATAAATCACGACGATTCGGGCGCAACACAAGCGTCCATCATCAGGTGGGAAAGCATGGCTATGTTAATGTGAGAGATTAGCATGATGTTAATGTGAAAAATTAGCTTGTAACTGTAAGATAGGATAGTGGCCTCCTCGACGAGGGCACGGAAGTGGCTATGTTAATGTGAGGGATTAGCATGATGTTAATGTGAGAAATTATCACGTAATTGGAGAAAAGAAGGAGAAGAGCGGCCTTCTCGACGAGGGAGTGCAACCCAACGGGTGCAATGCAAAGGGCCTGTGAGTACGAGAGTGCAATACAAAGGACATGTGAGCATGAGTGCAATCCAAAGGCATGAGAGTGCAATGCATGAGAGATCTAAGAGAGGGGCATAGAGAGAGACACAGAAAGTTGGAAATAACAGCTGACATAGGCAGGTAGGATGGAAACATCACAGTCAGTTCAGACTTTACCTGGTTAATAACGTCCTTCCAATGATGCTCCGTTTGTACCCATCCTCTCGCTTGTGTCGGGTATGTAAAGCGCCGCTGGGTCAGATGCCATTGATTACCACACATTTTCAGAGGTTGCTGTTGATTTGATGGGGCCCTAAGCATTGTCTGGGAAGGGATACAGATATATCCTAACTGTGGTGGACTTTGCGACACGATATCCAGAGGCACATCCTCAAAGGTTTTGACACTGGAAGTGGCAGGAGCCCTGGTCGATATTTTTTCTCGGGTTGATGTAGCTGTAGTGAGTTCAAGGAGACGTAGACGACGTAGTTGGAGGCACACTTATTTATTCAACCAAAGGGCAGAACACAATACTTGAAGGGGTAATGGCCCATTCACCCGTCTAACAGGGAGACACCCTTAGCGCTAGCCTGGCTAGTCTGCTTTCAGGTCCTCCACTAGAGAGCTAGGGGAGGCTAGCTGATCCAGCTCTGGCCAAGCTAGGATCTCTGCACCCTTAGCCAACCAGACCGGCTCTTACAAGAGCCATTGGCTTTGGGCTCTCAGGGCCGTGCCGCTGGCTTGCCCTGGTCGGTCCTTAGAAGGACAACGAGCCAGGGGAGTACCAGGGCCTATCCCTGCTGGTCTTCACTCTTCGCTGGTTTAAGCTGTAATACTCGACCCCGAGCCCACCGGCTCCCCGCCTTATATAGCAACTCCCCCCTGAGGGGTGGGGCCGTGGGGGATCACAGCGCCGTCACAGGCCCCCAGGGCTAACCGTTGCGGACGTGGATGTAGGCACCCTTATATGTGCGGGCGCAAACACCCCCTGTGTGTTTGTTTGCCCTCCCATAACACCCCTACATCACCCCCCCCCCCCCTGTACAGCCCGCAGCCGTCCCGGCTGCAACAAAATTCAACAATAAAAGATGAAAACCCCCCAAAACCGTGTGTGCCTCGCATTAATAACAGCAACAACAACACCGAAAAAAAGACAACGTACCCCCAATAAATACCCCATCCCATAAAGAAACCAACATATATACAATACAAGTGTAGTACCGTCGAACACAGGTCGACACCCGGGGTTGAGGCACACTGATGTTTATTATAACTTCACACTCGGCACAGGGCAACGTATACTGGAGGGGGTAGCGGCCCCCTCACCCGGATAACTGGGGACACACCGCTGGCTATCCCTAACCTACCCCCGAGTCCTCCACTAACGGGCTAGGGGAGGCTATCTGGCCCGACACTGGCGAGTCGGGCTACGGTACCTGGAGTCCCAGAGTGCTGACTCTGGTTCACAGGACCCCGCCACTGGCTCTGACCTGCGCGGCCCTTACAAGGGCGGCGTTCCAGGGGAGACCAGGGCTCTCACTAGGCAGGTCTTCAGTCTTCAAGAGTCACCACCACATTCTGCCTCGAGCCCTCCGGCTCATCCCCTTATATCTCGAACCCCTCCCCCCCGCTGGGGTACCATCTGCGGACGTCGGTGCGAGCACCCTCCCGTGTGCTCACTAAGCCCCGCCCACTGTGCTAGTTTCTCATAGGATCCCATACATATCACCCCTACACATCTCTCCTCCATAAGACCCCTACATCACCCCCCCCTGTACAGCTCGCAGCCGTCCCGGCTGCAACATTGACAATAAAAGTTAAACCCCTCTCCATCCCCCAGCGTGTGCCTCATTTTTTTTTCAACAATAACGCAACGAGAAGAACAACAGGAAGGAAAAATAACCCGACGAACCCGACGAACCCCGCCCGAATAAATACGAAATCCGTAATACGAGCGTATATACACGTGTTTCTTAACCTGGAATCCCCCCCAGCACACCCAGAACACCCAGAACACACACACACAGCACGCCCAACAATCGTACAATGCAACGTGCCGGGAACACAGCACGGACGCCCCACACCGTGAGCACAACATGCGAATGAACATCGGAAAAGAGAAACCAAAAGAAATACCCCCATCAAAAATATTTTTTTTTTTCTAATTTCCTCACAAGAGTTTTCGCATTTTTGCGCGCGTCCTCGCCGCAGGCCCGTCACACGGGACAGGCCCGACCGGCAGGTCGTCGGCCGGCAGGTGTTCATCACCGAGTGAGTCTGTTGCTGACGTCGCAAGACCCTCAGCATTTCCTGTGGGGGTCGTCGGGCGTGAGCCCGTCACTCCCGGTGCACCTGTGGGTGGTACAGCCGGCAGCACGTTAGGCGAGAGAACCGGAGAAGACCTCCCTGAGTCGGACGCCCCCCCACATGTTTGGCCACGCGCGTGTGTAGTGGGACCTCGCACCGCAACGAAGGGTTTTAGCCTGGAGGGGTGTACAAACCACCGGCGCCTCCCCCATTGAATGCGCACGCACTGAGGTCTCAGGACCTCAACCACCTCGACGGGACCCCGCCATGGTCGCAGCAGTTTAGAGGAGGACGCGAGCGGTACCTGGGGACAGTGCAACCATGCCCTGTCCCCCGGCTTCCACTGTAGCACATGCGCGCGAGCCATTCTGAGGCGCTCATTAGCCCTCTGCCGCCTGTCAGAATTTTGCATGGCAGCATCCCGCGCTTCCGTTAATCTTTCCAGGTTGAATTTAACATGTTCGGCCAATTGAGTTTTTCCCTGAGGTGCTGGGATCTGCAGCTGGGCCTGAACAGGTGGCTCCGGTTCGCGGCCATACATAAGGAAAAAGGGGGAAAATCCCGTCGCAGCATGGGGGGCCAACCGGTATGCTGACAGGACCCCCTGGATTTTCAAATCCCAATCTGTCTGTGAGTCAGAAACGTGCTGCGACAACATCGACGTGATGGTACGATGCAACCGCTCGACCATCCCGTCGGTTTGTGGGTGATATGGAGAGGTGCGAATCTTTTTAGTGCCAAGGATCTCACAGACCTGTTTGAGCAATTTGCTTGAAAATTTTTTACCCTGGTCGGTCAGCAGCCGCTCGGGAGCACCTTTGTCAAGGACATAGCCCTGGACAAAGGCCTCCACGATGGCTGCCGCCGACTGGTTGGCCAGGGGCCAGGCCATAGGCCAGCGCGTGAAATATTCAACACCGGTTAGCAAATACCTATTTCCCCTGGGGGTGGCGGGGAACGGTCCTAGAATGTCCAGCGCGACGAGTTCGTTTACCCGGGAAACCCTGAGAGATTGCAGGGGCGGGTTCGACTCCTTCGCTGGTGGTTTGCGCTGCGCACACTTAGGGCACGATCCTAATAGATCCCCGACATCCCTCGTCATGCCCGGCCAAAAGAAATCAAGTTGGAGCAAGGCCAGGGTCTTTTGGGTACCCAGGTGGAGGAGGCGCTCGTGAGCGGCCCACACCACCCTACCCCGTAACCCCGAAGGGACCACTAGCCGGTGTCTACGGGATTTCCCGTCCCAATGCATTAACAACCCACCGAGCATTTCCCATGCGTCGGCATCACCCCTCCCCCGCCCCCGGTCCCTGACGCGGCGGCGCAACGCAAGGAGGGAAGTATCTTCCATTTGCAACCGACCCCATTCCGTAGCAGGCAACCCCAACAGGGAATCAGAACCCTGTTGTGCGATGGAATTTGTCATTGGTGCTACGTCGTCAGTAGCCGCCAAGACCGGGACAGGCAATTCAGCAGGATGCCTGCACCGACCCGACCCCAGGAGGCATGCGCATTCGGGGGTGGTCGGCATGCGTGACAGGGCGTCCGCGTTGGTGTGGCGAACGCCCTTACGGTACGTGGTCTGAAAATCAAAATCCTGGAGAACCTCCAGCCATCGAGACAATTGACCCGATGGTTGTTGGACTCGCAGGGCGTACTGTAGCGCCGCATGGTCTGTACGGACGGTGAAACACTGTCCGTACAGATATGGCCGGTACTGCTGGATGAAGTAGACAATTGCCAGCAGTTCCCGACGCGTCACACAATATCGTTGCTCCGCTGGAGACAACACTCGGCTTCCGTACGCGACCACCCGTTCCACGCCATCAACCACCTGGGATAGCACGCCCCCAATACCTGTGTTGCTCGCGTCGGTATCGAGCACAAAGGGCTTCGAAAAATCGGGATAAACCAGGGGAGGGGCATTAACCAGAGCGTCCCGAAGTGAGCGGAACGCAGCCTCCTCCTCTTGTCCCCAATGGAAGCGGACCCCCTTTGACGTCAAAGCGTGCAGGGGCTTAGCAATGGTGGCAAAGTCCGCGACAAAGCGTCGGTAGTATGACGCAAAACCAACAAAGCTCCTGACCTCTCCCACCGAGGTGGGAGTCGGCCAGGAGCTGACACACTGCGTTTTGGCGGGATCGGTAGCAATACCCGAGCGCCCTACGATGTGCCCCAAATAACGTACCGATTCGCGCAACAAATGACACTTTTGTGGTTTAAATTTCAAATTAGCAGCCCGCATTTTGAGGAAAACGGCCCGTAACCTCTGGAGATGCTCATCAAATGTTCTGCTAAAGACGATAACGTCGTCCAAATAGATTAAACACGAATCCCACTGCAATCCAGCCAAAACCAATTCCATCAATCGCTGGAAAGTCGCCGGCGCCGAGTGTAATCCCATCGGCAACCGGTTAAATTGGAAGAGACCATGTGGCGTACGGAATGCGGTTTTAGGCTTAGATTCATCGTCCAGAGGAAGCTGCCAGAATCCCGAAAGCAAATCCAATGTGGAGAAGAATCGCGCCCCCGCCAAGGCGTCGAGCGATTCATCAATACGGGGAAGCGGGTATGCGTCAGCAAGGGAAATTTTGTTGAGGCGGCGAAAGTCGACGCAAAACCGCAACGATCCATCCTGTTTCTTTACCAGAACGATCGGTGCTCCCCACGGGCTGGTAGAGGGAGAAATGATATCGGCGGCTAACATGTCATCAACAGCCGATTTGACATGGTCCTTCTCGGCGGGACTCAGCCGGAAGGGATTTTGGCGTATGGGCGCGCTGTCACCAGTATCAATATGGTGACGCAGCAAATGGGTGCAGCCCAGACCGAATTTGTTTTGACTAAACACATCGGCAAATTCGCGCAATAGTGTCCTAAGTTTTTGACGCTCTACATCCGACAGGTCCGTCGATCCCGCACAAAGCGCCTCAAGCCACCCTTCATCGGTGTCCGAATGTGGAGTCGGCAGAGTGGCAGCGTGTACGTGATTTGCAACAGACTCCTCACAGGGCACCGGCGTTGCGTGAGCAAGCACGGTCCCTTGGGGAATGACCACGGCCTGCGACCCCACATTGAGGACCGCGATGAAGGGGTCCCCGTCCCCCCTTACAATGGTCTGAGCGGGCACCAAATGCGGCCCGCTAACCCCAGCCCTAGATGGCCCCAGCAGGACACCCTGGTCCCCAACACCCTTAGCGAAGGGCCTACGAAGCTTAAGGGGCACCAACATTTGTGCCCCCGGCGGCACTCGAACCGTTTGAACTACCAACGCGGGTACCGCCGCGAACGCCGAGCGATCCGTAGTAGGGGAAGGCAAAAACGCCATCCGTCGTCCCGACGGGAGTTCAATGCAACCCTGATTAATCATAATCCGAATCGGCATTTTGCCCAAGAAATCCGTCCCCAGCAGGCACGGAACCGCCAGCGAGGAGGAAACAAAAATAGGGCCGGACAATTTAATATCACCGATCGAAATTTGCGCGCGAATCTGACCCATGATACCCAGTGAGCCCCCGTTAGCAGCGTAGAATGGGACATCAACCGGTAGCAAGGGACGACTTTGGACAGGGAGAATGTTGTATATTAGTTCCGAAATGATGGTCGCCGACGCACCTGTATCGACGAGGATACGCACTTCGACCCCGTCAATATACCCTACTACGGCCGACGACCCCGACGGCGCAGCCAGAACGCGATGGGCCAACACGGACCACTGTGCGGGTTCGAATTGGGTCCCCATAGTGGTTCGTGTTGGCCCCGCGGTATGCAATGTTGGCCCCCCGTTCGTTGCGGTGTGTACATGTCTAACGGGTGTGTGCTTCGGCCAAACATGTGGGGTGCCGCGACTTGCCGGGTCATGTCGGTGGAGCTTGGGAGGAGGAGGAGGCCCGTCGTCCCGGCGAGGCGTCGTCCCCCGCTGTCGAGGGGAGCGGCACCCCAAGGCGACGTGGCCCCGGACGCCGCAGTTATAGCAGCGCGGGAGCGTAGGCGGTGAAGACAGGCGGTCGGAGCGGACCGACCCATCCCGGTCCGCCCGTGCTCCCATCCGCTGCTGCTGTCGGAAGTCGGCGGCGTAGACCTCCTCCGTCGGTGGGGTGACGGCAGCCACCGTACGCCCGGCCGCTGCCCTGCTGGCCTTCCTTCGCTGCGACAGGAGGTTAGCGTGGAGGAGCCGCGCCGCTTGGAGGGAATCCATCTCTGCGTCCTCCTGCGCAACGATAGCGACATCCAGGTCGTCCGCCAGCAGAAGGATCTTCTCGGAGACCATGGCATCCACGCCTTGGTCATCCATGCGAGGGAAGGCCGTCTTGGCCAGCGCCAGAAGGCTCGTACGGTAGGCGAGGGGCGACTCCTTCGCACCCCGCTGGCGATCGTAGAATCGCTGCCTACACTCCGCCGAAGGCCCGTAGACCCCAGCCAGCAATTGCAGCGCCGTCTGAAGAGTAAAGCGCTTGTCCCTCGATGCGGACGTAAGAGCGGCGAGGGCGTCGCCGTCAAGGAGCGCTGGTAGCGCGCAGAGGGCTTCGTCATCTGACCACCCCGCCATTTCTTGATGCGCGAGGAAGCGCCGCTGAAATCCCCCCCAGTCGCCCTCCTCAGCCACGAACTCCTTCAGCGGGGGCAGCCTTTGGTGTAGCGCAGCGGCCGCCGTGGCGGCCCGCACTTTGCTGTCCCTGCAACTCGGCTGAGCGTCAGCACGAACGGCAGATGTAATCGCCTGTCGCGCAGATAGTGACGCTCCGTCCGAAGGTGGTGACGTGGCAGCCCCGGTAGAGCCGACGTGGGACCCCAGGTTGAGGTTGGCCACGCCCTCGGCAGCTGCTGCAGCGATGGTGGGATTTTCAAAAGTGGCGTCGGTAGAAATGGCGGGAAGGCGCAACGGCCGTTGGCCGTCCTCGCCCCGCGGTGGTCCCGCAGCCCCCAGCCGAGTAATGGTCTCGAGTGTGGCGGCAGCGGCGTATAGCAGCTCTGCCAACCTCGCGTGCGCCAGCCGAAGTCCGTCGGGCAGCGACTCCCCTTCCTCCCGGTGCCCCGGTAAGGATGCATTCTGTACCGGCTGCTCGTTGCCCCCATCAGCCGTCTCTGGTACCGCCATTTCCGCGGTGTCCTCCGCCTCTTGCACCCCGGACCGAGCCGTTCGGCACGTGTCCATGTTCGTTATTTACTTCTGACGCCAGATGTAGTACCGTCGAACACAGGTCGACACCCGGGGTTGAGGCACACTGATGTTTATTATAACTTCACACTCGGCACAGGGCAACGTATACTGGAGGGGGTAGCGGCCCCCTCACCCGGATAACTGGGGACACACCGCTGGCTATCCCTAACCTACCCCCGAGTCCTCCACTAACGGGCTAGGGGAGGCTATCTGGCCCGACACTGGCGAGTCGGGCTACGGTACCTGGAGTCCCAGAGTGCTGACTCTGGTTCACAGGACCCCGCCACTGGCTCTGACCTGCGCGGCCCTTACAAGGGCGGCGTTCCAGGGGAGACCAGGGCTCTCACTAGGCAGGTCTTCAGTCTTCAAGAGTCACCACCACATTCTGCCTCGAGCCCTCCGGCTCATCCCCTTATATCTCGAACCCCTCCCCCCCGCTGGGGTACCATCTGCGGACGTCGGTGCGAGCACCCTCCCGTGTGCTCACTAAGCCCCGCCCACTGTGCTAGTTTCTCATAGGATCCCATACATATCACCCCTACACATCTCTCCTCCGTAAGACCCCTACACAAGTCTTCCCACCCTGAACGGATTTCCCCCGTGACCACAGCAAGGGCCGCACAAGAGGCCGGCCTCACAAAAGTCGGCGCGTTTTGGCGCGCGTTCTTGCAGCGGGACCGTCACAAGGGGCAACCCCGGTCGGCCCAGCAGTGGGTGTCAACAGTTCGGGTGCGAGAGCGTCTGGCTTCGCGGACGAGCGACCCCCGACCCCCCCGGGAGGGGTTGGCGGTTGCGAGCGCGTCAGTCCCGGTGCACCTGGAAGTGGAAGAGTCAGTGGTAAATCAGGCGCATGCAGTGAAGTCGGACTACGGGAGTCAGTGGACACCTGACATGTTCGGCCATGTGTGTGTGGAGTAGGAACATGGGGCACAACGAACGGTTTCAACCGCGAGGGGTGCACGAACCAAAGTCGCTTCCTCCACTGAATACGGACACATTGTCGCCGCAAGACCTGCACCACTTCCACGGGCCCCCTCCACGGCCGCAACAGTTTCGACGAGGTTGCCAGTGGAACTTGGGGACAGTGCAACCACGCTTTGTCGCCCGGTTTCCACCGGTGCACATGTACCCGGCCCAGCTTGAGCCTTTCATTCGCCTTTTGGCGGAGGTCTGAATTTTGGATGGCCGCCTCCCGCGCCTCTGCCAATTTAGAGATGTTGAACTTGACATGGTCGGCTAATTTGGATTTAGCATGCAGCGTGGAGACCCGCAGCTTGTTCGCGACAGGCGGTTCAGCCTCACGACCATACATTAAGAAGAAGGGCGAAAATCCAGTCACCGCATGAGGAGCCATCCTGTAGGCTGCCAAAACCCCCGGGATATGAAGGTCCCAATCGGTCTGGGAATTAGACACCTGGTGAGACAGCATGGACGTGATAGTCTGATGTAGACGCTCCACCATCCCATCAGTTTGCGGGTGATATGGGGAGGTACGAATCTTTTATATACCCAGGAGCTCGCACACCTTGTGGAGAAGTTTACCAGATACATTTTTCCCTTGGTCGGTCAGCAGCCGCTCCGGAGTGCCCTTGTCGAGGATGTAGCCCTGGACAAAGACCTCAGCGATGGCTGCTGCCGACTGGTTGACGAGGGGCCAGGCCATAGGCCATCGCGTAAAATATTCAACGCCAACCAATAGGTACTTATTACCCCTAGGTGTAGTAGGGAATGGACCCAAAATATCAAGTGCGACGAGTTCGTTAACCCGGGTAACCTTAATAGACTGCAGCGGTGGGTTGGACCCCTTTGCTGGTGGCTTCCATTGCGCGCACTGAGTACAGGACCCTAGGAGATCATCCACGTCCCTTACCATGCCCGGCCAAGAAAAATCCAGCTGGAGCATGGCAAGGGTTTTGTGAGTCCCCAGGTGCAGGAGCCACTCGTGAGCAGCCCACACCACCCTACCCCTCAGTGTGGAAGGCACCAGCCTGTGGCGGCGGGATCTCCCATCCCAATGCATCAGGAGACCCTGGTACAACCCCCATGAGTCGATATTCGGCGCACCCAGAACAGATCCCCCTATGCGACGGCGCAACGTGAGGAGGGAAGTGTCCTCCATTTGGAGGCGCCCCCACTCTGCAATGGACAACCCCAGCAAGGAATCCCTCCCCTCTTGCTCAATAGGACCCGCAATTGAAGGTGTATGAGCGGCGGCAGCAAGGACCAAATTAGAGTTCTCATTCGGAGGTCTGCAACGCCCCGAACCCAGGAGGCAAGCGCAATCGGAAGTGGGCAGCAAACGCGACAGAGCATCTGCGTTCGTTTGGTGAACACTCTTCCGATATGTAGTCTCGAAATCGAAATCTTGAAGAATCTCCAACCATCGAGATAATTGTCCCGAAGGCTGTTGAACCTGCAAGGCGTACTGTAATGCCGCATGATCTGTGCGGACGGTGAAGTGGCGACCGTACAGATATGGGCGATATTGTTGAATGAAGAAAACGATTGCCAATAGTTCTCGACGGGTGACACAGTACAGTACCTTTGCTCCGCCGGAGGCAAAACTCTACTGCCATATGCCACAACATTCTCTACGCCCCCAACAACCTGGGAAAGCACACCACCAATGCCCGTGTTGCTTGCGTCCGTATCGCGCAAGAAGGGTTGCGAAAAATCGGGATAACTTAATGGCGGGGCCCCCACTAGGGCATCCAGGAGGGAGTGAAAAGCAGACTCCTCCTCCTGGCCCCAGTGAAACTTGACCCCCTTCGATGTTAAGGCATGTAAGGGCTTAGCGATCATTGCGAAATCGGCGACAAACCGCCGGTAATACGACGCGAATCCAATGAAATTCCTGACCACCCCCACCAAGGTGGGAGTCGGCCTGGACCTGACACATTGTGTTTTGGCGGGATCTGTGGAAATACCTGACCATCCGACAATGTGACCCAAATACCGCACCGATTCGCGGAGCAAGTGACATTTTTGCGGCTTGAATTTCAAATTAGCAGCACGCATCTTGAGAAAAACAGCCCACAACCTCTGGAGGTGTTCCTCGAATGTTTTACTAAAGACGGTGATATCGTCTAGGTAAATCAGACAAGTATCCCATTGCAAGCCAGCAAGAACCAATTCCATTAAGCGCTGGAAGTTGCTGGAGCTGAGTGGAGCCCTATCGGCAAGCGGTTAAATTGGAATAGGCCGTGCGGCGTTCGGAAAGCCGTTTTTGGTTTAGATTCATCATCCAAAGGGAGCTGCCAGAACCCTGACAGCAAATACAATGTGGAGAAGAACCGTGCCCCAGCCAGGGCGTCAAGAGATTCATCCATCCGAGGGAGCGGGTATGCATCGGCCATCGAGATTTTGTTTAGGTGACGAAAATCGACACAGAATCGCAAAGAGCCATCGTGTTTTTTAATTAACACGATGGGTGCACCCTAAGGGCTGGTAGAAGGGGATATAATGTCTGCAGCTAGCATGTCATCTACAGCCGATTTGACATGATCCTTTTCGGCGGGACTCAACCGAAAAGGATTTTGGCGGATTGGCGTGCTGTCACCAGTGTCAATATGGTGTCGCAGTAGTTTAGTACAGCCAATATCATATTTGTGTTGACTAAAACATCGGAAAAATCGCGCAAAAGGGTTCGTAATTTGGCACGCTGTGAGTCGGACAGGTCCGATGATCCCGCACAAAGCACATCCAGCCACCCCTCATCACGGTCCAAATGCAGCTGCGATGGCGGAGCGGTGCTCGCCTGCCCAATGACTGGTTCCTCACAAGGTACCGGCATTGCGTGTGCAAGCACGGTCCCTTGAGGAACCACAGCTGTTCGCAAGCCAACATTGAGGATTGCGATGAAGGGGTCCTTGTTCCCTTTAACAATCATCTGGGCCGCTATCAAATCGGGTCCATTGACCCCGGCCCTAGATGGTCCCAACAAAACACCCTGATCCTCAATCCCCTTAGCGAAGGGTCGACGCAGCCGAAGAGGCACGAGCATTTGAGCCCCCGGCGGTACGTGCACCATTCGCGTAACGAGCGCCTGTACCGTCGCAAATGCCATACGCACAGTAGCGGGGGAGGACAGGAACATCATACGTCGGCCCGAAGGGAGTTCGATGCATCCCTGGTCGATCAGTATTCTAATTGGCATTTGGCCAAAAAGTCCGTCCCCCACAGGCACGGGACTGCCAGAGAGGAGGAAACTAACACTGGCCCGGATAATTTGATGTCCCCAATACACATTTCTGCGCGGATCGGGCCAATAATGCCCAACGAGCCCCCGTTGGCAGCATAACACGGAACATCAACCTGGAGCAGAGGGCGGCTTTGAACGGGAAAAATGTTGTAAATTAAATCGGACACAATTGTTGCCGATGCTCCCGTATCAACCAAGACCCGTAACTCTACCCCATCGATATGTCCCACAACGACCGATGACCCCGCCGACTCGGCAACAACGCGGTGGGCCAACTCAGACCACTAGCCTGGTTGGAACGCCCTCCCCATCGCGGCACAGTTCGACACAACGACAGCCGATTTTCAAAACCCGTTCGTTGCATCACGTGAGTGAGTAGCAGGTGTGTGCGTAGGCCAAACATGTGGGGTGCCACGACTTGCCGGAGTTCGCTGCGGAGCCTTGGGAAGAGGAGCGTCGTCCGGCCGAAGTGTTGAACCGCGCTGCCGAGGAGCCCGGCATCCAGTTGTAGCACCGTGTGAGCGCCCCAGTCGGCTTGGGCTGATCCTGGTGGCTCGGCCCATCCCGAGCTGGTTGGTCACCGGATCTCCACTCCGTCAGGCGACCCACAGCGCAGACCTTTGCCGATGAGAGGGTGGTTGCAGCCACGGTGTGCCCGGCCGCCGCCTTGCTAGCTTTACGACGTTGGGACAGCAGGTTAGCATGGATGTGCCGTGCGGCCCGCAGGGAACACATCTCCTTGTCGTCCTGCGCCAAGACGACGATGTTGAAATCGTCAGCCAGCAACAAGATTTTCTCCGCCACCATAGCGTCCACTCCCTCTTCATCCATCCGTGGGAGGGCCGTCTTCGCCAGGGCCAGGAGAGCCGTGCGCTACGCCAGGGGCAATTCCTTCGTGCCCGGTTGTCGGTCGTAAAATAGTTGTCTGCAGTCGGAAGGTGGTCCGTAGACTGTAGGCAGGAGTTGAAGCGCCGACTGCAGTGTAACGCGCGCCGATCTCGGCGCCGTAGTGAGGGTGGCGAGAGCGTCGCTGTCCAGCATCGCCGGGAGCGCGCGTAGCACCTCGTCATCCGTCCATCGTGACATTTCTTGGTGGGCGAAGAACCGTCTTTCAAACGCTCCCCAGTCGCCGTCGTCCGCCACAAACTCCTTCAGGACCGGCAACCGCTGCTGGAACGTGGACTCCGCCGCCGAAGATCGCCAGCCGCCATTCCCGCCATCCTGTACAGTATTTGAGGGAATGGCGGACGCCAACGGCGGTCGCACTGCTGGTGACGCGCTGCCATTGATTGGCGCTCGCCACAGTCGGCTGTTTTTGATGACGCGGCGGCCGCTGAACGGAGGCAGCAGTGATCGGCCCTCGTTGATGACGTGGCGGCCACTGGTTGGTGACCATCGGCCACCTGATGTGCCCGGGCCCCGCCCTCAGCACTCACTGTACTGATGGCGGCAAATTCAACTTCCAGCCCCGTCGATATGGCAGGAACTGGCGTTGAGTGTCGCCCCGTCGTCGCACCGTGCTGCTCCTCCAACCCCCAGGTGAGTAATTTCCTCTAGCGTGGCGGCTGTCGCATATAGTAGCTCCGCCAGGCGGGAGTGAGCCACCCGCGGCCCGTCAGCCCGTCAGCCGACGGTCCCCACCCGTCCGGCTGCTGTGGTGGTGGTGGACTCGGCAGCGGTTGCACGGGCTCGCCCTCGGCGAGTTCAGGCTCCGAGTCAGCCGAGGTGTCTTCCTCTCCAAGTACCCCAGTACGGGTCGTCCATCTTGTATCCATTGGTAACTTTTAGAAGACCACTTCTGACTACAGTTGTAGTGAGTTCAAGGTGACGTAGACGACGTAGTCGGAGGCACACTTATTTATTCAACCAAAGGGCAGAACACAATACTTGAAAGGGGTAACGGCCCCTTCACCCGTCTAACAGGGAGACACCCTTAGCACTAGCCCAGCTAGTCTGCTCCCAGCTTCTCCACTAGAGAGCTAGGGGAGGCTAGCTGATCCAGCTCTGGCCAAGCTAGGATCTCGGCACCCTTAGCCAACCAGACCGGCTCTTACAAGAGCATCGGCTCTGGGCTCTCAGGGCCGTGCCGCTGGCTTGCCCTGGTCGGTCCTAAGAAGGACAACGAGCCAGGGGAGTACCAGGGCCTATTCCTGCTGGTCTTCACTCTTCACTGGTTTAAGCTGTAATACTCGACCCCAAGCCCACCGGCTCCCCGCCTTATATAGCAACTCCCCCCCGAGGGGTGGGGCCGTGGGGGATCACAGCGCCGTCACAGCCCCCCAGGGCTAACCGTTGCGCACGTGGATGTAGGCACGTGGATGTAGGCACCCTTACGCGTGTGGGCGCAAACACCCCTTGTGTGTTTGTTTGCCCTCCCGTAACACCCCTACATAGCCAAGGAGATCTTCAGTGATAGGGAATCGCAGTTCAGGGTTGAAATGATGTTGGAGGTTTGCAGACTTTTGTCTGTAAAACAATTGCATACCACCCCATACAACCCCAAAATGTAACAGGTTGGTAGAGAGATTCAATGGGACACTAAAAGCTATGCTGAGACGAATGGCAAATGAGCAGTCACCTAGCTGGGACAGATATCTGCCTGCGCTGCTCGCCGCATATAGAGACACACTGCATGACGTCATACAACAAGCTAATGTTGAAGTGGATAGGGTCATATGTAGTCACTGATAAAGTTGGATTGGCTGACTACCGAATCAATGTTGAGGGTGCAGAATACTTGTACCATGTCAATATGCAAAAAAGTACGTGGAAATAGCAAACCCAAAGGCGAGAAAGAATGGAAATGTGAGAGGACTTGAAACCGAGGGTGAACCAATTGCAATAGCAATGGCAGGGAACATCCAATTGGCATATGAGGCTGAGAGTGGAGTGGAGTCACAGATTGGCTTGATGCCATTACCAAAGAATAAAGAGGAAAATTCGGCTGATGTTAAAATTAATCCCGAGTTGAGTCTTGAACAGCAGGAAGAAGTGAGGACACTTCTGCTGGCATATCAGGGTATTGCAAACAACCAAACCAGGAAGCACAGACCTAGCAACCTTCCAGTTAAATTTTGATTTAAAGCTTTCGTGACTGCAGGGATTCATATTCTTGGTTCTTTCGGTAAAGTCATGTAGAAGGGAAATAAGATTATTATTTTATTTTATTATTTCCCTTCTACGTGACTTTACCAAAAGAACCAAAAATATAACCTTCCATTTGGCAGTAACAGATCGGACACCCACTTTACAGGGGCCTTGCCCTGTACCACTCGCGGTAAAGGAGCAGGTCGAGTCAGAGATAGCCTCAATGAAAAAAATGTGGGTGATTGAACATTCTAACTTCCAATATGCAAGTGCAGTGGTTTGTGTGAAAAAACCAGGTGGGTCTATATGGTGTTGTGTAGACTATCGTCGACATAATAAAATAGCAGTTAGGGATGCAGAACCTATCTCCAACCAGGAGGTCCTATTTTCACAGTTGACAGGGTCACAGTACTTCACAAGGCTTGATTTAATGAAGGGATACTGGCAAAATCCCATCGACCCAAGCGATCGACGTAAATCGGCCTTCACAACCTATGATGGCCTATATCAATGGTGGACAATGCCATTTGGGTTGTGGTAAATGCTCCAGCGGCGTTCAGGGGGATGATGAGGCACCTACTGAAGGGGATCCCACAGGCTGTCAACTATATGGATGACATTGTAATCCACACACAACACCTAAAGGAGCTGGAGAGAGTCTTCCATAGATGTACAACAAGGCCAATAAAGTGTGAGGTTGGGATGACAGCAATCGACTGTCGGAGACATGAGTAAGAACGTGACATAGACGAAGCAGCGCCAGTGTACCATGTGTGGTGAGCCAATGGAGCATTGATTTCCCCATGGTGAGATGATGTCACATGGTATAATTATTTCCGAAAGGAAAATATAATGGGGAGGGTGTGGTCCACCTGTACAGGGAAAGGGAGTAATAGAAAATTATAAAAGCGTGCAGCAAACAAGGTGGGAGGGTTGACGGTTAGGGTTAATGGTTAGGGTCAGGGGTTAGGGTTAGAGATTAATATTTCAGGTTATAAATTGGACAAAGTTCTCCCTACAATCAATGGCGAAGCCCAGAAAGAGTTTGTTAAAAACAGAGATTCAGCTGACAATGTCAGGAGTCTGGTCTACCTCAAACGACAACCTGGACACTAACGCCTTTACCTTGGATGGGGAAAAGGTATTTGACAGGGTCAAATATGGGCCTTCCTGTTATGGGTGATGGACGAATTCGGCTTTTTTTCCCTCAACACGTGCAAACTCCTGTATGCTAATCCAACAGCCTCATTAGTTATAAATGTGTAGAGGTGGTACGTGCTGACGGGGAGGATCGTGAGACAGCGCGTAGTGGGTGGCTACATCACGGTCCGCAGGCAGGTGTCCACATCGCGGTCTGCATAGGCCCCGCCCCCTGGCGCGGAGGGCTATGTAAGGCGATGCGCAGCAGCGCTCGGGGAGTCGTCAACCAGTGAAGACAGAAGACGGAGCAAGAGATAGGGCCCTGAGACCCCTAGTCCCGCTGCCCTTGTAAGGGCCAGGACTCTGTGCGGCTCAGAGGCGAGACCTTGGGATTCACGGCCTGACGTCCTTGTAAGGGCCGGGCTGTGTGACCCAGAGGTCGAGACCCGTACCCTGGCTAGGACGGGTCCGATAGCCTCCCCTAGGAAGCACGTAGCCGAAGGGCCTGGGAACGTAGCCGAGTTAGGCACGCGTAGCATAGGCTGTATCTCGGCTGTACCTGTTACTGTTGTATTAGTGTTAATAAATAAGTGCTGCCCCGTCAACTCGTCTCCCGCCGTAATTGAGATATTACAACTGGCGTCAGAAGTGAAACTGTCTTCAAAATATGGATACTAGGAAGACTAATCGTACTCACGAGCGAGACCGGGAAGACGACCACGACGTACCGGGCCAGCAAGCTTCGGGAGGAGAGGAAGAGGAGATGCCGACACCGCAACACCTTTCGGGGACGCCCGACGCTCTGCTCGGGTCCGACACCGGACTCCAGGAAGCGCACTCTCGCCTGGCGGAGCTTCTACTTGCCGCGGCTTCCATTTTGGCGGAAATCACCGCATCTGGAGGAGGAAGGACGACGGCGAGCGTGGAGGAGGGAGACCGGGCGCAGGCTTGCGCCAGCACTGCCCCGCACGCCGAAGATTCCCGCCAGAATACGCTTCGCGCCTCGAATATTGAAAATGGCGCCATTTTTACAGATCGTCCGTCGATTGGCGGGAATCGCGACCACCATATGACCGGGGACCTCCACTCTTCGCCACCCGCATCATCGGTGCGCGCCAAAAGTCGCCACGAACCACCCATAGACGGGGCCGCCATTTCTCACAACGACGGCGCAGTGCGGGAAAATCATCTATCGGAAGACGACCAGGTGTTTCAACAGCGACTTCCTGCGTTGACGGCCTTCAAAGCTGAGGGGGGTGACTGGGGAGCCTTCCAGCGGAGATTCCTCGCCCATCAGGAAATGTCAGGGTGGTCTGACGCTACGGCGCTACGTGCGCTACCAGCGACGCTGGACGACGACGCGCTCGCGGCCTTCAGATCCACCCCAAGATCGGGCCGCTCCACACTCCAAGCCGTGCTACGCCTCATGGCCAGGGTGTATGGGCCACCCTCGGCCTGCCGCCACCAATTCTACGAGCGACGGAAAGGTGACACGGAAACTCCACTCGCCTACCGCACAGCGCTGCTTGCCCTCGCGGACGCCGCCTTTCCCCGCATGGATGAGGAGGGGAAGGACGCGATGGTGACGGAACAACTGCTGGCATTGGCTCAGGACCTGGGGGTCCCTATCAACATGGCGGACCAGGTAGACATTTGTTCCTTGCGGGTTGCTACGAGTATCCATGCACACGAGGTCCTGAAACGGAAGCGGACGGTCGTCTGTGCATCAGCCGCGGTTTCAACACCTACCTCGGCGGACGGCGACCCCCAAGTCGTTCTACCTCAGGAAGAGGCCTTCGCCATGGTGAGACTGGGGGACTGGAGGTCTGGAGGTCGTTCGCCCCTGCGATCGGCCCGCAAGCGTGAGCAACCGAAACCTGCGATGTCTCTCATCATGTGTTACAACTGCGGCCTTCGCGGCCACGTTGCGTCCGGGTGCCGGGCTCCGCGTCAGCGCACCACGGGACCTCGTCTCGACGACGACCAAGGCCCAAAGTCATCCCAGCTACCCCCGGCAAGTCGCGGCACTACACATGCTCGGTCCACATACACGTCGCACGCGGGTCGCCGCTTCGCGGCGGAGGGAACACGCATGGGGGCCGGGGATTCAGTTCGGCGAGGGGGGTTTGTACAGGGGCTGGGAGCGGTCCAATGGTCTGAGTTGGCCCACAGGATAGTGGCTGCGTCGGCCGGGTCGTCCGTAGTTACGGGGTTTATAGACGGAGTTGAGGTCCGGGTGCTGGTTGACACGGGCGCGTCGGCAACTATCATTTCAGACCTTATTTATAACATTCTCCCCGTCCAATGTTGACCCCTGCTCCCGGTAGACGTGCCATGTTATGCGGCGAACGGGGGCTCCTTGGGTATTGTCGGGCAGATTCGGGCGACCATTTGCATCGGGTATATTAAATTGGCGGGACCTGTTTTGGTCTCTTCTTCTCTGGCGGTTCCATGTTTATTGGGCACAGACTTTTTGGCTAAAATGCCGAGTAAAATTCTCGTCGATCAGGGTTGTATCGAGCTCCCATCGTGTCGCCGTATAACATTTTTATCGAGCCCTATGAAACTGCGCATGGTTTGTGCGACGGTCCAAGCGCTGGCAACCCAGACAGTGCACGTACCCCCGGGATCGCAGATGCTGGTACCCCTTCGGTTACGGAAACCCTTGGGGGTGGATACGGCGGGGCAGGGCGTGCTGTTGGGTCCGTCGAACAAAGCTGTTGGGGGTCTGGACTTGGCGGTGGCTCAGACGATGGTACGGGCGGACAGGGATCCATTCGTCATGGTTTTGAATGCGGGGTCGCGGCCAGCCGTCATTCCACAGGGCACCGTGCTTGCTCACGCGGCGCCGGTGCCCGTGGATGAGCAGCTCATTGCGCATGTTGATTCCACTCCGGGTCCGCATCTTCAATCGGGGGAAGATCAACAGTGGTTGGACTCATTGTGTGCGGGCTCCAGTAACCTGTCCAGTGTGCAATTGGGGGCGCTGCGCGCCCTGCTACTCGAATTTTCTGACGTGTTCAGCAAACATAAATATGATATTGGGTGCACTGACCTGTTACGCCACCACATTGAGACGGGTGATGCGGCCCCAATTCGGCAAAATCCTTTCCGGTTAAGCCCAGCCGAGAAGGAACATGTGCAATCGGCTGTTAATGACATGCTGACCGCCGACATCATTTCGCCCTCATCCAGTCCATGGGGAGCTCCCATCGTGCTTGTTAAAAAGCAGGACGGATCCTTGTGGTTTTGTGTTGATTTCCGCCGCCTTAATAAGATCTCGGTGGCTGACGCGTATCCGCTCCCCAGAATGGATGAATCTCTAGATGCCTTAGCGGGGGCACGTTTTTTTTCAACGCTAGACCTGCTATCGGGATTCTGGCAATTGCCCCTCGATGAGGAGTCCAAACCAAAGACCGCCTTCCGCACACCGGTAGGCCTATTTCAGTTTAATCGGTTGCCCATGGGACTTCATTCTGCTCCCGCGACGTTCCAGAGGCTAATGGAATTGGTTTTGTCGGGCCTCCAATGGGATACCTGCTTGATTTACCTTGATGACGTCATCGTTTTCAGTCGAACTTTCGAAGAGCACCTCCAACGGTTGAGGGGGGTGTTCCTCAGAATGTGATCTGCTAAATTAAAGTTTAAACCGGGAAAATGCCACCTACTTCGGGAATCGGTACGGTACTTGGGAATCATTGTGGGCCGTTCGGGGATCTCCACCGATCCCGCTAAGACACACTGTGTCAGTTCATGGCCGACGCCCACTTCAGTTACTGAGGTCCGCAGTTTCATTGGATTTGCCTCCTACTACCGCTGCTTCGTTGAGCACTTTGCCACCATAGCCAAACCCCTGCATGCTTTGACAGCGAAAGGGGTGAGGTTTCGCTGGGGGCCGGAGGAGGAGGCCGCGTTTTGTTCCCTTCGGAATGCCTTGGTGAGTGCTCCACCCTTGTGTTACCCTGATTTCGCCAAACCATTCCTGCTTGACACGGATGCCAGTAACACGGGTATTGGGGGGGTGCTCTCACAGGTGATTGGGGGAGTCGAACGGGTGGTCGCCTACGGTAGCAGGGTTTTGTCGCCAGCGGAACAGCGCTACTGTGTGACCCGTCGCGAGTTGCTAGCTATCGGTTTTTTTATCCAGCAAGTCAGACCGTATCTCTATGGCCGTCATTTTACTGTCCGTACGGACCACGCGGCGCTGCAATATGCGTTGCGTGTTGCCCAACCCTCGGGTCAATTATCACGATGGTTGGAGGTCCTCCAGGACTACCAATTCACGACCACTTACCGTAAGGGATTGCGCCACACCAACGCGGATGCCCTGTCGCGGTTGTCGCCTCGCTCGGAATGTGCATGTCTTCTGGGATCGGCGCGTTGTAAACCCCCTGTCGCCGTCCCCGCGGGAGTTTTGTTCGCCACCGCCGACGCGCCACGGGTCGACGTTTCCGCTGCTCCGACGAGCGGGGACTCGTTACTCGCATTGCCTCTTATTGAGTGGGGCCAACTCCAAATGGCCGACAGCTCCCTTCTCACATTGCGTCGTAAGGCAAAGGGTCCCGAGGGAGGGGAAAAGGAGGCCGGCTCCTGGGTGGTCAAACAGTGCCGTCTGCTATGCGGGGTAGAGTCGTTCTGGCCGCTCACGAACGGCTCTTGCATTTGGGAGTTCATAAAATGCTCGCCCTGCTCCAGCGGGACTACTATTGGCCGGGTATGGGGAGTGATGTGGCGAACATACTCAAGGGGTGTGTGGGGTGCGCTCAACGAAAACCGCCGCCCATTGCGGCTAATCCACCGCTACAGTCTATTCAAGTCTCGCGCATGAACGAACTCGTTGCGCTGGATATCTTGGGGCCCTTTCCGGTAACGCCTAGGGGTAACAAGTACCTGCTGGTTGGCGTGGAATACTTCACTCGATGGCCCATGGCGTGGCCGCTCGCCAACCAGTCGGCGGCGGCCGTGGCGGACGCTTTTGTCCAGGGCTATGTCTTGGACAAGGGTGCCCCCGAATGCTTGCTGACCGACCAGGGAAAACATTTTTCGGGCGTTTTGTTACGTGAGGTGTGCGACCTTTGGGGTACAAAAAAAGTGCGTACCTCCCCGTACCACCCACAGACTGATGGGATGGTGGAGCGACTCCACAGAACGATTACTTCCATGTTATGCCAACAGGTGTGCGAGGCTCAGGTTGATTGGGACTTGCAGGTCCCTGGTGTCCTCGCCGTGTACAGGATGGCCCCCCACGCGGCGACAGGGTTTTCCCCATTTTATCTCATGTACGGTCGGGAGGCTGATCCGCCCATGGATGCCCAGCTGGGGATTTCCGAACCCCGTGCTAAATCCAAATTGGCCGACCATATCAAATTTAACATTGCCAAGCTGGCCGAGGCGCGGGAAGCGGCAAGGCTAAATTCGAGGTCCCGCCAGATTGCTAACGAGCGGTTGCGTGCACGGAGGGTGTACATGTACGAATGGAAACCGGGCGATAGGGCCTGGCTGCACTGCCCGCATGCGCCGTTGGCTACATCCCCGAAACTGCTGAGGCCATGGCGGGGACCCGTTGAAGTCGTGCGTGTTGCACGACCCCAGTGCATTCAAATAAAGTGGGGAAAACGCCGTTGGTACGTTCACCCCTCCCGGCTGAAACCTTTCGCGGCGCCACAGGGCCTTCCTTCATGTCGTAATGACTGAGCATGTGATGTGGCCGTCGACTCGGGGAGGGGAATGTCTCCGCCTGATCCTCACATGTCTCCGCCTGATCCGCTCCCAGGTGTCTCGGAACTGACGGCTGCTGACCGTCGGCAACCGGATCCCCGAGGCACGCGCGGATCACAGAAGCCTGCTCCGTGCCTTCCTGGACTGCCGGAGCCGCCTGACGGTCAAACACGTCCTGTGCCGTACGACGGGCCGGCCAGGCGGACCCGTGCTAGGTCGCGCCGCTTTTCCTGACTGGGGGGGGAGGAGGCAGTCCCGCTGGGTCACCTCGTCACAGCGTTCCCCTTCCGTCCGTTCTAATGTTCCGTTCGAGGGGCGAGCAGGGGTCGAGGGGACATCGCGGTCCGCATAGGCCCCGCCCCCTGGCACGGAGGGCTATGTAAGGCGATGCGCAGCAGCGCTCGGGGAGTCGTCAACCAGTGAAGACAGAAGACGGAGCAAGAGATAGGGCCCTGAGACCCCTAGTCCCGCTGCCCTTGTGTGGCTCAGAGGCGAGACCTTGGGATTCACGTCCTGACGTCCTTGTAAGGGCCGGGCTGTGACCCAGAGGTTGAGTACCCTGGCTAGGACGGGTCCGATAGCCTCCCCTAGGAAGCACGTAGCCGAAGGGCCTGGGAACGTAGCCGAGTTAGGCACGCGTAGCGTAGGCTGTATCTCGGCTGTACCTGTTACTGTTGTATTAGTGTTAATAAATAAGTGCTGCCCCATCAACTCGTCTCCCGCCGTAATTGAGATATTACAAATGTACCAATGAAGCAGCATCTTCCAACTTTGCACGAAGCAAAGGCACAAGGCAGGGTTGCACTCTTTAGACCATTGTTTTTTACTTTGGCCATGGAGGCATTTACAGAGAGTGTTAGGATACGTCAGTGGATGCCAGGAGTAGGATATTGCGCAGTAGAAAATAAAATCAACCTCTACACAGACGATGACCTTTTCACGTTTACAAACACGGAAGTCTCAATCCCCGTTCTTTTGGCCCGAGTTAGGGAGTATGGTGGAGCTTCGCGATACAGTACAAATGTGTAGTGACATCGTTGGATGTGACTGTGTGAAGCCAGCCTGGGAAAGGCACAGCGCGCAATGTATTGACATTGCTGACACCACTTGAATGTGGATGCATTGATAGATGGCACCACGCTCTGCGTGCAGTGCCAGCCCCTACGTGATAGAAGGCAAGAGTGCCGGGCACGGAACGGGTTGCAAGGGGCCATGGCACTCTGGTTTACCCCGGAGGACACGTGACCGGAGGTATCTACCCAGGGACCCCCAAAGGGGGGGCTGGTGTGATCACGTGTCCAGGTGGAGATCCTTCTCGAGGTTTGGAGGTGGGCGTGGCTAGGGGCGGAGCGAGCCCCGCCACGGAGCATATAAGCTGGTTCCCCCAGTGAGACCGGCTGCTGTTGTCATCCTGAAGAATCGACGTTCCACGTCCGACGTCCAAGAAGAGTCATCAACACGTGGACCTGGATCCAGGCTGGGTCCCGTCCATTGTCGATACTACGAGTGTAATTAGTGTAGTTAGCCTGGTGGACCACTGCCATAGGTTGTTATCTGGTGAATGGGCAGTTGCCTCTTCGTGATAGTGTGTTAACGTGTTAATGTTAATAAATGTGTTGCCTCCAAGAGTGCGTCTGCGAGTCAGTTTGAACCCAAATGTAACTAAGTCGAAATTAATGCCCCAATCACCGATATCCTCTAAATCTCCAGAGGCCTAGTTGCCCTTCAAGTGGTCTCCATCTCACATCAAATATCTCAGCGTCATGGTCCCTTCCTCACTGGCATTGCTCTTCCAGTAGAATTCCCTACCTCTCCCTGCTCCAGGAGATTGGTGCCTCTTTAGTGGCATGGGCAGATGTCCCACTCTCTCTTCATGGCAGGACACAATATCCTGATTCTCCATAAACTGTTATATCACTTAAGAATGATCGCTTCCCGCATCCTGAGGCCTTTTTCAAAGCACTTTATTCCCAAATTTACTAATTTATCTGGAATTACAAACTGGCACTGATTGGTTAGCCATCTCTTTCACTCCCAGAAAAGGAAGGTGGTTTGGCTCTCCCGAATTTACTGCACTACCATAGAGTGGTAGCCCTTCAGAATATCAAATGCTGGCTGGACCCTACGAAAGTTGTTATCTCCAAACAGTGGGAAGAGGATTCTGTAAGACCCTGGGGGATTAAACCGGTGTTGATGGTCTGTTCAACTATGGGAATTTACCGGGATGGGCGTAACCCCTTCCCCACTCCCTCATCATAGAAGATCACCACTCGCAGAATTTGTTCTCCCCTTGGTTCAGTGATCAGCGCTTTGCATTATGCTTGCGTTGAGTTGTAATAAAAACAATGAAAAGTTATATTTTACATTCAAAATAATTCCCGTTTCATGTCTGGGCTGGTGCAGGGTAATGTAAAACCGAAGGTGGGGGGGGGGGGGGGATTGGCGTCATATTACGAGCCGTGAGCCAAACCACAGCTTTCTCCTTTGTGTCTGAATTTTTGGATAACGAATTTGCTGACTCCGCTATGGGCTAGGTTTTGCGGTAGAGCAGTGGTTCTCAGAGCATGGACTGCGATGCTCCTGTGGTGGTCCGCGGGGTTGAAAATGCAAGCTGATCCGGAAATAATGAACATTAATTAGCATCTTACTTATGATATGTAATTTTAAATTTAAGTTGGGTCAACCGCCCTGATTAAACTACGCTAACCCCAAGATCGAAATGCCAGTAATATGAATACCTTTGCATTACAGTATTCCCTTTTTTGATTTGAAGCTTTCGTGACTGCAGGAATCCATACTCGTCGGTTCTTTCGGTAAAGTCACGTAGATAGAAAATTATCAATAGATCACGATGTTTTGATCGCAACACAAGCGACCGTCTTCAGGTGAGAGAAAGCTACTGAAACAATGTCTTATATAGGCCTGAGATGGGTGCAGCCTTAGGGTAAGCGATAGTCTGCCAGAGGCTGTGGAAGTGGCTATTGTATTGTGAGCATGGGAAATCTTTTTGGTAATCCCTGCTATGTATGATCTGAAATCGCTTCTATCCTCAAGAACGCTAAGAAACCCGTTAGCAACATTAGCAAGGACGAGCGTTTTGAACTTGCTCTATTGAAAAAGAGAGATGATATTGTCATCATCTCAGCCCATAAAAGCAATGCCACTGTCATCATGGATAAAACCATATACAACAACTAAATTCAGCACCTTCTTATAGATGGTAGCTTTACCAAAATCAATAAAGATCCTACCAACCGCTTGGTTGCAAAAACCAACAATGTCATCACTAACTCGACTTCTCTAATCGAACCAACCAAGCTGCTCTCTCTAAAACCTTCTGCTGATGGACCACCCAGATTTTATGGCCTTCCCAAAATCCACAAAGAAGGTACACCGCTCAGTCATAAGGATGGCAAGTTACCATTCCTGAATCTTTTGATCGAGAAGAGACCTGATGGCTCGTTGGGACATTCTGTCTACAGGAAAGCCACCTAAACGGATGCCTATCTAAAGCCTGACTCCCACCACCATCCAGCCCAGAAGAATTCCCTCACCAAGACACTACAATATAAGGTCCATTGCATCTCCGACCAGCACCACCTAGCCAGTGAGCTAGAGCACGTACACCCAGCCCTCAGGATGAATGGATATTCTGACCGTACAATCCGCAAAGCTGTCTCCCCAGCCATGGGGAGACAACCATTTGAGGACCCAATCAAAACCATCACCTTTCCATACATAGCAGAGGTAACACAAAATATTTCCAATGCTCACAATACAATAGCCACTTCCACAGCCTCAGCCAGACCATCTCTAGCCCTGCCCTCTTACCCTGAGGCTGCACCCATCTCAGGCCTATATAAGACCTTGTTTCAGTAGCTTTCTCTCTCTCACCTGAAAACGGTCGCTTGTGTTGCGATCGAAACATCGTGATCTATTAATAATTTTATATCTACGTGACTTTACCGAATGAACCAAAGAGTATTCCCTTTTTATTCACAAACTTGCCATCCACGATTTTGATTTTCCACGAAATAGCTTAGTTACGTATTTATTAAAGATAGTTTAATAATTTCATTAATTGGCGAAATTTGATTGGAATTGAGCTTTTCCGGAAGGTATCCCTTGCGAATAATGAGAGAATACTGTACAACAAAAGTCATAAAGGTGTCGTTGTGGGTGCTCTGCGTGACTTTGCTTTCTCAATGGAGAGTCTGCATGTTTCTCTTTGACTCCTTATCGTATGTATGTTGAAATTATATCGCACCATACGTAGCCAGTCATGCTCGAACTTCATGAACGTAATTGAGAAACCACTTCAGCCATGATTTGTTTCGATTACATTCATTATCGTTAATTAAATCAAAAGTGACAATCACTGAAATGCACACTTCGCGGTGCACAGCTTCAAATTCTCACAAGGGGATGTATGTTGTATGGAGTGCGGACGTTGGACCGGTGGTCCATTTGTTAGCGCATTGCACTATGAACCCAGCGAAACAAGATCAATTCCCGACTGTAGCTGAGATCGGCGGTGAGTGATTGTTTTAATCGACCCAGGGCTCTGCGCCTTCCCCTAACAACTGCTGCTATTTACCAATAAATGGTGGTATCGTCACCACGGCACTTGTGCCGGCCTAGGTGCACTACGAGGCAGTCATGTGAAGTGACTGCTGACAGGAGAAGCGATAACAAGGTAATACCCATCGCTTTCACCATTCATTGGCTGCCACATTCTGATGAGCCCCCTCTCCTCCCCCCCCCCAACTTGCTTTTAAGGGATTGCATCTTGAATCATTGCCTCACTTGATGCAGCTAATCTGGCTGTGACGGTCCCACCTGATGACGGAGACTTGTGTTGCCTCCGAAACGTCGTGATTTTTATTTTATTTTACTTTCATTAATTTTAATGTTTTACCTACGTGACTTTACCGAAAAAACCTAAGAATGTGGTGACCATCTTTAAGGTTCAATGTGTAATGCGAGCGTAAGCGAGGTTTCGCCGCTCAGCTCTGGGCCAATCAGACGGCCCGGAGTATTGGGGGCGGGGCTCAGTAATGTGGGGTATATGGGAAGGTCCGCCGCCCACCTCCGGTCCAATCAGATGCCCGGAAGATCAGGGGCGGAGCCTAAGGGCGGAGCCGGGGGGGACGCTAAGTGAAGGGCGTAATCTGGAAGGTTCGGAAAGGGCGTGGTGGAAAGTGGAGACAGGATGACGTGGGGAGGGGAATATAAGGGGGATCCGGAAGAGGCTCGAGGTCAGTTGGCGTAGTCACAGAGTGGGACCACGTTGGGTCGTGGGAGGTCTCCTGCGCCATCAGCCACGTGGCTGGAGACGACTCCAAGCACACCGTCAGCCAACGGTGTGCGGGAGCAGGAAGGAGTGCGACTGACGGGAAGGGCGCGTGGGGCGCAAGAGGAACAGCCGGTCCACTGTCGGGACCAGCGGAGTGTGAGCGGCATAACAAAGAATAAAAGAGAGACGGAGACCAAGCTGTGTGTCGTCAATATCATTTATTACAAATGGAGAGCCAAATCTGCTGCTGCAAGGATGACCGGATATATCATAATAATAATATCCCCAGTTGACCCCAACACTTTTGCTGCCTATGCTGTCACACTGTCTGTACGTACTGTATATAGTGAACTTTTTGGCACCATACGTAGCTGACCGTGCTAATCGGAAGTGCAGAAGGACAACAAGGCTTTTCTGGAGCCGTGCGTTAAACCTTCAACAATGCGAGTGCAACCTTTCTTCACGAGGAAGCTTTGAGAGCTGAATGGCATTCAAAAGAACTCACAAACAAACAAACACCTCGTGAAAAACCCAACGCCGAAAATCTCCACTGCTACCCACCTGGGCCAAACTGTTTTTGTCTTTTTCCTGAATTTGCCGGTTGCATTACAGACACAGAGAGAGAGACAGAACAAGCTCATTTCTGTAGAACTGCTTTTTGTGTTTAGTTTGTTGTCTTTTCACTGCACCTCCTATTAACACGGTTAGCTATGTATTGTGCCAAAGAAGTTTAACACACCTACATACAGTTATTTTTTATTATGATATAGTTAGAGGCAGAAATAGTTTTCGCCTAACCAATGGACACTTTTCTACTGCTTCTGCTCCCGTAGCACATCAACTGAGGTCTCGCCATACAAGGGACAAGGCCTGAAGCCAAGCATCATGGGAAGTTTAAGCGCAAGGCAGTGGTGCATCAGCTGACACGTGGATCTCAGACACCTGCATGCCCTCGAACATGCCTCCCACTTGGTCGATGTTTGAACTCCCGTCCTCGAACGTCGTCGTCATTTTGGCAATCCAGGGGATGCTTCCGATGTAGCGCCGGCCGGTCACCATGTACGACACTGATTTCCCGGCTTGGACGTCGATTGTTGCCTCCAGCGAATCGGTCACCGACTTGGATTCGGTGATGGTCTTCTCCCATTGCCTCGTCAAGGTTGTGGACACCGTCACCTGGTTTTTAGCGATCAGCGGGATGCCCGCTTCAAAAGTCACCTCCACGCCAACCGCCAGCGATGTTGACACACTCCAAGATGAAGTCATCGTGACCGTCACGTCGATCTTCCGCTTCACGTTAAGCGGAGGACTGCCCGGGGGAGCACGACAATTCTCGGCGATGGTGCGTGTCGTGAGCTCCAGTGGGTCGACATTGCTCACCACCTGCGATGCGAAGTCGTAGATGAAGTTCATGAGCTGTACCTTGGCCACGGGAGCTCCAGTCTGCACCGACACGAACCGCGGGTTGAGGATGAATGACGGTGTGTCCATTGCGCCATGCCGCGTCACGGCCTTGAAGGTGTTGGCCGTCTGACCGCTGCCGACGGCTTTCCATATCGTGACGTCCTGCGCCAATCCCATCTTGGTGTCGTCGTAGACCCACTGCCAGTCACCCCGCACGACGTGTGAGGTGTTCACACAGCGCACCGTTTCCACTGAGGGGACGCGGCCATAGCTCCCTTCGGCGATAAAGCCGAGAGCATGGTACGATGGTGGGCAGATCGGCTTCCAGATGGAGACGTCCCAGTGCGCACCCGAGCCGCGATCAGTCCAGACACGCTCGAAAGACAGCGGATTTCTCAGCGTTCCGGGGATGATCTCTCTCAAGAGGATACCCTTAGGCCGGTTATAGTTGGGCATGGCAATCTCGCCCAGAGAGCAGCAGCCTTGCGCCCTCCAGATTGAAACGTCGTACTTCCCTCCGCTGCCTGCGATGACAGTCATGAACCCGATGAGAATTGTCAGCATTGGAGTTTCTGTGTTGTGAGTCTATGGGTCTATTTGTGTCTATCTGTGTGTCTATTAATTTATCTGTATGTCTAAGGGTATCTGTGTCTTTCTGTGTGTCTATGGGCATTTCTCTGTGTGTCTATGGATCTTTGCATGTCTATCTCTCTGTCTCTCTGTGTGTCTATCTGTCTGTCTATCTCTCTCTGTCTACTTGTGTCTATAGGGAGGCGGGGGGTGTGCCCCTACCATAGCCATATTATTCCAGATCTCCATCATGCCCTCCATGTTGTACAGGATCTCTCCCTGTGTCCATCTCTATGTGTATATCTCTATGTGTCTCTCTGTGTGTGTATATGGGTGTATATCTGCATGTGTCTATCTGTGTGTACACCCCGTACCACTATCGTTCCAGATCTCTGTCACACTGGCAGTATTGTACGGGATCTATCCCTGTGTGTCTATCTCTATGTGGCTATCGCTGTGTGTCTATCCATGCGTGTCTATCCCTGTGTGTCTGTCTGTGTATATAGGTGTTTATCTGTTTGTGTCTATTTTCGTGTGTTTAACTCTGTGTTTCTATGTGTGTGTCAATGGGTGTCTATCTGCGTGTTTGCCTCTGGGTGTCTATCTGTGCGTGTATCAATGGCTGTCTATCTGTGTGTGTGTGTCTATCTATCTATGTATACACCCCGTACCTCTATCGTTCCACATCTCTGTCACTCTGTCCGTGTTGTACAGGACGAGAGCCACCTCTGACGAGGTCGGCAGGAACGCGGAGAGAATGGCTTTGTTCGCGTCCAGCACGACGGGCACGATGCGCAGGTCGCTGTGGCTCGCGTGAGAGATGAACGTCCCCGCCGTGATGCCTGCCGCCGTGAAGCCAAGCACCGAGGAAACAGGGAGCGGTGGTAGGACGAACAACAAAAAGTTACATTTTTTTTTGACGATTACTAAACGATTAAACTATTTTTATTTTACTAGGTAAGGCCTCTTTACCTGGCCATCGCGAATTATAGCGGATCTGCGAAGTGGCTGATCGCGTGGAATTTACAGAATCAGCCCAACACTCTAAATGCCTGATGTTGATTTTACATGTGCAGGGAGAAAAACCAGAGGAACCATTGAAAAATCCACGCGGACTCCAAATAAGCAACAGGCATCATCAAGGTCGCGGATTGAACCCACGCCCTCCAGCATCCCAGACAGGGCAGTTAACTAACGGGAGGGAGCCAGTGACTCTCTCCGCCCCAGGCCTCACCAGTCAACATCGGATCGTTCTCCACACTCCAGAAGCTGACGTCGTGCTTCGCCCTCGAGCCTCTGTCATTCCACACGAAGCTGAGGCGTCCCTGGGTCACGTGGCTCGAATTGACGCACCTTGGGGAGAGTGGAAGGGGAGGGAATGCCACGGTAGCCAGGTTAAGTTATCTCCCTTTTCTGGTAAGCAAGAGGTTGTGCTTTGATCCGAGCCCCTGCTGATGTATGTATGCACGTGCATTCAACTTCTTTCACACCATACATAGACAACCGTCCTAATCGGAGGTGCTGAAAGGACAACAAACTAAACGTAAAAATCTGTTCTAAAGAAATTAGTTTTCAATTTAGATGTAAAATCATAATAATTCAAATAAAATATTAATTTTACTGGAGTAATATGATCTTTTCATATATAAAAGTCTCCGCGTGCACGCTTGCGAGGGATTTGGCTCTCGAACGGTGGGTTTATGTCGAAAAAAAATTGCCAGCCGGCACGCCCTAAGCCCCGTGGTGGGAATAGGCTATTCCTTTTTCACGTCTGTCACCTCTAAATTAGTTAAATTAACGATTTGGTGGGATTGCGCTTCATTTATTTATTTATTGCGCGACATCAACCGTACCAACTCACGTCAATTGCGTGGGGGGGGGGCGTACCCTGCCAAGTGATGCGCGTTCGGTCGAGCTCACGGGCGACATTTTCTTTTATGCGTTTAACATGCAATAAATATACACATAACGCTGCGGCTATTTCTTCACAGTGTCATGTCCTCTTCGTCCCCCCCCCCCCAACACGATGCGTGTAGTTACTGCTATAACTTCCGTAGATATTAATATTGTTACAGCGCTTAAATAGCATTATTGTAGTATTGTTGTTTACTATTATTAAACAAATACGTTGGCAGATATTACAATAATAATGTTTGTGTGCACAAAACTAATTTTTCATTATTAGGTTGCTAAATATTTCCTTTTTTAGCTGTGCTTTAATGACGCTGCGACGGTCTACTGCCAGTCTGTGATGTGGCCTGCTGCCTGCTGATTAATTAACGTCAGTGCACTGCCACTCTATTATCTACACTGCTCATTTTCCTTTTTACCATTATGAGTGTATGCCAGTCTATAATCTGTTGCCTGCTTCTTTACCTCACTCAGTGTACTGCCAGCCTTTCATGTCGACTGTATTCTGCTTTTTCAGCTGCTGCCCGTATTGCCAGCTTTTTATGTCGACTGTAGCAATGCTTATGTCATTGAGTCGGCATACTGGCAGTCTATAATCTAGACTGTAGCCTGCTTCTCAACTTACCTGTGCGTACTGCTGCTCTTTCATTTACACTTATTTCTGCCTATTTCTTCAATGCATTTCTATTGTTTCGATTGCTCACGTCACGCTATTTACTGATACGTAGTACTGCCATGCTCATAGCTGTGCCATCATCGGATTTTGCTGTGCACGTCGATGTGTGTGTGTTTGAGTCCATATGTGTGTGCGTGTAGGTCCATGCATGTGTTTAAGTCCATGTGTGTGTCTGTCTTTTTCGAACGGACAACGTCCGATGTGTGTGTGTATGTCGAAGTGTTTGTGTGTGTGTGTGTGTGTCAGTCCATTTGTGTGCGTATCAGTCGCTGTGTGTGTGTTAGTCCATGTGTGTGCATGGCTCCATCTGAGTGTGTAAGTCAATGTGCGTTTGTGTGTATGTGTGTCAGTCCATGTGTGTGTGTGTTAGTCCACATGTGTGTGTAAGTCCATACATGTGTGTGTGTCACTCGATGTGTGTGTGTAAGTCAATGCATGTGTGTGAGTCGATATGTGTGTTGATACATGTGTGTATCTAAAGTAGATGTCTGTGTCTCAAAGTCCATATGTGTATGTGTGTGTAGGGACATGTGTGTGTCAATCTATGTATATATGTGTGTGTAAGTCCATGTGTGTGTGTCTTAGTCGATGTGTGTGTGTAAGTACATATGTGTGTTTACGGGAATGTGTGTGTGAGTCCACATATGTCTGTGCGTGAGTCGATGTGTGTGTGTGAGTCGCTGTATGTGTGTATGTCGATATATGTGTGTGTAACTCCATGTGTATCTAAAGTGGATGCCTATGCGTTTGTGAGTCCATATGTGTGTGTGTGTAAGTCCATGTGTTTGTGTATGTAAGTCGATATGTCTGTGTGTCAGTCCATGGGCGTGTGTGTTAGTCGCTTTGTGTGCGTGGCTCCATGTGAGTCAGTGTAAGTCCATTTCTTTGCGTGTCTGTAGGTCACAGTGTGCGTGTGAGTGAATGTATGTGCTTTATTGACCTGCTCAAGGCCTATGATACCATCAGTAGGCCTGGCCTCTGGGTTGTTCTTCATGCTTTCGGAGTCCCTCACCCTTTGCTCACGATCCTTAAGGACCTTCATGATGGTGAGCGGCCCCGCGTCAAACTACATGGCCGTCAGTCAGAGCCATTCCCTCTACACCTTGCGGTGTGACAGGGACGTCCTCTGGCTCCCACATTATTTAACATATCTTTTGACCACGTAGTTCCTGAAGCCTTCAATGGCTGTACCGGAGGAATTACCATATGGTACAGATACAATGGGAGGCTGATCAATGTCTGGGTGCGGTCAAGGGATGGCTCCCGATTGCTCAACCATGTTATGTATGCCGATGCTCTGGTGATTGCTGCTCACTCAGAGGAGGAGTTGGAGGCATTGCCTCTGAACCTGGAGCTTGCCACTAAGAGGTGGGGCCTTACCATCAGCCCCACCAAAACTAAGCACCTGCCTGGGTATTTTGTACCATCGGACAATCCACCCCCACAACTCACAATTGGTGATGCGGCAGTTGTGGAAAGATTGGAGAGATTCCCATACCTGGCGAGTGTGCTCATGACCGCTTCGGTTTAACAGCAGAGGTCTCACTCGAAATCAGTCGAGCGCCATTATATTTTCATCGGCTGCGTTACGCTGTGTGGAAGCTACCTGGTCTCTCACTCCGCATGAAGCTCCAGGTCTTCTCGGCCACGGTAATTCCCTCCCTTCTCAACACTTGCGAAATGTGCACCCCCTAATGGAACATCTTCGCCAGTTAGAAACATTTAGGCTGGCCTGCTAACGATCCATCCTGGGTTTAACCATATGTGTTTGTGTGCGTGTAAGTTGATGTGTTTCTATGTGTGTGGGTTGATGTCTGTGTGTAAGTCCATGTGTGTGTCTGCCTTTTTCGCCCGGGCAACGCCGGGTACTTACCGCTAGTGATCTATAAAGTTACTTTTCAAAGATGTCTGATAGTCACAAATGTCCAATAGTCGCAGATGTCCAGTAGTGCATAGGTCAAGTGGCTTCCTAATCGCGGAAGGAAGAGCATTCCAGACGTGCATCTGCAGGTGTGCAATGCATTGACCATCTTTGTTTGATGGCTAGCCATGAGCCTCTGCTGCGAGAATGACTGGATGTATAAAACCCCCAAGTCAACCCCAACACCTTGACTGGCCATGCTGTCACCACATCTCTACTCCACCCATCTTCGACAATGCTGCAACCCTCTGGGAAATCGTGCAAATCGAATAAAACAATAGCCTTTACAATCACCAGAACCTCAATAACTTCCCTCATCATTGCTTGAAGTCACGTAAGCCCCTTTTGGGATCATGCATTAAACCGGAAACAATGCGAGCGAGTTCAAGCCCCAATGAAGCTTGTAGAGCTGAACGAAGTTCAAAGGTACTCGCAAAGAAACACCCTGTGAAAGACCCAACGCATAAATCCCTTGGGTTTGATCTTACACGAAGCTCACGGTCCACCCTAAACTACATCCACTGCACAACAATTGGCAGTAGATGAGGATTCCTGATGCACAAATGGAAAATTAAAAACTCCCTGGTGTATATTAACAGGTTAAATTTCTCACATTAACATAGCCACCTCGCTCACCGAGCTCGAGGTTGCTGCTCTGCGATATCCCAATAACATGCTAATCTCTTACATTAACGTAGCTGGCCGTGGAGGCCTTTCAACGATCTTACATTATTAACATGCTAATTTTTACTTGGCAGCCCTTTGATTGGTGGAAAACCCACGACCGTTGCGGTCACTGCCCACCACTTAAATTAACGTTGGCTGCTGACATTTGGGCTACGCCCATTTCAAACCTTTGTAATAACACGCTGGAGACGGCTTGCGGAATCGGACCTTTTATTTCACTTCTTGCAGTTCACAAACACTCCCCGTTGCTGGCAGGCAACGGGAAGCGGGCAGACAGCCACCAGAGACACACCGCCACGTGGCACCCGGAGCCCCACTCGCGCGTGGCCCCTCTCTCTCTTCTTTCCGTGTCTGACCACGTGTCTCTCCTCTCTCCCCTTATTTAACACCTGGGTCAGGTGGTACACTCCAGCCAATCCTCAATAGCGTGCGCCGAATGTTCCAGATTCCCCATCAACTCCCGGGACCACGCCCCTGACTTGTCTTCCCATTGGCTGAGGCCAAGACCAACGAAACCAATCACCTAGCTGACATCCCGTGATCACGCAAAGCCGATCACCACGTGAATCCGACATAGGCTCTTATTACACCTTTATAAACAGATTGCCTTTAGAAGCTAACCTTCTCTTCCTGATGACGAACGCTTGTGTTGCAATCGAAACGTCGCAGTTTTTTATTATTATTTTCTTTGAATCAATCTGCCTGACTTTACTGAAAGACCCAAAGAATATACATACAACATGCACACACACACAAAACACACAATGCACATAATCTACACACAACACAAGCATAACACACAACATACACTTAGCACGCATACAATGTACACACAACACACACATAATACACACACAACACACACGTATAGATAGATTGACGAGCTGCGCCCCTCACCTGTATACGTTGAGGCTGGGTGTCTGGCTGTAGCTCGCCACGGCCACGTGGCCCAGGCACGTGAAGCCGTTCGACGGGTTGAGCTGGTACACTGTGACATCACGGTCAGCTCCACTGCCTCTGTCGTTCCACACCTCGCTGCAGGGCAACGTGGGAGGTTAGGAGGAGGATAGCCAACGGCATAAACGATGGTAAGATGGTCAGTCAATCGATCGATCAATTGTCAGTCAATCGATCAACCTTGATCAATAAAATAACTTCCACACAGCGTTACACAGCCGATGAAAAGGTAATGCAGCTCGACTGATTCGGAGTGAGAACTCTGCTGTAAAATTGGAGCTGGTAAAAATCACACTGGTCAGGTACGGAAACATCTCCACTCTCTCCACAATTGCCTCGCTAAAGGGGAGTTTGGCAGGTGGAGTGTTTGGTTGCACATATTACCCAGGCAGGTGCTTAGTTTTGAAGCAGTGCTTCAAACGCCTTTGAGTGAGCAGCAATCACTAGATCATCAGCATACATAACATGGTTGACCAATAGGGAGCCATCCCTCAACCCCATCTGGGTATCGAGGAGCCTCCCATTGTATCTGTACCAGATGGATAATCCTCTGGTAACACCGTGGAGGCTTCTACGAAAGTGGTTTTAAATAATGTAGAAGCCAAAGAACATACCTGCTGCACCCAAGATGAACAGGGAATGGCTCTGACTGCCGGCCGCATAGCTTTACCCTAATGATTATTGGTGAGGTGCTGCAAATCGTTTTTTTACGAATAAAATCGTGATTGTGATCGCGACTCCATCTCCTCAGCAACCCATGACCAACACTCATCCTTGCATTGCCACATGGCTCTCCGAACCTTCGAGCGAAGCTCGCGGTAAGCCTCCTAATTCTCTGATGTCTAGCAGCCTACTACCATTATTATTGAGCTGATCTCACCCAGCCCAAGTCACCCAACAGGATTGACTATCGCGAGGAGTCACTTTAGCTAGCACCTGTGACAGGAGGTAAAAAAGGGATCTCACTCATCGGCCTTGCCTGCATCCCTCCACTGAAGTTCATCTTCGTTGTAGGCATAAACAACAACCACCAACATTTCTCGCCTCCGGATGATCGGGAGGCGAGAAACACACACAAAACCACACAGTAGTCTGGGGCTTACAGCGTCCTACAGCTCATCACCATGCCCCGTTCATTATTTTGTCATAAGAAAGAACCACTCTCTGTTATTTGGCAGACTCCTGCCAGAGTCAGTCCAAGGAGCCTCCTGAATACCGCAGATATCCAGGGGGTACCAGTCTAACTCCCAAGAGAGGAGTGGCTTTCGGATATTCCACATGGCCACTTGCGGTAGCTTTTTGCCATTTCTGAAGGAACCCCGAGGGTACAAAATCAGTCTCCTAGTTCTGCCAAATGGGATTTGGCCAGGGGATGATGTCATAGGCGCCTGTCCCCTAGGGCCTCAGGAACATGCACAGTTCGATATTTTATACGTGTTTTTTTAATGGTAATTAAATTGAAAGGGGAGGGATTACCAGCCCCTCACACCCATCCTGAGCCTGTGTTTGCCACTGTGATGGCTACGAGCGACATGAGGGGAAGAGTCGATTGTAATTGACCTTACGCCAATGGCATTGCTCACCACAGCGTTACCGTCTGGCACCACCATGGAGGTAGTGCGTTGTTTTGCCAACCCAATGACATACACACATACAGACACAAACAGACTCACACAGACTCACGTGACGCTGATGGGAGCTCGTACCAGCGAGTTCCCAGAGTCCCTCACTAGAATACTCGCGGACTTTGGTTGGTCATGCAGAGTAACCATGCCGTCTCCCAGCGGATAGAAGCCTGGGATAGCGAGAGACCCACGGAGTCCCACAGACATTATGATTATTATTACCAAGGCATGTTCATCATGGGACCTTTTTGCCAGCATCAAAGTATGAAAAATAAGAAGAGGGATTACCCTTTCTGGCACTAAAACCGGAGGTGTTAAGATGCTTGAACACCAAATAGATGTAATATGAAGAGATGCACTTGGGGGGTAACTGGGCTATAGTGATAGGCTCTGCCGGCCTCAGCCCGCAGCCAATGGGATGTCGAGCCAGGGGCGTAGCCTGTGGCTGCATGGCAACATCTGGAAGGCTCCAGGGGGCGAGGCTGATGATTGGCTGAGTGGTATCACGTGGGCCAGGTGTTATAAGGGGTGGAGAGAGACAGCTCCGGGTCAGTGTGGAGAAGGGCTGAGGAGGAACCACGTTTGTGTCACCGGCACGCCAGCGACCACGTGATGGTGTGTGTCTCCGACACAGACTCACGTGACACACACCATCAACCAGCAGTGTGGGGAAGGGAGGCAGCGAGCGGACGCCACGCTCGGGGAACGGAATAACGGGGAAAAGAGGAACCCAGCGTGTGAGGGAGCTGTGAATGAGGAACGAATAAAGAAAAGACAAAAGACACAGTCTCGTCTGGAGCGAATTTATTACATTGGTGTCAGAAGTGACTTTTGAGACCGCTTGGGCCAAGAACAACGATGTCCAGCCACCTCAAGAAGAAGAACCCACCGGATCCGCCGTCGGACGACGATGATGACTCCCTCGACCAGAGCTTGCTGCATCAGGGGGCGACAGCCCCGCTGGTGGCAACCGCTGCTGCGTCGGGCGCCGCGCTGCGCGGAGAGGCCGGCGTGGATGCGACTCCGGCTGCGGACGAGGGTTGGCGGCGGGTGGCGGAGCAGATTGAATCTCTCCGCACGGTGCAGCGTCGTCTGCTGCCCCGGGACGGCCTCGGGATGTGGTGCCGAGTGCGGACGACCAGGGCCTCCCTCGGGGGGTCTCGGAGGAGATGGCCGCCATTACGCCCGCCGCGTGGAGTGAGCCCGCCATCTTGGGCGTGGTCGCAGCAGTGCTGCCTGCGGCCGCCATTTCAGTGGTGCCGCGTGCCGCGCGGGTAGCAGGAGCGGGCACGCCCAGAGATGACGACGGTGGACGCAGCCATCGCCTTCCCAACATTAAGGAATTTGTTGCCGGTGGTGACTGGAGCGCCTTTACTTGGCGGTTTGAGTCCGCTTTTCGATCGGTGCGGTGGACGGAGGCCGAGGCGTTGGACGCTTTGCCCACACTGCTGGACGACGTGTCGTTGGCGGTGTTCGCTGAGATGGCAGAGGTTTACGAGCCGCCGTCAGCCGCTCATAGGAAATTTATGCAGCGGCGTCAGGGCCCCGAAGAAACGCCTCGGGGGAGTATCGCGGTGCGCTGTTGGCGCTCGCGATGACCGCCTACCCCGATTCCTCCGCCGACCTCTCATCCTTACGAGGATGGTCGAACTGTCGCAAGAAATGGGCATCTCGCTGCCTGTGTGCGGCCATAGGCCGCTGACGTCCCGCTGGGCGGCTCGGTGTTTGGACGCCAAGTTCAAATTGCGCCGTTGGGAGCAGATGGCTGTGTGGACAGGGGACCCGGACAAGGACGGTGAACCGCTGGGATGGGCCCCGTCTCGTGTCGTTCACGTTCCGGACAGGTCCAGCGACGACGACTTGGCGGCCACCGCTCCTCGCTGGGTACCGCAGCGCCTGCCAGGGTTGCGACACGACAGTGCCGGGATGCCACGGGCCGGTGCCAACGCGGCCGGCCGTTGGGCGGCCGCGACGTGCTTCAAGTGTGGCCACTTGGGCCACGTCGCTCGAGATTGTCGGCGCCGTTCCGGTCCTCCGCTGCCTCCGTCGACTCTCCCTCCATCCTCTCCCCCGGAAGCAGATCGCCATTCTGCTCGGGCAAGTCGGCATGCATCAGACACCCGATATATCTCGACACCTCATGCATCCCTTCATACCGCGGGGGGCCTATCTGATGATAATTGTGGACACGTAGATTCGGCACCGCGCACTATTACCCAGTGGAAGAAATTGGCTCGGCGGGTGGTCGCGGCTGCGTCGGGGTCTTCTACGGTGCCGGGCACCATTCAAGAGGTGGACGTTCGTATTTTGGTAGACACCGGAGCGTTGGCCACCATCATTTCCGATGTTATTTTTCACCTGCTGTCCATTCCTGCTGCGCGGGTTCAGCCGGCTTTTGACGCATGTATCACCGCGAATGGGGGTAGCATGGGTATCATTGGGCCGGTGGAGGTCCATATTGCCATAGGGAACATTACCGCATCAGGTTCGGTCCTTATCTCGTGGTCATTGGCGGTTCCCTGTCTGTTGGGCACCGATTTTCTTCGTCGGATGCCTGTTACGATCCTTGTGGATCAGGGCTATTTAGAAATGCCTGAAGGACGTAAACTGTGGTTCCTACTGTCCCTGTTGGGCCGCCCACCTCCAGAACCCGCCGTTCACGCGCTTGCTGATGTTGCGGTAGAGATCCCTCCTGGTACGCAGATGCTCATCCCATTGCGTTACCATAAATGGCTGGAGGTTGCGGATGGGATGGCGGGTGTTTTGCTATCCCCATCAAATTTCTTGGCTAAGGCTTTCTCTCTTGTCGCGGCTCAAACCATTGTTTGGGCCAGACAAGCCCCATTCACTCACCCACCCACTCACCCACCCACCCACCCACTCACTCACCCACCCACCCACCCACCCACCCACTCACTCACCCACCCACCCACTCACTCACCCACCCACCCACTCACTCACCCACCCACCCACTCACTCACTCACTCACCCACCCACCCACCCACTCACCCACCCACCCACTCACCCACCCACCCACCCACCCACTCACTCACTCACCCACCCACCCACCCACCTCACCCACCCACTCACTCACTCACTCACTCACCCACTCACCCACCTACTCACCCACCCACCCACCCACCCACTCACTCACTCACCCACTCACTCACCCACTCACCCAATCACTCACTCACTCACTCACTCACCCACCCACCCACACACCCACCCACTCACTCACTCACTCACTCACCCACCCACCCACCCACCCACCCACCCACTCACCCACCCACCCACTCACTCACCCACCCACTCACCCACTCAATCAATCACTCAATCAATCAATCACTCACCCATTCACTCACTCACCCACCCACTCACCCACCCACTCACTCACCCACCAACTCACTCACCCACCCACTCACTCACTCACTCACCCACCCACCCACTTATTCACCCACCCACCCACTCACCCACCCACCCACCCACTCACCCACCCACTCACCCACCCACCCACCCACCCACCCACCCACCCACTCACCCACCCACCCACCCACTCACCCACCTATCCACCCACCCACTCACTCACTCACTCACCCACCCACTCACCCACTCACCCACCCACTCATTCACCCACTCACCCACCCACTCACCCACTCACCCACCCACTCACCCACCCACTCACTCACCCACTCACCCACTAACTCACTCACTCACCCACCCACTCACCCACCCACCCACCCACTCACTCACTCACTCACCCACCCACCCACCCACCCACCCACCCACCCACCCACCCACCCACTGACTCACTCACACACCCACTCACTCACCCACCCACCCACTCACCCACCCACCCACTCACCCACTCACCCACCCACCCACTCACTCACCCACCCACTCACTCACCCACCTACTCACCCACCCACTCACTCACTCACTCACCCACTCAATCAATCACTCAATCAATCACTCAATCAATCACTCAATCAATCACTCACCCACTCACCCACTCACTCACTCACCCACTCACTCCAGCAGCTGCTCCAGCAGACCCACCTCTCACTCTGCCCCCCCCCCTCTCTGTGTCTGTGTTGTCTCTCTCTGCTTGTGTGTCTGTCTGTGTGTCTCCGTGTCTGTGTTTTGTCTATCTCTCAAATTTAGTTCTACCTGATGACGGTTGCTTGTGTTGCAATCGCAACGTCGTACTCTATTATTTAATTTATTTTCTTTCTACGTGACTTTACAGAAAGAACCAGAGAGTAATTCCTGCAGTCACCAAAGCTTCAAATCAAGTTATAACCACAAACACCACAACCGCACATATAACCACAACCTACTCAACCACAATTATAACCACAACCAAAAACACCAAAGGCACCACAACCAGAGCAACCACAATTACAACCAACACTACAACCACCTATACAACCAAAACTAAAGCCAAGATTATAACCGCAACCAGAACAACAACCACCATAACTAAACAACGAAAACATTGATGCAGATACTACACAACCACTGCATAAAGGGTCTTTATCCCTCTGTGGGTGGGTGAGTGGGTAGGTGAATGACTGAGTGTGAAATGGACTCGAACCTGCACCTCTGCATTGCAAGTGCAGTGAGCTGACGCCCCCCGCGTGTGGAGGGGTAAAGTTGTGGGTACACCCACCCCGCTTCAACGGGTCTGGACCAGCGTGGAAGAGTAGACCAAATACCCCACATCGCGGCCTCTAGTGGAGGCCATTTCTGCCACGACAACAAATCCGTCCCTCCAGATACAAAAAAACTAAATTTAACTCATCCCATCAGCAACAATCTGGCAGTGCCTCTCATCATCAGCAGGGCCGCGCTCTGCTTGGAGCAGCGCCGTGAACTCAGCAGGCGCCCAGAACGTAACGGCTGTGAGCCAGGCGCCTCCTCTGCCTCCCCTCTCCACCACCTCCACTGCTGATGTGTCCACACCATGCAAGGTTCTCACCTTCTTCGGGCTGAGTCGATGTAGAGGAGGACCAGCCAGCGAGCCGCCGCTTCAGCAGCTCGCGAGCCACCGATGGTGGCCGCGAGCGGGAATCCAAATCAGCCGCTCGCCACCCACAATGCACAGCGCTGCCTCCACTCGCCCCGGCCTCAGCGGGGGGAGGGGCGGGGAAGAGGGGGCGGGCCGAGGGGGGTGAAGAGGTGGGGCCAGGGGGTGGGCATGGGGGGGAGGCTCGGGTGAGGGGCTCAGGGCTCTACGTCTCGGTGGGCGTGGTCACCTGGTACTGCCCCCTCGTCTCGAGTCACGCGCTTCCCCCTGGCAGTTTGTCCGTTAGAGAGGCGGGGAGAAACTCTGGCGAAGGTGAGGAGTGGATCCTAGCTGTGGGTGGGTGGTGCGGTGGTGTGAGTCTGTGTGTGTGGTGTGAGTCTGTGTTTGTGTGAGTCCGTGTGTTTGTATCCGTGTGTGAGTCTGTGTGTGTGTGGAGTGGTTAACGCGCTGTCAACACCAGTGACGATTATATGAACCGGTCCTGGGCCTCCCCTAGGTCGACTCAGCCTCAAATGAGTACCTGGTGTGGTGTGTAAATATCGCCACTCGGAGACAAAGGCGTGGTGTTGGCCACCCACGCCCTCGTGTGCTTTTCCGGCCTTCATAGGTGATGCTGGCTAACAGCACTTGCCCCAACAGTTTATTTCAGCTATAAGGGGGATATTTATATTTGTTGTTCGTGGTGGTGTTGTTGGTGGTGTTGATGGTGGTGGTGTTGATGGTGGTGTTGTTGGTGTTGATGGTGGTGTTGATGGTGGTGCTATTGGTGTTGTTGGTGGTGGTGCTGTTGGTGTTGTTGGTGGTGCTGGTGACGGTGTTGATGATGGTGATATTCTTGTTGGTGGTGGTACTGGTGTTGTTGGTGGTGATGTTGATGGTGTTAGTGGTGTTGGTGGTGGTGTCGGTGGTGGTTCCAACGAGCCATCCTGGGTTTAACCTAGCTGGATTGTGTGAGGAGCTCACAAATCCTTGAAGGATCTGGACACATTCCCACCAGTAAGCTCCTCCGGCAGGCAAGGCTGCGTTTGCTGGGTCTTGTAGCCCGCATACCCAAGCAGTTTCTTTTTGGCTGCATAAAGGGGGCTAAACGGCCACGACATGGGCTGTCGAAAATATGGACTGATGCTGTATGGGAGGATGTTGAGTTGAGTAGACTTGTGAAAGACTGGTACCAGCGGTGTAAATAGCATCCTTCACGAGGAAGCTCGTGATAGAGGCTACTGGACAGTTGGAAGCAGACTGCCTCCTACAACAACTGAGGGCAGAGGAGTGACGCTGACGAGTGGCGGATAAAATTCGGTAAGTTGGCACAGTTGGGCATACAGCTGGTGTATCTACCAATCATCTCAGCCAACCTTTGGAACCTGGGTCTGTCCCGTGACGTCTTGTCAGCGAGCCTTCGACACTTCGTGTGGCCTGAAAGTGCACCTGGCCTGGCAAAGGCGCCGTGGTGACATCATCGCTGGCGAATGTCGGTTGTTGTTTTTGTGTTTCGTGTTGTGAGTGATTGGTGATGATGTGAGTCTGTGTTGATGATGTGGGTTCATGGTGTGAGTCCGCATTGTGACTTGACTCGTGTTGAGATGTGGGTGCCGTCACACCCCCTCGACTCTATGTGATCCTCGGCTTCGTCTCCTGCTTCGCACGCAGAGACCTGGACTGCGCGAGAGACGCTGTTAGTTCTGTGCACCCTGCTCTGCAATTGGCCACCATGGAGGTACATGTGGCTCTTCGACTCGTGTGGTGAAGTATTAATGGACGTGTGCTCTCCACTCCGCGTGTGGCTACCTGTCACCTATCCATACACCTAAGTGTGCATCTGCTTGGCTGCCTGAGTGTGTGTGCATCTATCAGAGTATCTCCCCAAGATCCTCTCTGTGTACCTGCCTTTCTACGTTTTAATAATCTACTGTACTTTTATCTATCCACTACTGGATGAAGGCCTCCTTCCTTGAGACCCTGCTACCCCTCACGATCATGCGATGGAATAATCCACCAAGCACCGATTTTGTCGCTCCATCTTTCTAGCAGCCGTCCTCTCAGACGTGTTCCGATACTTGGCTGCACCTCCGTTATTGTTCTAGACCTTCAACCATCGTTGTTCCTCGTGGCCGTGGCATGTCCTGGCCCAGCCCTACTTCTCTTAACAGTTTGAAGGATGCCATTAACCTGCGTGTGTCCTTTAAATACACACGTGTCTCATTGTTAATCCAAGTGTGACATCTGACATTGGCCAAATATCCGAACGCTGAGAACTGACATCTCAGCAGGACCCTCCTGAATGTGGAGCCCAGGATCTCAGAGATCCTGGCTCAGTGCTCGCCGCTTGCACTATCCCCCACATCTTGCTAAAGCCTATGTGGTGGACCTTTGTCTTTGTGTGTGTGTAGATGAGCCAATCTGGAGAGGCGAGGAATAAGGGCGAATTTTGTACCACGTGGAGGGCGCTGTCCTCAGAGGGCACCGCCTCCATCTGCATCAAATCACCGCAAGGTAAGAACAGGAATGAGGGATGTCACAGAGGGCCATGGTGAATGGTGGAACATCACGATGGCCATGTTGCATGGTGGATGTCACAGTGGCCATGATTCATTGAAGATTTCATAGTGGCCATGATGCATGAGTGATATCCAGGTGGCCAAGTTGCATGGGGGACTTCATGTTGGCAGTGTTGTATGGGGGACTTAATGGTAGCCATGTTGCATGGGGGACTGCATGATGGTGGCCCTGTTGCATGGGGATGATTATTTGTGCTCTGGCCCCAGCACATCACACGCTTTCAGATGCGCTTCCGATATTAGGAAGCCACTGGAGCTATACACTTTTAAATCATCTAGATTTAAAACTAATTTCTTGAGAACTTATTTGGGGCATCAAGTCCGATTTAGTTACATTTAATTTGTATCCCAAAGCACCTCCATATTCCGTCACTAAGGCCAGAACGGCGGGGAATGAGGCCTTCGAATTTGGGTGATGAGCAGGCGTCGCCACCCCACGCCAGCAGGGGGCGGCATAAGGGTAGCCGGTTCGTGAAGACCCGGCCCACGCCGCCTGGAACCCCCCTCCCACCTTCTCGGAGCTCCGGACCCCAGCAAGCCTCCCGAGGAAGATGCTGAAGGAAAGCGCTGGTGCGTTCACGGAGGATCGCAGCTTCCCAGGTCCGCGCTGCCAGGGTCACCTTGTAGGGGAAGTGTGGCCACCGAATGGAGAACTTGGCAACTTGTGAGGAGACGGAGCATTGTAGGAGAGGAGCGCAGGGAGGGGGATGGAGGTCAGACGTTGCACGAGAGGAGGCGAGTCACGTCTGAATGCCTACGGGATGGAGGAGAGCACCGGCCTCGCTGAAACCGGGGGCTTCCATGCAAAAGAATCGACGAGATTAAAAAAAAACAAGGAAAAAAATCGAGCGTGTTGTGAGGATTTATAGACAGTGGAGAAGTATCAAGAGGCGTGATTAGGGAGGGTGGCTTGCTACAAGGGGTAGGAGTGGTCCCTTCATCGCGCCTTCTTCTCTCGTGATTAGACTGCTCTTTCTCTCCATCGCGACGCTCAATGTTTACTTTCAGCTGGAACGCTCCGGATCGCTTACACCGGGAATAATTTTGCACTCGCACTCACCAGCGTGGTGAAATATGATCAAATGACCCCCATTGTTAACGCGACGTACGGGAGGGGCCTTCATCCGTTGTTGTGCTGAGAATGACTGGAATGGATTTTATTTTTGACGCATGCTGCAGTATCCTGCATTTGGGGAGTGGCGGTGCAGTGATTGGTGGTCTCAAGCTGCATTTCCAAGAGGGTCCTGAGGGCAGGAGCTGAATTGGTCGTCGTGTGTGGCAGGAAACTGGAATGCCCGAACAAAGCCTACGTATATGGAGGGGCTAACACCCAAGGAACTAATTTTATTTTTGTTCATCAGACAGCCCCAAAGACCCACACACACAAAACAGCCAGCAAAAAACATGACTATTAAATGTGTCACCGATAAAGAGATAATAAGTGTCTTGAATCGAGCACGGTTATAGGAATATTGGAAATACAGGGGGTAAAGTTTACGTGTGGCTGTGCGTATATTGTGTCGTGTCGGATGTGTGAGGAATTCCACTTCAGCCTTTGCAGTCTGTCACGAGAATTATGAAATGCTCCACATGACACCCAAGTTTTCAACAAAAGCTGGTAACGAGACAACGACGCACACATCTGCAGCCTGCTCTCTCAAGTGATATAATTTTGCTAAGTTCATTCCGAGCCTACGTTGATCCCCCATTGCGGCGTCTCCCAAGAACTTTAAACAGCCCGCCGAGCCCTCCCAAACACCGTCGTGTTCCGATCGAGCCTGGCGACACGTGGCTCGGCAACGCGAGCCTTCGATTGATAACGGGGCGCAGGAGCTCACTCAGCAGACTCCCTCGCGGCATCGCGGCGATGACTACAGCCTCAAGCTAAACAAGCGCAGAACCTGCAGATCGCTGTGACATGTAAAGATGAAACCGTGGGAGCGCAGTGTGCGTTGTGCACATTTTCCGAGGAGTAGCCCTCGTTTACAGGAAAACATAACTACGTGGAATGCACGTACAGGAAAACATACGTCCGTGTCACTCGACCACTTCGAGCATGCTGTTTAAGGAACTACCCTCCTCACGGTGTGTATTAATTTATAAAAATGTCAGGATAATTTTTCATCTGGTCTTGTGCACGAGTGGTTTAAGTCAAATCCATTGGTGCTAAACTAGTTTTGCGTTGCCAGACGTGACATGTTGCCTCCACCACGAGCAGCTTCCATTTGGGAAAGATGAGTGCACAGACACTCCTGGGCTTAAACACGTTTATGGCCAAGTAATGGCAGTGGTGCCTAAACGCGGAACAAAAACACAACATTAATTTATAATACCGGTCCCTCCTTCATAGCGGGGATAGCCTGGTGGGACAGTGGGTTTTTGGATTATTAGATCAGCTGGTCGTGAGTCTGAGCCTAGCTGGCAAGGTTATAGGGTCATTTGGTGGATCAGTATTTTGGCAGTAAGTTACCAGGTTAGAGTGTTTATTGGATCAGTAGGTCAGCTGGTGATCCGGTGGATAGGCTCGAAGTCAAATGGGTCGATTGATGGGTCAGAGTTTCACCAAGTCGGTGTATTGTATTGGCCTCGGTGTCTTATAGAGTCAGAGGGTGGGCAAGTCGGGTGTCGGGTTCATATATATTGTTGCGAAAGTATTTTATTGGGTCATAGGATGGGGTGGCGAATTATCGGTCTGTAAGTTATTTGGTCAGTGTGTCAGGATGATGTGTGTTGGGTCATTTACTCGGTGGGGGTACCCGTGGGCTGGCGGTCGGGTGGGGGTCGTCCGTCGGGTTGGTGGTTTGGCCGTTCGGTGACCGCGACGTCATCCGGCCATCCGTGCAAGCGTGGGTGGAGCAGCCCGTCGGCGAGACGGCTCTTCTCCTGCTCGTACCTCTGTACCAGCTGCCTGCCGGAGTTGACTAGAGCCTCGGCTCGCACTGCCATCTCCTCCTCGTAGCGCTCGCTCAAGCTGCGGAGAGACACCAGTGCCGGCTTCACAAGCGTGGTGGCACCAGCAGTACCCCGAACCGAGCAGAGCCCGGACTCGACACGCACTTGGGCCGACCGGACCAGGCCCCGACTTTAATAAACAAAACAAAACTAGCTTCGACCCTAACTGCACGATTGGTAATCACGCCACGCGATACGCACCTGATAAAAGCGCCGAGTTGCATGCGTGAGAAGTTATTATTTCCAATCGTTCAATATATTTGACATTTAGGCCCATGGTGGTGATTGGTCAATGTGACACCGGTGCGGCAGGTTGGTTTGCGAGCCACCCCTACCACGCGAGACCGCAGCTAACAGAGCACACAAAACTTAATAAGTTATTACATTTCATCGTTAAACGGAGAATAATTGAGAAACAATACGAATGATAACAAGACCATACAAATTATACGATCCGGAACCGAATAGTGGCCTCGCAATGAGAGTAGTTGAGTTGCTGGGGAGGGAGTGGGGTGGAATGCCGGCCCCTTGTGAACACCACAAGAAGCCGAGGGCAGAATAAAAGCACGATACTGCCGTCGGTAGCGTCAGCGCAACAGACTTCACGACCAAGACCACACCTCATAGGCTGTGATCGACTGCGAAGATTTCATAGCAATTGTTGTCAACAATCATCACTGGCAATAGTTTCCACAGAATGTTCCTGTGGTGCAACCGTAGTGGAGAAACTCGGCCGGCGCTGCTCTCTCCTCGCACACCTCCACACGCACATGAACCCCCACTAAAGACTCACATGCACCCCCACTAAACACGCACACGCACCCCCACTAAACACACACATGCACCCCCACTAAACACGCACACGCACCTCCACTAAACACGCACACGCACCCCCACTAAACATGCACATTAACCTCCACTAAACACGTACACGCACCCCCACTAAACACGCACATGCACCCCCACTAAACACTCACATGCACCCCCACTAAACACGCACATGCACCCCCACTAAACACGCACATGCACCCCCACTAAACACGCACATGCACCCCCACTAAACACACACATGCACCCCCACTAAACACGCACATGCACCCCCACTAAACACGCACATGCACCCCCACTAAACACTCACATGCACCCCCACTAAACACGCACATGCACCCCCACTAAACACTCACATGCACCCCCACTAAACACTCACCCCCACTAAACACTCACATGCACCCCCACTAAACACTCACATGCACCCCCACTAAACACACATGCACCCCCACTAAACACACGCATGCACCCCCACTAAACACACGCACGTACCCCCACTAAACACTCACATGCACCCCCACTAAACACGCACATGCACCCTCACTAAACAATCACATGCACCCCCACTAAACACGCACATGCACCCCCACTAAACACACACACGCACCCCCACTAAACACTCACACGCACCCCCACTAAACACACACATGCACCCCCACTAAACACTCACATGCACCCCCACTAAACACTCACATGCACCCCCACTAAACACACACATGCACCCCACTAAACACTCACACGCACCTCCACTAAACACGCACATGCACCCCACTAAACACATGCACCCCCCACTAAACACTCACATGCACCCCCACTAAGCACACGCATGCACCCCCACTAAACACACGCACCCCCACTAAACACTCACATGCACCCCCACTAAACACACGCACACCTCCACTAAACACTCACATGCACCCCCACCAAACACACGCACACCTCCACTAAACACTCACATGCACCCCCACTAAACACACACATGCACCCCTACTAAACACTCACATGCACCCCCACTAAACACTCACATGCACCCCCACTAAACACGCACATGCACCCCCACTAAACACGCACATGCACCCCCACTAAACACACACACGCACCCCCACTAAACACTCACACGCACCCCCACTAAACACACACACGCACCCCCACTAAACACTCACATGCACCCCCACTAAACACTCACATGCACCCCCACTAAACACACACATGCACCCCACTAAACACTCACACGCGCCTCCACTAAACACGCACATGCACCCCACTAAACACATGCACCCCCCACTAAACACTCACATGCACCCCCACTAAGCACACGCATGCACCCCCACTAAACAAACGCACCCCCACTAAACACTCACATGCACCCCCACTAAACACACGCACACCTCCACTAAACACTCACATGCACCCCCACCAAACACACGCACACCTCCACTAAACACTCACATGCACCCCCACTAAACACACACATGCACCCCTACTAAACACTCACATGCACCCCCACTAAACACTCACATGCACCCCCACTAAACACTCACATGCACCCCCACTAAACACTCACATGCACCCCCACTAAACACGCACACGCACCCGCACTAAACACTCACATGCACCCCCACTAAACACTCACCCCCACTTAACACGCACATGCACCCCCACTAAACACTCACATGCACCCCCACGAAACACTGACATGCACCCCCACTAAACACTCACACACACCCCCACTAAACACACACACATGCACCCCCACTAAACACTCACATGCACCCCCACTAAACACACACATGCACCCCCACTAAACACTCACATGCACCCCCACTAAACACATACACGCACCCCCACTAAACAACACACATGGACCCCCACTAAACACTCACATGCACCCCCACTAAACACACGCACACCTCCACTAAACACTCACATGCACCTCCACTAAACACTCACATGCACCTCCACTAAACACTCACATGAACCCCCACTAAACACACACACGCCACCCCCACTAAACACTCACACCCCCACTAAACACACACATGCACCCCCACTAAACACACACACGCACCCCCACTAAACACACGCACCCCCACTAAACACTCACATGCACCCCCACTAAACACTCACATGCACCCCCACTAAACACGCACATGCACCCCCACTAAACACACGCACACCTCCACTAAACACTCACGCACACCTCCACTAAACACTCACGCACACCTCCACTAAACACTCACATGCACCTCCACTAAACACTCACATGCACCTCCACTAAACACTCACATGAACCCCCACTAAACACACACACGCCACCCCCACTAAACACTCACACCCCCACTAAACACACACATGCACCCCCACTAAACACACACACGCACCCCCACTAAACACACGCACCCCCACTAAACACTCACATGCACCCCCACTAAACACTCACATGCACCCCCACTAAACACGCACATGCACCCCCACTAAACACACGCACACCTCCACTAAACACTCACGCACACCTCCACTAAACACTCACGCACACCTCCACTAAACACTCACGCACACCTCCACTAAACACTCACATGCACACCTCCACTAAACACTCACATGCACCTCCACTAAACACTCACATGCACCTCCACAAAACACTCACATGCACCCCCACTAAACACTCACATGCACCCCACTAAACACACGCACACGTTTATTTCAGAATCCGAAAAAGTTCATTCCCCGAGTGAACTCCATTGAGCTGAGACCCGAAGAATTCCACAATCACACTCACTCATCCACAAAGACAAAGACCCCCCCCCCCCGTATAGCCTTAACAGACTGTTGGGGCAAGTGTTGTTAGCGAGCACCTCTGAATGCCAGCACCGCACACGAGGGGGTGGGTGGTCAGCACCACGCCCGGCCGGGGGTGGGGGACGTTGCGTGAGTGCGCAGAGTCATTAATTAGATCCCGACAGCTGTGAGCGGAGATTTAAAGTGTTACGTGATCGGCGCGGTTCGCTAGTGCAGGCGCGCTTGTTGTGGGGGGCACGCGTGTTGTGGGGGGCACGCGTGTTGTGGGGGGCACGCGTGTTGTGGGGGGCGCACGTGTTGTGGGGGGCACGCGTGTAGTGGGGGGCGCGCGTGTTGTGGGGGCGCGCGTGTTGTGGGGGGCACGCGTGTTATGGGGGGCGCACGTGTTGTGGGGGGCGCACGCGCAATAACCCCCTAGGCGGTGTCTGACAGGCGCTGGTGCGGGGGGGGCGGTCCCCCACCCGATCGGCGGGGGCCCGGGGGGCCCAGCGAGACGCGGCCGAGGAGGGGGCCGGGTGGAGGGGGTGGACTTCGCGCCCCGCCCGCTCGCGGGGAGGGGGCATCAGCCCCCACAGCTGTGTCGGGTGGTGGTGGCGGGGTTAACGACACATTTAGATGTTTACGCGATCTATCCCAAAAGGCCTGTATCATGGACGACATTGGTCGCGAAAGCGTTAAACTCTCAAGACATTCGCCCTCTCACGACCCGGCTCTCGTTATCTCGGTCTGACGTCATCGGCGCCCAACGCCAGTGGGGAGGTGTCCCCCGCTCGTGACGCATTGTAACCACGTGCCTCCGCGTGACGTCACTCCTGCTTCTTTCCTAAACCTTATTTGTGCATAGACACGCCAAAATCTAAAGTATAAACTTCATAGTATCATCAGTATACTAAATATACTCTCCAATAAGCTGAGCTACTAACAGTAAGTAATACATTACAATTCTATGTCGCAAAAAATATAATATGCTTCCAGATAAACTTTTTTCCCTTACATCACACAGGTCTACCTCGTACTATATGCTGCCATAGACAAACCCAACATTAAATTATATACTGTATTACTATACACCACCCTATACCTTAGAATAATACATAGTGTAATATTACACTATGTATTATTCTATTCACCCTACTGTATTTCAAACTGCTGTATATTCACTATACAATTACGATACTATATATTGCCTTATACATTGTATTAAACATTACAATTTTATACTATTTATTATTATACAATCTGCTATACACTATACCATTGACCGTCGAGTGAAAGATACTAAGAGGAAGCAAAATGAAACACCACCATGCTTGGAGCGTATATTTAAGCTGGGTTGGATGGGGGGAAGGGCGCCTTGACAAAATAATTTTCATATCAAGAGGAATTTAGCATAGATGTAGGGGTGTTAGAGAGAGAGCCCGTTATGCATGGCAGCTTAGGGCAAACAAACACAGTGGGCGGGGCTACGTGAGTGCACGGGGAGGTGCTCTCTACGACGTCCGCGCCAGGCACCCCGGGGGGGCCCCACCCCTCAGCGGGGGGTTGGGTATAAAAGGGGATGTATCGGAGGGCTCGGGGTTCTTGTTAAGCTAACCAGTGAAGACTGAAGACGTCTTAGCTAGAGCCCTGGACTCCCCTGGTTCGCCGTCCTTATCAGGGCCGAACAGGACCGAGCCAGCGGCGTGGTCCCGAGATCCAGAGCCGGTGCTCCTGTCAGCACTGGTCTGGGACTCAGGGTACCGGGCCCGACTTCCCAGTGTCGGGCCAGATAGCCTCCCCTAGCCCGTTAGAGGAGGACTAGGAGGCAGGCTAGAAAGTAGCTAGCGCGTGTATCCCCAGCGAGCCGGGTGAGGGGGCCGACACCCCCTCTAGAGTTGTATGCCACAACCGTGCTGTGTGTAATAAACCCGTGTGCCTCCAACTCCGGCGTCCAAGAGTCGTGAACTCTACTACATATTTATGGGAAATGCAGGTATGTGATTAGTACTACTTGTGAAATGCGTAGGAGGTGGACGGGGGGTTTTCAAAGTCATATTATGCCCGTGCATTATACAGGATTAGCAACATCAAAGGGAGGGGATATGGGTAGCATTAATAAAGGGTAGGAATGTTAATAGTATGTAGCTGCAGTAACTAAACAACCACGTAAAAAAGCTAAAGTATAAACTTCATAATATCATCAGTATACTAAATATACTCTCCAATAAGCTGAGCTACTAACAGTAAGTAATACATTACAATTCTATGTCGCAAAAAAATATAATATGCTTCCAGCTAAACTTTTTTCCTTACATCACACAGGCAGCTGTAGACTAACAGTGACATTCACGTAGAGAGAGACACAGCGAGACAGGATACAGCTGTAGACTAACAGTGATACTCACGTAGAGAGAGACACAGCGAGACAGGCAGCTGGAGACTAACAGTGACACTCACGTAGAGAGAGACACAGCGAGACAGGCAGCTGTAGACTAACAGTGACACTCACGTAGAGAGAGACACAGCGAGACAGGCAGCTGTAGACTAACAGTGACACTACGTAGAGAGAGACACAGCGAGACAGGAGGCAGCTGTAGACTAAAAGTGACACTCACGTAGAGAGAGACACAGCGAGACAGGAGGCAGCTGTAGACTAACAGTGACACTCACGTAGAGAGAGACACAGCGAGACAGGAGGCAGCTGTAGACTAACAGTGACACTCACGAAGTGAGAGGCACAGCGAGACAGGAGACAGCTGTAGACTAACAGTGCCACTACGTAGAGAGAGACACAGCGAGACAGGAGGCAGCTGTAGACTAACAGTGACACTCACGAAGTGAGAGGCACAGCGAGACAGGAGACAGCTGTAGACTAACAGTGACACTCACGTAGAGAGAGACACAGCGAGACAGGCAGCTGGAGACTAACAGTGACACTCACGTAGAGAGAGACACAGCGAGGCAGGAGGCAGCTGTAGACTAACAGTGACACTACGTAGAGACACAGCGAGACAGGAGGCAGCTGTAGACTAACAGTGACACTCACGTAGAGAGAGACACAGCGAGGCAGGAGGCAGCTGTAGACTAACAGTGCCTCTCACGTAGAGAGAGACTCAGCGAGACACGAGACAGCTGTAGACTAACAGTGACACTACGTAGAGACACAGCGAGACAGGAGACAGCTGTAGACTAACAGTGCCTCTCACGTAGAGAGAGACTCAGCGAGACACGAGACAGCTGTAGACTAACAGTGACACTACGTAGAGACACAGCGAGACAGGAGACAGCTGTAGACTAACAGTGACACTCACGTAGAGAGAGACTCAGCGAGACAGGAGACAGCTGTCTCGACGGTCAATGGTATAGTGTATAGCAGATTGTATAATAATAAATAGTATAAAATTGTAATGTTTAATACAATGTATAAGGCAATATATAGTATCGTAATTGTATAGTGAATATACAGCAGTGTGATATACAGTAGGGTGGATAGAATAATACATAGTGTAATATTACACGATGTATTATTCTAAGGTATAGGGTGGTGTATAGTAATACAGTATATAATTTAATGTTGGGTTTGTCTATGGCAGCATATAGTACGGGGTGAGTGTGAAATGGACTCGAACCTGCACCTCTGCATTGCAAGTGCAGTGAGCTGACGCCCCCCGCGTGTGGAGGGGTAAAGTTGTGGGTACACCCACCTTGCTCCAATGGGTCTGGACCAGCGTGGAAGAGTAGACCAAATACTCCACATCGCGGCCTCTAGTGGAGGCCATTTCTGCCACGACAACAACTCCGTCCCTCCAGATACAAAAAAACTAAATTTAACTCATCCCATCAGCCACAATCTGGCAGTGCCTCTCATCATCAGCAGGGCCGCGCTCTGCTTGGAGCAGCGCCGTGAACTCAGCAGGCGCCCAGAACGTAACGGCTGTGAGCCAGGCGCCTCCTCTGCCTCCCCTCTCCACCACCGCCACTGCTGATGTGTCCACACCGTGCAAGGTTCTCACCTTCTTCGGGCTGAGTCGATGTAGAGGAGGACCAGCCAGCGAGAAGCCGCTTCAGCAGCGACGGTGGCCGCGAGCGGGAATCCAAATCAGCCGCTCGCCACCCACAATGCACAGCGCTGCCTCCACTCGCCCCAGCCTCGGCGGGGGGAGGGGCGGGGGAGAGGGGGCGGGGCGAGGGGGTGGGCATGGGGGGGGGCTCCGGTGAGGGGCTCAGGGCTCGACGTCTCGGTGGGCGTGGTCACCTGGTACCGCCCCCTCGTCTCGAGTCACGCGCTTCCCCCTGGCAGTTTGTCCGTTAGAGAGACGGGAAGAAACTCTGGCGAAGGTGAGGAGTGGATCCTAGCTGTGGGTGGGTGGTGCGGTGGTGTGAGTCTGTGTGTGTGGTGTGAGTCTGTGTTTGTGTGAGTCCGTGTGTGTTTGTATCGTGTGTGAGTCTGTGTGTGTGGAGTGGTTAACGCGCTGCGCTATGAACCCGGTGACCCAGAATTGGATCCCCGTTCAAGGTCAACACCAGTGACGATTATATGAATCGGTCCTGGGCCTCCCCTAGGTCGACTCAGCCTCAAATGAGTACCTGGTGTGGTGTGTAAATATCGCCACTCGGAGACAAAGGCGGCCGGGCGCGGTGTTGGCCACCCACGCCCTCGTGTGCTGTTCCGGCCTTCATAGGTGATGCTGGCTAACAGCACTTGCCCCAACAGTTTATTTCAGCTATAAGGGGGATCTTTATCTTTGATGTTCGTGGTGGTGGTGGTGTTGATGGTGGTGTTGTTGGTGTTGATGGTGGTGGTGTTGTTGTTGGTGGTGGTGACAGTGTTGATGATGGTGATATTCTTGTTGGTGGTGGTACTGGTGTTGTTGGTGGTGATGTTGATGGTGTTAGTGGTGTTGGTGGTGGTGTCGGTTCCAACGATCCATCCTGGGTTTAACCTAGCTGGATTGTGTGAGGAGCTCACAAATCCTTGAAGGATCTGGACACATTCCCACCAGTAAGCTCCTCCGGCAGGCAAGGCTGCGTTGGCTGGGTCTTGTAGCCCGCATACCCAAGCAGTTTCTTTTTGGCCGCATAAAGGGGGCTAAACGGCCACGACATGGGCTGTCGAAAATATAGACTGATGCTGTATGGGAAGATGTTGAGTTGAGTGGACTTGTGAAAGACTGGTACCAGTGGTGTAAATAGCATCCTTCACGAGGAAGCTCGTGAAGGAGGCTACTGGACAGTTGGAGGCAGTCTGCCTCCAACAACAACTGAGGGCAGAGGAGTGACGCTCACAACGAGTGGCGGATAAAATTCGGCAAGTTGGCACAGTTGGGCATACAGCTGGTGTATCTACCAAGCATCTCAGCCAACCTTTGGAACCTGGGTCTGTCCCGTGACGTCTTGTCAGCGAGCCTTCGACACTTCGCGTGGCCTGAAAGTGCACCTGGCCTGGCACAGGCACCGTGGTGACATCATCGCTACTTAGTGGCGAATGTCGGTTGTTGTTTTTGTGTTTCGTGTTGTGAGTGATTGGTGATGATGTGAGTCTGTGTTGATGATGTGGGTTCATGGTGTGAGTCCGCATTGTGACTTGATTCGTGTTGAGATGTGGGTGCCGTCACAACCCCTCGACTCTATGTGATCCTCGGCTTCGTCTCCTGCTTCGCACGCAGAGACCTGGACTGCGCGAGAGACACTGTTAGTTCTGTGCACCCTGCTCTGCAAGTTTCCACCATGGAGGTACGTGTAGCTCTTCGACTCGTGTGGTGAAGTATTAATGGACGTGTGCTCTCCACTCCGCGTGTGGCTACCTGTCACCTATCCATACACCTAAGTGTGCATCTGCTTGGCTGCCTGAGTGTGTGTGCATCTATCAGAGTATCTCCCCAAGATCCTCTCTGTGTACCTGCCTTTCTACGTTTTAATAATCTACTGTACTTTTATCTATCCACTACTGGATAAAGGCCTCCTTCCTTGAGACCCTGCTACCCCTCACGATCCTGCGATGGAATAATCCACCAAGCACCGATTTTGTCGCTCCATCTTTCTGGCAGCCGTCCTCTCAGACGTGTTCTGATACTTGGCTGCACCTCCGTTATTGTTCTAGACCAGGGGTCGGCAACCTACGGCTCCGGAGCCGCATGCGGCTCTTTACGGGCTGCTTCTTGACAATATGTACAGTATGTACTCAGATGCATTGCGGCTCTTGAAGTACTGAATTTTGTACCGAATTGGAAAGAAATGGCTCTTCTTGTTATTTTGGTTGCCGACCCCTGTTCTAGACCATCAACCATCGTTGTTCCTCGTGGCCGTGGCATGTCCTGGCCCAGCCCTACTTCTCTTAACAGTTTGAAGGATGCCATTAACCTGCGTGTGTCCTTTAAATACACACGTGTCTCATTGTTAATCCAAGTGTGACATCTGACATTAGCCAAATATCCGAACGCTGAGAACTGACATCTCAGCAGGACCCTCCTGAATGTGGAGCCCAGGATCTCAAAGATCCTGGCTCAGTGCTCGCCGCTTGCACTATCCCCCACATCTTGCTAAAGCCTATGTGGTGGACCTTTGTCTTTGTGTGTGTGTAGATGAGCCAATCTGGAGAGGCGAGGAATAAGGGCGAATCTTGTACCACGTGGAGGGCACTGTCCTCAGAGGGCACCGCCTCCATCTGCATCAAATCACCGCAAGGTAAGAACAGGAATGAGGGATGTCACAGAGGGCCATGGTGAATGGTGGAACATCACGATGGCCATGTTGCATGGTGGATGTCACAGTGGCTATGATGCATTGAAGATTTCATAGTGGCCATGATGCATGGGTGATATCCAGGTGGCCAAGTTGCATGGGGGACTGCATCATGGTGGCCATGTTGCATGGGGATGATTATTTGTGCTCTGGCCTCAGCACATGACACGCTTTCAGATGCGCTTCCGATATTAGGAAGCCACTGGAGCGATACACTTTTAAATCATCTAGATTGAAAACTAATTTCTTGAGAACTTATTTGGGGAATTAAGTCCGATTTAGTTACATTTAATTTGTATCTCGAAGCACCTCCATATTCCGTCACTAAGGCCAGAAAGGCGGGGAATGAGGCCTCCGAATTTGGGAGATGAACAGGCGTCGCCACCCCACGCCAGCAGGGGGCGGCATAAGGGTAGCCGGTTCGTGAAGACCCGGCCCACGCCGCCTGGAACAGTGGAGAAGTATCAAGCAGCATGATAAGGGAGGGTGGCTTGCTACAAGGGGTAGGAGTGGTCCCTTCATCGCGCCTTCTTCTCTCGTGATTAGACTGCTCTTTCTCTCCATCGCGACGCTCAATGTTTACTTTCAGCCAGAACGCTCCGGATCGCTACACCGGGAATAATTTTGCACTCGCACTCACCAGCGTGGTGAAATATGATCAAATGACCCCCATTGTTAACGCGACGTATGGGAACGGCCTTCATCCGTTGTTGTGCTGAGAATGACTGGAATGGATTTTATTTTTGACGCATGCTGCAGTATCCTGCATTTGGGGAGTGGCGGTGCAGTGATTGGTGGTCTCAAGCTGCATTTCCAAGAGGGTCCTGAGGGTAGGAGCTGAATTGGTCGTCGTGTGGCAGGAAACTGGAGTGCCCGAACAAAGCCTACGTATATGGAGGGGCTAACACTCAAGGAACTCATTTTATTTTTGTTCATCAGACAGCCCCAAAGACCCACACACACAAAACAGCCAGCAAAAAACATGACTATTAAAGGTGTCACCGATAAAGAGATAATAAGTGTTGTTGTATGTGTTGGAATTATGAAATTTTGATGAAAATAATAAAAATTAATAATTTTCCGAAAAATGCGCAAATCGCATTAATTATGTTAATGTGTGTATTAACATGCATAAATTATGATAATGCGTGTAATGATATGCATAAATTATGATGGTGTGAGGAATCGTATGCATAAACTATGATAATCGCGGAGATAATCGTAGTAATTTATGCGGATGCTTGCGATGATGTTAATGTGAGCAGTTGTGGTAATTAGGCTCAGCTTCGTTTATCCAGAGTTATGTCAATCAGGATAACACGATGATCAATGATTAAACGTTTACCGATTATCCTAGTGTGTGTTATGATATTTAGGTCTCCATTTTCATATCTCATCACAGGATACAGTTATCAAAAATAAGATGGTTTTGCATGGACTTGGAAAGAATCACTCGAACAGTTGGTGTTAAGCAATTTTATTCTAGCATGTGACATTCTATCATGCAGGTCGAACATGCGTCAATAATTCATGAATAACCAAACACTTATGCATTTGCGATATCAAGCATTCGATTAATATGGATAACTAAAATTCTTATGCAATTACGAGATTAAGCATTGACTAAAATGAATGAATAAACACTTATGCATTTACTAAATTGAATAACTCAAAACTCTTATGCATTTTCGATATTGTGCATTTAACGAACTGAATGACCAAAAATTATTATGCAATCGTAACCTCTACCTCTCCACCAGGCATCTCATTAGTTCGTTTTTGTATCGATCACAATCGGCGACTGGCCGAGTTTGAAAACAAGCATGACACATTTCGTTTTGCGGTAATAAAAGCACTTATTGTATCCCCGAGGCGAAAGTATATGTCAATAGATTCATCGGCAAGTGTGAAATCCTTTTAATGGAAGGTTGGAGTCAATGGTGGGTGAGGCGTGTTGCGGGAGAGCGAATTTGGCTCGGTTTTAATTAATTCTTCCGTGAGATTCTAAGACAAAGAAAACTGGTTTGACAAGATTTTCTCTGTGTTTCCTCGAGTCTGTATGTGGGGAGCGATACAACCTCTCTGTCGTCTGTGCGAGTTGCAGCTGACACTTTCTCCGCGATGAGGTGAGCGGCGGCGATCGTGCAGAAGACTTTGACTCTTTTTCTCCACGGCGGGATGACGAGTCGGTTTTGGTTGATGCGGGTCGATCTGGGTGTCGCTCGTTGTCGCTCGGTGGCGCGCGGTGGCGCTCGCTTGGCGCTCACTTGGCGCAAGGTGGCGCACGGTGGCGCAAGGTGGCGCACGGTGGCGCAAGGTGGCGCAAGGTGGCGCACGGTGTCGCTCGTTCAGCGATCTCCGCCTTTCCTGCGGCTGTTTGCTGGTCGTCACTCTGACGAGGAGCGATGCTTCGTTCGTGGCAGGGTGGACGTTGGCGTCTTTGTTGGCTTCACTCGCAGCTCGGCGACTCAGGGTAGCGATTCTTCTCAGGTGGTGCAGACCTCGGCTTGTAGCAGCACGTCGCTACCTCGCGATTCTCGTCATGCTGGATGATGAAAACTTCTTGACGATCTGTGGTGGAGTCGAAGCCCTGGCGACGAGATGGGGCTCAGAGCCCTGGCGATCTGTGTTGGGGCCCGTGGCCCGGATGATCTGTGGTGGTGGGGCCCGTGGCCCAGACGATCTGTGGTGGGGGGCCAGGCCCCTGACGAAGTGAGTTGAATGGATTTTTCCCCGGCTTATATTGAGAAAATGCCCTCCGTTTCCCGAGTTGTTCAAAGTCTGTCATAAACCTTCCTGTGTGTGTGTGTCCGTCCGTGTGTTTCGCTTGCGTGTTTGTCCGTGTGTTTATTAGCTCTGAAGACACAGCTGTTGTCGTTCTGGAAGGGGGGGGGGCTCGTGACGGCGCCAACGAAGATATCCATTAGCCAGACCGATGATTCGCGTCGAGTTGTATATATATAAAAGAGATATTCGAATCCATGTTTTTGTTACTGAATAATATTTGTCGCGACAACCTACGCGTTAAGCGAGCTTAATTATTTCCGCCCTCGCTCGGGGATCATATCTTTTGTCTCACACAGCTTAAGTTGTTTTGGTTTGGATGTTGAAATGCGACTTATTCCATTATGCCCCAGTTATGCCGAAACCGTGTTCCCGATGTTTCATCGTGACCCGATCTCTCATGGAGATGTTATTCCTTGCGTGTGCAATTTTTTGCTGTCCGTGTTGTGGGAAGACAAAGACGGTTGTTTCCACGGTGGAAGCGCCCGGCGCATGCGCTTATTTATTTATTTCTGAGAGCGTGTTAATTTCCTTTGAGCCATTGCCCGGGAGTTTTATTGGTGTAATTTCCCGGCTTTGTGCCTGCGTGTGGAGATCCTCTCGGAAAGACAAAGACGGTCGTGTTGCTGCTGTTGTTTTCAGGGGGTTGTTGTGTTTGGTTAATTTTGAGAGCCTTATTCACCGTTAGCTCCTAGGATATTCACTTTAATTCCGTACTTATTATTTGACTTCTTGTGATTATTTAATCTGATATCCCGGCTAGGAATTTTTTTTGGAGCGAAATAGATGCCATAATTGTTCTTCGATGCTTCGGCCCGGCCGTGTAGAAATTCTATGAAGGTAAATAATGTCAGTATTTAATTAACAATGATGGGTCGCGATTCTGGTGCAGACTGTAGTCTGATTTTCAATTGTAGTGAGGATGGATACTGTTTGCTTACTTCATGGCTAAGTTGTACTAGTTTGTCTAACATGGTTCAAAACCCGTTTGTGTTTTTTTTTATCGTTAATGTTGTTCCTTTGTTAAGAATATAATTATATATTTCGTGGCCTGGTTTTGTACTTATCAAAGGGTTTTTTTTCTTTACGAAAGGATGTTTCTTTCAGAACCCCCCGGCTACCATTCCCCCCTCCCTTGTTCCTCTTGTGTGAAATTCGGGGAGTTTTTATGATCTTGATTACCCTTCTTTCATGCCCTCTTTCCTTTGAAATGAGGTGTGCGCACATCTGTGTTAGTGTGTGGGGACCTCTGTGGGAGTGTGGGGGCGTGTCCGTTCTCACGTTGCCCCGTGTCTATTAAAAAAACGATATTATCTATGTTGGCAGAATAATTCTAAAAAAAAAAATAATTTTAAAATTAAAAAGGGGGGCATATATCCAACAGTGTCTTGAATCGAGCACGGTTATAGGAATATTGGAAATACAGGGGGTAAAGTTTACGTGTGTCTGTGCGTATATTGTGTCGTCTCGGATGTGTGAGGAATTCCACTTCAGCCTTTGCAGTCTGTCACGAGAATGATAAAATGCACCACGTGACACCCAAGTGTTCAACAAAAGCTGGTAACGAGACAACAACACACATCTGCAGCCTTCTCTCTCAAGTGATATAATTTTGCTAAGTTCATTCCGAGCCTACGTTGATCCCCCATTGCGGCGTCTCCCAAGAACTTTAAACAGTTACACTATGAGATCTCTTTTACCAGTGGCAAAATATAATGGTAGGTTTTTACCCTTTTAACTGGTACAAAACTGACACCTTTATTCAAGGCATCATGTTTGCAATGACCACAACACAAGTAGTCAATAAAGCAAACAAAAAGAAGCAACTCTGATAAGGATAATACAGTGCATATTATTATCCTTATCAGAGTTGCTTCTTTTTGTTTGCTTTATTGACTACTTGTGTTGTGGTCATTGCAAACATGATGCCTTGAATAAAGGTGTCAGTTTTGTACCAGTTAAAAGGGTAAAAACCTACCATTAAACTTTAAACAGCCCGCCGAGCCCTCCCAGCCACCGTCGTGTTCCGATCGAGCCTGGCGACACGTGGCTCGGCAACGCGAGCCTTCGATTGATAACGGGGCGCAGGAGCTCACTCAGCAGACTCCCTCGCGGCATCGCGGCGATGACTACAGCCTCAAGCTAAAACAAGTGCAGAACCTGCAGATCGCTGTGACATGAAAAGCGCAGTTCATTGTAATGATGAAACCGTGGGAGTGCAGCGTGCGTTGTGCACATTTTCCTAGGAGTAGCCCTCGTTTACAGGAGAACATAACTACGTGGAATGCACGTACAGGAGAACATACGTCCGTGTCACTCGACCACTTCGAGCATGCTGTTTAAGGAACTACCCTCCTCACGGTGTGTATTAATTTATAAAAATGTCAGGATAATTTTTCAACTGGTCTTGTGCACGAGTGGTTTTAGTCAAATCCATTGGTGCTAAACTAGTTTTGCGTTGCCAGACGTGACATGTTGCCTCCACCACGAGCAGCTTCCATTTGGGAAACATGAGTCCACAGACACTCCTGGGCTTAAACACGTTTATGGCCAAGTAATGGCAGTGGTGCCTAAACGCGGAACAAAAACACAACATTAATTTATAATACCGGTCCCTCCTTCATAGCGGGGATAGCCTGGTGGGACAGTGGGTTTTTGGATTATTAGATCAGCCTAGCTGGCAAGGTTATAGGGTCATTTGGTGGATCAGTATTTTGGCAGTAAGTTACCAGGTTAGAGTGTTTATTGGATCAGTAGGTCAGCTGGTGATCCGGTGGATAGGCTCGAAGTCAAATGGGTCGATTGATGGGTCAGAGTTTCACCAAGTCGGTGTATTGTATTGGCCTCGGTGTCTTATAGAGTCAGAGGGTGGGCAAGTCGGGTGTCGGGTTCATATATATTGTTGCGAAAGTATTTTATTGGGTCATAGGATGGGGTGGCGAGTTATCGGTCTGTAAGTTATTTGGTCAGTGTGTCAGGATGATGCGTGTTGGGTCATTTACTCGGTGGGGGTACCCGTGGGCTGGCGGTCGGGTGGGGGTCGTCCGTCGGGTTGGTGGTTTGGCCGTTCGGTGGCCGCGACGTCATCCGGCCATCCGTGCAAGCGTGGGTGGAGTAGCCCGTCGGCGAGACGGCTCTTCTCCTGCTCGTACCTCTGTACCAGCTGCCTGCCGGAGTTGACTAGAGCCTCGGCTCGCACCGCCATCTTCTCCTCGTAGCGCTCGCTCAAGCTGCGGAGAGACACCAGTGCCGGCGTCACAAGCGTGGTGGCACCAGCAGTACCCCGAACCGAGCAGAGCCTGGACTCGACACGCACTTGGGCCGACCGGAGCATGACCCCGATTTTAATAAACAAAACAAAACTAGCTTCGACCCTAACTGCACGATTGTTAATCACGCCACGCGATACGCACCTGATAAAAGCGCCTAGTTGCATGCGTGAGAAGTTATTATTTCCAATCGTTCAATATATTTGACATTTAGGCCCATGGTGGTGATGGTCAATGTGACACCGGTGTGGCAGGTTGGTTTGCGAGCCACCCCTACCACGCGAGACCGCGGCTAACAGAGCACACAAAACGTAATAAGTTATTACATTTCATCGTTAAACGGAGAATAATTGAGAAACAATACGAATGATAACAAGACCATACAAATTATCTGATCAGGAATCGAATAGTGGCCTCGCCATGAGAGGTAGTTGAGTTGCTGGGGAGGGAGTGGGGTGGAATGCCGGCCCCTTGTGAACACCACAAGAAGCCGAGGGCAGAATAAAAGCGCGATACTGCCGTCAGTAGCATCAGCGCAGCAGACTTCACGACCAAGACCACATCTCATGGGCTGCTTCCACTCGCTCAAGAGGATGCTGATCGTTTCTTGACAGTCTAATTGGGGACAGTGAAAACACAGGGGTTGTCAGATATTGCCACACTCGGAATGAGGAAACAGAGAAGTGATGGGATGTAGTGGAGGTGGAGGGCATTTATTACCAAAGAGGATGTCGCCGATACGTTCCACGTCCTCATTGGGGTTTCCTTCTGGCTCCCCGTGCGCGACCGTGAGGCTGAGCTCGCCCGAGTCCTGGGCCATGCGACCCGCACTCTGTGGTGGCGACATGTGGGCAGAGAGCCGCGTCACTCAAACAATTGCTCAGTCACCAACTCAAGAGGACAGAGATCCCTCCCATCGCCTCAAGAGACCGCCGGGGCAAATGTTGCGAGCGAACATCTGCTAAGGCCGGGACGGCACATGAGGGGGTGAAGTGGCCAGCACGGAGTGGGCGGCCAGAACTAGGCCCGGCTCACTCTGTCTCCCCAGTGACCAATCCTTGCCTCCATTCGGACGAATGGCCAAGTGAGGGAACAGCTGATGGCCAGGGTGGATGAGTTCTGAACATGTTGCAGGTTGGTGTGTAGAGACAAGGGTTAAAGGGTGACTGATAATAACAAAATGTGAAAGCTGCCTTCTGTTTACCCAGGAGAACCTTACTGAGTCTTAAGACATTATCAGGAGGCTCCCGCTACATTGGAATGTTTGGCCAATTGCATGGAGTGGTGCGTGTGGGAGGAAACGGTACCAAGTAGAACGCCATGCATATGACACGGATGCACCTCAATGATACGGATAGATGGAATCAAGAATCCATCGATGCATGCCTTCGACTAGTCATCTTGTGGCCTAAGCCCACAACACCTGGTATTCCCAGGGAGTCTCCCATCTAAGCACTAAGCTCAGGCCTGCTTACTCTCCCAGAGCCAATGAGATTGTGTGGTGTATTCAAAGCCATTGGGCTGAAGGCAATCGACAGGCAGAGCGAGTGGTGGGCGCGTGGATGGCAGTACAAGCGGCCGATGTAGACCGCTCTGATTGGATAGAGGTGATCGAGCCAGATGATTGCGTAAGGAGTAGCGGAGTGGTGCATCGTGGCCGTGATCGCACATCGAGTCGTCAAGCAGGTATTGTGTGCAATGCAGTAGAAACCAGTTCTGAACTGTCACACCGGTGGTGAGAGGCTGCTGACTTGCTCCAGCTCCAATTCCGAGTTGGGCCAACTGTAAGAAGGGAGGACGCGCACTCGAACTTGGGCCGGCCGTGACCATTTTACCAGTGGTCGAGATCCTCCCGCGAGCTCAGCTAAGCTGGCTCGGGGCGCTGGCACTGCAAGTCGGCCACGGCGAGGGTCTGAAAGTATGGGGATGTCCACTGCGGGCAGCCGCCAGACGGGACGCCGGGTCGCTGTGCGGCAACAACGACGATGGGGAGGACGATAATGAGGGCGACGGGTGCGAGCAGCAGGGGCAACAACTGCGACAGAAAAAACTGATGAGGCATTGGCGCTCACATAGCGGATAGCGCACCACGTTCCAGACCTGGCGAGCCGAGTTCGAGTCAATCTCACGGTTAAGAATGGCAACAGCAAACATCAGAACCGATTTCCCATCTTCCTGTGCGATTCTGGTGATCACCTGGCTTATAATAGTTGCGCATTTACAAATGTACCAACTTACTTAGATTCAGATGAATACGAGAACCTGGTGTGGTATGTAGTGAACGTCAGCACGGGGGAGACGAAGGCGGCCGGCCATGGCTCTGGTCACACCACATCCCTTGTGTGCAGTGCCGTTCTTCATAGGTGCGCACTTGACCTCATATTCAGTGTAGGCTACAAGTGTGCAAGTGTGTATATACAATGGAGTGTAGAGAGTGGAAAGTGGAGAGTTTTCTATATCTGGGCAGTGTGCTTATGATCAGCTCCGGTTTGACAGCAGAGGTCTCACTCTGAATCAGTCAGGCAGCATTATATATTAATCGGCTGTCTATACTTGTGAAATATGGACCCCTGTCATGGAACATCTGCGCTGGTTAGAAACATTTAGGCTGGCCTCTACAATCCATCCTTGGTTTAACCAGGCTGGATTGTGTGAGGAGCTCACAAATCCTTGAAAGATCTGGACACAGTCCCATCAATTAGCTCCTCCAGCAGGCAACGCTGCATTCGCTGGGTCATGTAGCCCTCATGCCCCACCACCCTTTTAGCCCAAGGGCTAAAAGGGCAAGAAATGGGCTGGAGTAGAGATGGACTGATGCAGGACTGGAGGATGTGGAGCTGAGTGGACTTGCTGAAGACCGGTACCAGCGGTGTCAAGATCGGCCTCTGTGGAGGAGGCTCGTGAAGGACGCTACTGGGCAGTTGGAGGCAGTCGCCCTCCAGCAACAACGGAGGGCGGAGGAGCGACGCTCACAACAACGAGCGGAGCGATGGGTGGCTAAAGCACAGCAAGTTGGCACAGTAGGGGGCACAGGTGGTGCATCAGCCAGTCATCTCGGTCATCTCAGTCAGTCGACCCGTGGCACCTGGGTCTGCCCCGTGACCTCCTGCCAGCAGGTGTTCGACACTTCACGTGGCCTCAAGGTGCACATGGCCTGGCACAAGCGTCGTGGTGACGTCACCGCCACTTAGTGGCGAATGGCGGTTGTTGTTGTTATTGTTGTGACTATGGATCTCTATGTAAATCTTCGTGACTCTATGGGTGTCTCTTGAGAGCAGGGGGGGTTCTTACCGTAGGCAGCTAGAGACGAAGTCTACCAAGGTGGGGTCGTGAATGGCGATCGCCTCGTGGAGCGGGTAGTTCCCTGAGAATATTCTCTCATTCCAAGGCATCCCCGAGCCGTCTGTGGGAATGACGAGATACAGGAGGAACACTGTCACAAACCACGTCAGCCTCGCACAGCCGCCAGTGCAGAAATGCAAAACATTTAGCATGATGACTCGGCGTGGGGTTGGGATCCGCCACACCACCCTGGGTTTTGACTGCGGTATTAATTTTTACCGTGAAATATTTTGAGCCGTTTGATTTGCAAGTGCCAGTTAAATACCCCCGTAACATCATTCCAAAGGAGTAGACCGTTGTGTGCCAACGTCATGGTCCGAATTAGAACATTTACACTGCCAATTACTTAATTGGGACGAGACATGGCGACATTAACCCTGCAATTACTTCGGGCTTCGTCTGTGATTTCCCAAACCTCCGATTAGCACTGTTGGTTTTGTATGGTGCGAAATAAACTAAACGTACATATATAGCTGTAAACTTTCAGAAGAATGCACATACTAAATACGCTACATTTTTATTAACCATTATGTTAAACCCTATAGGATCAATACATGGGTTTTATTAACTTTAATTTTAATTCACAATTCATATTTACCGTTTGAAACCTATAGCCCCGACAACCAACGTGAATCACAATGGTGCATTATATATCATAAGGCATGGTTGGTCGGAAATAATTCATGATCTATTAATATTTTTTTCGTCGGGCCAAGATCTGTCCAATTTTGTGTCGTAATACCCTCCACCATCCAACGCAGCCAAACAAAACAAATGGTCATGACGTGTTGTATAAGCGTTTGATGGCGACTTCCTGGATTTTGTTCTGACTTATGACCTCGTCTTCTGAATATGTTTGATGCAGTGTCGAGCGAAGCGTCATTATCTCGTTGGCAAATTTGGTTGTTGTGAGGATTTCTCTTCAACGTGTCCCAGTGGTTGAGTTTAAACGACCATAATTGGTGTGTCGTTTCAAAGCTTGTGCATGTGGCCATTGAATTTGTTTTGGCTTTTCGGGTGGCAGATGGTCCTAAGGACACAAACATGATCAGCTATCACCCTCCGCTGCAACTCACCAAAGTATAAATCCTTGCAGGGAGCAATATCACACACAAACCCAGGAGGCACCCTAGGACCTACACACGAGGCAGACAAAGACAAAGGTCCCCCATAAAACCTTAACAGATTTTTGCAGAAATTGCTATTAGCAATCACCACATTAGGTACTCGTTTCAGGCTGCGCCAATCTTGAGGAGACCCACGACTGGTTTAGATAATCGTAACTGACGTTGATAGTCAGTGGAAATGGAACTTGGGTCGTGCAGTGAGCACTACGCTACCGTTTCCCACGTATTAGGCACAAGCAGCGTTAATGGCACGGTTCGACCTCAGGCCATTCGCCACGAATTTCAGCGGTTATAATCTGGTGGCTGTTCTGGATAATTCTAGGATTTGTATTATTAACTGTAAAATACTCTGCACTATCTACTTCATTCACAGCGCGGGTTGGAGACCCCATGATGTCACTGGAAATTAGTCAGCGATTGTGGTCCCGCGTCACAGCCCAAATTCGCCAAGTTACTCGCAAATTAATAAACTGTGGTTACACAGCTGCAGCCGCAGCAATCATTGCTTTATACTGGCAGGCTGACACCCGTTTGTAGGCTAACTTCTGGCTCGTATTGTGCCATACAGGAACAGTTACCTCTGGGCAGAGGTGGGACAAAGTCATTGTTATGCAAGTCCAAGTCGAGTCGCAAGTCATCAAATTCATGACTCGAGTCTGACTCGAGTCCAAGTCACATGACTCGAGTCCACATCTCATAGGTGGGACAAAGTCATTGTTATGCAAGTCCAAGTCGAGTCGCAAGTCATCAAATTCATGACTCGAGTCTGACTCGAGTCCAAGTCACATGACTCGAGTCCACACCTCTGCCTCTGGGCGTACCCAATCAGCTGCTCGACAAAAGATGTGGTGAAAGTCATTGCATGCCAAGTGCTCTGAGACGCTCAGCGTAAACGGTGCTTTCTGAAAACCAAATACGTATTGAAAAAAACAACCACGAGTGATTGCAGCAATCCCTGGCCAACCGTAAAATCGTGAATTTATCAACTGGGAAGTTTGAGTATACGCGGATTTATTTCTGTATACCTGTGTAGCGGCATTGTTATGGGCAACATGTATATTTACCAGCGTAGCAGTATTGTATGGGTCACGTACACTCACCTCGAGTGGCGCCCTCAGTGTGTAGGGGGCGCAGAACAGCCAAGGGGGCTGTTGAGTGACGGGTGTATGACCCACGACTACAATAACCGTTGAGGGAGGGGGCTGGGGGGGCCAACGGTCAGACCCAGTCCCTTTCGAGAGAAGGCGGTTGGGAGAGAGGAGTATAAAAAGGGCAGCTCTCCCAGCGTGAGTCAGTCCACACTCACCTCAAAACCCGAAGACATCTAGATAGTGCCCTGGGACTTCCGACCCCCGGCCCTTGTCAGGGCCAGGTCTGAATGGCCCAGTGGCGGCACCCGTTACCCTGGCAAGGTCGAGTAAGCATAGGCTCCCCTAGGTCCCTTAGCGGAGGAATTCCCGATAGCAGAGTATAGTGTGAGGGCACACCAAGTGTGAGGACGTATCCTCTAGGCTATCGGGTGGGAGAGGCCGTTACCTCTCCGTGTTAGGTACGCTCTTAGTCGTTAGAGCGAATAAACGGTGTTGCCTACAAAGGGAAGTCTCTGCCTACTTTGTCAACACTACACCTGCTTACCAACAGCGGCTTTCGAAATTTGAGAAGTCCACGGGTAAGTAAGGTGTTAAGCAAGTCATATGACATGTGTATTACGTCATTGCATCACAGCATAACATCATGGTATTGCATAAAGCCATTAAGGACGTACTTTGTATCGATAGGGTTTTTTATTCATATTTTTTTTCGAGTCCGGGAAAGTGTTTATTTTGCCCTTAATCATGGACCTGGAGCATGGTCACAAGCGGTGAAGTTGAGAGAGTTGCGTCTGTGGCTTTGAGGAAGAGGAGGGTGGGTTGAGCCTCTGCCCCTCCTCCTTCTAACCAGCCCTTCCCCCATCATCTCATTGTCATAGTTTTAACACGTAGGCTTTCGCGACCAATATTATTCATCATCAACGTTTTTGGGTTTGATGATGCTGGATGCAATTACCAGCGAAACGTCGTACTCAAATTGTAAATGTTGTGGTTTCACGCTTCAACATGTAATGCGGGCGTAAGCGACCTTCCGGATGTGACGTCACGGGGAGGCGGAGCCAGGTGACGTGGGTGAAAGGTTGGGGTCCTTAAGTGGGTAAACCGGAAAGGGAAGGCAGTCGGGTTGTGAATGGAAAAGGGTGAGGCCACGAGGGCGAACGAGAGGAGGGAGGCACCGCCGGCCAGCGGGAGCCAACCCCAGAGTACAGCCAGGAAGGCTGTGTGTTAGAGGCAGCGGTGTGGCTGCAGAGAGTCGCAGGAGCGACGAAGAGAGAGAGACAGCACGAGGCTGTCAGAGCGCTGCGGAGTAAGCAAGAGCGAGAAGAGCAGCAGCGATTACAGCCAAGGGGGCTGAGAGTGAGTAACAGCAGCGGAACTGCTGTGGGGGCTACAGGAGCGACAGAGGCCAACAGAGGGGCTGCTGGTGGAGAAGAGAGAGACATCGGAGTCAGCACGGTGGGGACTGAGCAAAGAGGAGACAGCTGTGTGGGTAATACAGTACGGACCAAATAAAGGACACTGAGCCAGAGATCGTGGTCAAGTCTTTTATTACACTGGTGTCAGAAGTGAAACGGCTTGTCAAGACGGCTCGGAAAAAAGAATATTCCTGTGCCATCATCTGCTACATCATCCGACTTACGATTGAGACAGATGGCGCAGCTGGAGACCTGGAAAATCGTGCTGGCAAAACCGTGTGAGCTCACCACGCCGACGACGGCAGTGGGGAGAGCCGATGGTGGTCTGCAGGCCGACGCCTTGCCTGCGCTGCCAGCGCCATCTGCCACGCGGCACGAAGACGCCATCTTGGGCGTGGCAGGGGAGAAACGGCGGGAAGCCGCCATCTTGTCTTCACCGCGGCGGGGAGACGCCGCCATCTTCAACATCGCGGCGGAGAGGCAGCCTTGCGCTGCCATCTGGAGGTGCCGTGGGGAGAGCAGCCTGCTGTGAGCTGCTGTTTTGCGAGGGGGAGCTGCGAGGAGAGGACGACGACGCTACAGCTGCTGGAGCGGGAGCTCTCCCGTCCTGGCTCGGGTGCGTGACAACGGAGCAGTCAAGTCGCCGAACGAGTTCTGCGAGACGACTCAAGTTGCCGCCCTGCCGTCCTCTTCTTGCTGCAGCCCCGGGCGGGTCGTAACGATACGCACCCGGCCTTTACACACACCTCACCCATCTTTCGAGGGCCGGGGGGGGGCGATTTTGTTTTCTCTCATGACTCGATTGTGCGGAGCGCGGTTCGGACTGTGGGTATGTGTGTGTAATAACGATGAACGCGCTATCTGCTTGTTGCTCGGTGTCAATTAAAGTGTGTACGTGTGTTGAGAATGGACGGAGAGTATGCTGTGCTTGCTGAGTGTTAAATTGTGTGTGTGCGCTGCGGTGTGGAGTTGTTATATTGATGGCGAAGTTAATTATTAACTCGGGAGCGTCGGGTATCTTGCGCTGTATCATCTCGTGGGTTACCTTGTGCGATGGGCTTAATTGGAAAATATATATATATTTTTTGGTGTATTGTGCTGCGAGGTGCTATGTGCGATGTGGTTGTTGCAAGAGAGAGAATATTTGTGTTGTTGCTGCAATGTTACGACTGGATTAATGGTGTGTTGGTTACCTGCAGGTCGGCTTGCTATTGTGCTTAAATGTGCGCGTGTGATCGCGATATGCTGACTGTATGTGCTGTTACACCGTTCTGTACGGTTATGGGGTGCGATGCATTGATTGACTATTGGGGTTGGGATGTTATTAATTGTGCGTACCTGTTTGGAAATTGGTAACAAATTCGAGGGGGACCCTATTATTTGGTCGTATGGATGTTATGTACACGCGATTTTGTGTATATTATGGGTAACGGCGCTTTGTGAGAGAGAGAGCGCGCTTTGAGGGTGCGTGATGACGCCGTTGTGGGTGTCTCAAAGGTTAATGCTAATGGGACCGTAAATTGGCGCCAAGTTGCGTCGCGTATTCGGTTGGTCGCATGCAGCCACGAGTTGCTTTGCGAGTTGGGTTGTGTAACCAATGTGGTTGGTAAAATATTGGGTAAAAATTCCCCGATATGACTGCTGCGCGCAGCAAGCTGGGGCTGTGCGTCTATCGTTGTTGGGATTGTTACAATAAGACGGGGGATGCAATTTGTGACCCCCAGCAAAAGGGAAGCTGGGGTGCACGAATGGAGAAAACTGGCCACGTGTTCGCACGTTGGTCCGCCATTTTGCGCACACGCGGGGTATGGCGTCGATGCGCTTTGCGGAAAGGGCCGCCATTTTGAGTGCGCGCGAGATATTGCGCGAACGCGCTGGGCGAAGGGGGCCGCCATTTTGAGCGCGCGGGAAAAACCTCGGTGGGGCAAATATTCCATCTGTTACGCCTGCCATTGTTGATTGGGTGATGCACGAGTGGTGGTCACGTCGGCCTATGGCTGATGGCTGACCTGACAGCCCGGAGGCGAAACCTCCGTGGTATGTCTTAAACTAATGGGCCGTGTGCTCATATGGCTCGGGGAGTCATGGTTCAGTTGTGCGGTGGCAGACTGAACCTGGTGTGCCGGGGGCTCACGGGTTTTGGGTTAGGGCGTTATTGTCTCTATAAGAGAACATTACCCCGTGGGGGGGGTCGTTGATATCTGGCCTTGCCGAGGGATTGATCTTCCCTTGGCTATGAAGCGCATTTCAAAGATTGATGGAGCTCGTTGACGGGGTTGCAGTGGGAGTCGTGTCTTATATATTGGACGATATCATTGTCTTCAGCCGCACAATTGAGGAACATTTAACACGGCTGGAGACAGTGTTCACGAGGATGCGCTCTGCGAATTTAAAATTTAAACCAAAGAAATGCCACCTACTGCAACGGTCCGTCCGTTATCTGGGGCACATTGTGAGTGCTGAGGGGGTGTCCACGGATCCGGAAAAGACGGCGTGCGTCCGGGATTGGCCGACTCCGGCCACCGTGGGGGATGTTCGGCGGTTTTTGGGATTTGCCTCGTATTACCGAAGATTTGTGCCGGGGTCTGTTGCTGCCGACTCTCCCCTGCCTGCGTCCACTGATCTTGCTCGAGCGCCTGTCGTACCTGTTCCAGACAGGTCGGCCGTGACACCGAGGGGGACGAGGGGCCCTGCTCGGAGGGCGCCTGCCAGGTCTGCGAGACCTTCGAGCCCTGTAGCCCTTCCGACCCCGCCGCAGGCACATTCAAAGGACACGGCCAAGACTGATTCTTCGGGAACACGGGACGTTGGTGGACTTCCAACCGCAACAGGAGAATTACCCCCTGTCATTCATCGAGTTCCATCGCGTTCCCGTTCTGCGAGCGGGCCGCCGACCGTCCGGGACGGGCCGGCGACGCGCACACGCTCTAAATCACTTACGTTTCGTTGATTGTATGTTGTGTTGTTGTTCTTGTTCTTACCCTTGTATTTATTGCATGCTTTCTGTACGTCCGTTGATGTTACTTGTTGTTATTGTTCTGTTGTTATATTGCATGCTTGGTGTCCTTTAGCGCGGAAGGTCGGTTCACCGCATTACGCTTTGGTATTGTTCAGCCGAGGTCGGCTGGGTTTTTTCTACGGGGGAGGGTGGTGTAATGCGGGCGTAAGCGAGCTTCCGGATGTGACGTCACGGGGAGGCAGAGCCAGGTGACGTGGGTGAAAGGTTGGGGTCCTTAAGTGGGTAAACCGGAAAGGGAAGGCAGTCGGGTTGTGAATGGAAAAGGGTGAGGCCACGAGGGCGAACGAGAGGAGGGAGGCACCGCCGGCCAGCGGGAGCCAACCCCAGAGTACAGCCAGGAAGGCTGTGTGTTAGAGGCAGCGGTGTGGCTGCAGAGAGTCGCAGGAGCGACGAAGAGAGAGAGACAGCACGAGGCTGTCAGAGCGCTGCGGAGTAAGCAAGAGCGAGAAGAGCAGCAGTGATTACAGCCAAGGGGGCTGAGAGTGAGTAACAGCAGCGGAACTGCTGTGGGGGCAACAGGAGCGAGAGGGGCTGCTGGTGGAGAAGAGAGAGACATCGGAGTCAGCACGGTGGGGACTGAGCAAAGAGGAGACAGCCGTGTGGGTAATACAGTACGGACCAAATAAAGGACACTGAGCCAGAGATCGTGGTCAAGTCTTTTATTACAAACACACCGGTGTGCTAAACCAGTGAACTATTTGTCTTTTGTCAACGTGACACTTTTTTACTGATTGGCCGTGTCGGGTGGTGGAGGGTTACGACACATTTATAAATAACGCGATCTAAACCCAAAAACGTTGATTATGAATAATATTGGTCGCGAAAGCCTACGTGTTAAACTGACTAACCTCTATGGGGAGGATACTTTTCTTAAAACCAGAAAATTGGAGAAGCTCTGCATTAAGCGGATGAAATTGATATCTTCATTGGCGTTCCTCAAAAGGTGCAGAGATTCGAAGGTAATACCAAACGCAGTTAAAATAACACATCACATAAAGTCTTCTAAAGCTAACAAAATACTACACAAAGCTAGCGAATTATTATTAATAGAGAGAATACAACACAACAGGAGTGAATTATCCAACATTTCTGAATCGCTAAAGCATTTACATTTAAATATAAGCAATAGTGTGTCCATGCATGATTGGAATATAATCGATACTATAACACAACAATCTGCTGATAATGTGTTTAATCTAACAAATGCTAACCAAATTAACACGTTTTCTAGACTTTACAATAAACAAATCCCTATTAAAAACGAACAATTTAAAAACAAAACCGTAATGAACTTGACTAACACTGATTTAACCACTGACATGATTTCTGTCCTTTCTAAAGGCCTTAACTTTGCCGTTACCCCACGCACAATTCCAGTGGATGAGATAATTGCTGAGGTAGAATCAGCAGTAAGACTCCTTCCACATAATGAGGTAGAGATGACTAGACACGAGGTTGCCAAAATAATTGAGAATAGTAAAGTACCAAAAGTAAATATTAGCTTGAACGAGGCAAAAGCCTTAAGAGAGCTTCGTCTAAACAAAGATATTCAAATCCTAGCAGCTGATAAGGGCCGCACTACAGTAGTGATGTCACGAGCCGATTATGATAATAAAATTAAAGATTTATTAGAGGAAAGTACCTACATTAAAATTAAACGAGATCCAACTAATACTTTGGAACGTAAGACTACTGCAATCATTGCAAATTCATTAATCCCAAAAAATGAGCAATTCCTAATTAAGCCAAGGGCTTCAAAACCACCTAGACTGTATGGGCTACCAAAGATCCATAAAATCGGCATCCCTTCACTACCCATAGTCAGTACAATTGGCTCTGCCACATATAAATTAGCAAAATATGTAACTAAACAAATACAGCCTTACATCGGTAGGACATCATCATTCATAATAAATTCAGAACATCTTGTGAATATGATCAAAGATATTAAACTTAATCCTAACGATATTTTGGTGAGTTTTGATGTGATTTCGCTATTCACTAAGGTTCCAGTGAGCGAGTCGCTTAAATTACTTGATACACTGGTAAAGAATACAGGTTTACCAAAAGATATTCCGAAACTCGCAGACCATTGTTTAAATAACACTTACTTCTTATGGAGAGGCGAATTATTTAAACAAAGGGAGGGAGCAGCAATGGGCTCTCCTTTATCTCCTGCTATAGCAAATTTGTACATGGAAAACTTTGAAACCAGAGCACTTGCCTCGAGCACATTAAAACCATCCTTTTGGTTTAGATATGTGAATGACACTTTGGTTGTCTGGCCACATGGTAAAGATACACTTAACGATTTTCTAAATCATCTCAATGCACAAAACCCGGCCATTCAGTTCACCATGGAAATGGAGGTGAATAACACACTCCCGTTCCTGGATATTTTACTTGGGCATGGCCTAAATGGTAAAATAACACACAGCGTTTACAGAAAGCAAACGCACACTGATGCCTATCTGAATGCAGATTCGCATCATCACCCAGCTCAGAAATCCTCTCTTATCAAGACGCTCATACATCGGGCTAAAACAGTGTCAGATGGTGAAAGTCTAGTGAGAGAGATTAAACACGTTAAAGAAGCACTAAGACAGAATGGCTACAATAATCCTCAAATTAACAGAGCACTAAATGCCAAATCACGATCGCAAAGCTCCACTGCTGAAAGCGATCAGATTATTAAAACAATAAAATACCATTTATCTCAGGAGTAACTGACAAATTAGCCCGTGTTTTGCAAAAGCAAAACATTACAGTAAGATTTGGTACAGTACACAAAATTCAACAACTAGTAACGTGCACTAAAGACGAATTACCTAAATTATCAACAGAAGGTGTATATCGGATTAATTGTGTATGTGGCAGATGCTATATTGGACAGACAGGGCGTAACGTTAGTGTAAGACTAAAAGAACACCAGAGAAATATTAAACTATCACAAACACAACTGTCGGCAGTGGCAGAACATGCATGCCAACAGGGACACTCAATTGATTTTGACAACGTTGAAGTGTTGTGTAAAACTAGTTACTACTGGCAAAGACTAATTAGAGAATCGATTGAAATTGAGAGAAACAGAAATAACTTTACTCGCTCAGACAGCTACAGGCTTAGTGCGGCCTGGAAGCGTATTATTAAATAAGATACATTACAATTCCTTATGTAATATCTTCAATAATGGCGGGAGACGAGTTGACGGGGCAGCACTTGTTTATTCACAATGGTTGCACAGTAACAGGCACAACCGAGATAACGCCTATGTTACGCGTGCCTGACTCGGTCACGCACTCCGTCTCTCCCGTGGGGTACGCGTACCTAACTCTGCCTTGCACTCAGGCTCTCCGGCTACGCTCTCCCCACGGGGAGCTATCAGACCCCTACGCGTGCCCAGCTCGGCCACGCACTCAGTCTCTCCCGTAGGGTACGCGTGCCTAACTCTGCCTTGCACTCAGGCTCTCCAGCTACGCTCTCCCCACGGGGAGCTATCAGACCCGCCTTGCCAGGCCACGGGTCTCAACCACTGAGTTACACAGCCCGGCCCTTACAAGGGCGTCGGGCTGTGAATCCCAAGGCCTCGCCTCTGAGCCTCACAGAGCCCCGGCCCTTACAAGGGCAACGGGGATAGGGGTCCCAGGGCCTATCTCTTCCTCCGTCTTCTGTCTTCGCCGGTTACCAACTCCCCGAGTGCCCCCGCGCATCGCCTTACATAGCCCTCCCCTCCAGGGGGCGGGGCCTATGCGGACCGCGATGTGGGCACCCGCCTGCGGACCGTGATGTAGCCACCCACCACGCGCTGTCTCACGATCCTCCCTGCCAGCACGTATCACCACTACACTTATAAGGGAAACAAACACTAACTGATTACTAATGTAGCATAATCACAATAAAACACATTCCAAATGATTACTAATCTACAACTCGCATCGTAACAATAGCCTGATTACTAATCTAGTATATAATTACAATAACTCCCCCCTCGAATCTTTGCACCTGATGAGTTAATGAGTTAATGATGACGTCACCCTGCTGCTGCTCTATATAAGAACGGGAGACACAGCAGAGCCTCACCATTCTGGCGAATTGCCCGATGATGCTGGATGCAATTACCAGCGAAACGTCGTACTCAAATTGTAAATGTTGTGGTTTCACGCTTCAACACACCGGTGGGCTAAAGCAGTGAACTATTTGTCTTTTGTCAACGTGACACTTTTTTACTGATTGGCCGTGTTGGGTGGTGGAGGGTTACGACACATTTATAAATAACGCGATCTAAACCCAAAAACGTTGATTACGATTGTCATCGTCGTCAACATTAAAGGCATGTAACGTTAATTTCACGTTTATTTAAGGTTTATTATGTTATTGTGTCATGTACTGTATTTTATTCGGTGGTTAGTTAATAAGCAGAAAGCTTAGTTAAGCTATGATGAGTCTGACCGTGGCCGTGGTTTCTCTAACCACCTATTTCCCATAGGCCGTGGACTTTACCAACTGCGGATTTGCCGACCATGGCATTTTCCAGGAACCTAACCCCCCTGGTTTGCACAGCCAATATGATACATTGCTTTGATTCTCATTCGTTGTTCCTGTGGAGTCATGATAGCTGTTTTCGAATCCGGGCAACGTGACAGGGTCATGCTGACTTCCTGCAACTTGTCCTGCAGATGCTTGATGCCATTTAAAGCGATGCCTTGCATATATTTCACTGTTAAATCTGGTTGTATGGATTGTGTTTCAGCTTACCAATAATACTGGCTGCGCAACTGAGGCACCAAGTTAACTGAGCGACTAAATCGCTCACATGTGGATGTCCCTACAATCAGTTGCACAACCAGTTGCGTAGAGTAAGCGGCAGCCTGTACTCCTGTTGAGGTCGCTGGCCCCCGAGGTCTCTCCTTGCTGGGCGCCGACTGCAGGGGACCCACCGTTTCCCGACCCCTCGCTGGTGTGCGAACAGCTGCTGCCGCCGCTGGGCTCATCGCTCGTGGGATAAGGGCTGTCGCCCGACGGCTCCCCTCCCTGGGTTGCACCCCCGCGAGTTCGCGAGAGGCATGGCTCGTCGCCGGCTCCCGGACGCCTGTAAACACTGCATTGCCTCTGCGCCAATCAAACGCGACGCCTCCCCCCACACAGCCCCGCGCAGCAATCACACGCTTTGAACGGGGGGTCAGGGGTCGGAGGGCGAATGACGTTGCTCGCACACGCGCGGCCGTCGCGAGCGGGTGATAACGCTCGTTTAAAGGGGCCGTGGAACAGGTGTTTACGGTGGGTGTGAGCCCTCACACAGCACAAGTCTCCACGGCGACAGAGCGGAGCATGCACCCGTGGAAACACCGATCACCCATGTTACGAGCGCACACACACACACAGCACCACGCGCTTTCACCCGCTCGTCTGAACCACACGAGGCTGCGATGGGTTATTAATGATTTATTATCGGCCGACTTTGATTCACTGTTGGGTCAGTATGGATCGGCAAGGCAGGCCTACACTATCGCCCAAGGGTCTGTACCCGATTGATCTAATTTGTTAGGCTCTAAGCGGTTTTGGTTTCTCTAGCCTTAATCCCAATACTCTCTTTCCTCTTACTCACGGTTTTGATGCGTACGGCGCTCCGGTGGTCTCGTCCTCTCACGGACGTTCGAGTGGCCAAACTGGGGACCGTCCGGGGCGCTGACTTCAGGAGCAAGACAGCCTCTACCTTTCTGCGCCCCCCTTTTATGACTAACCCACATCAAAGGAAGCCGACCCGAGGGTCTTCTCGGCCAATCAGGTCGCTGTGCTTGCCCAGCCGCACTCCTGGTTTCCCTAACAACGGGTCCGCCGCTGACTGCGGCGCCGGCAGCGGTCCACGTGCGCCGTTGCTATGCTAATCAGCCGCGGTTTCCGTAACAAAGGGCTCGCCGCTGGCAGCTGCGCGGCGGCGGTCCCCGAGCACACCTGCTATGCCCGCCCTGGCTTCTCCCTAGGTTCCTGGCTGCGGCCCCCCTGCCTGCCTTGCCGATCCGTGTGTGGGGGGGTGCGTTTTAACCGTGGTGGCTGAATAGCCCCCGCCGTGACCATGTAATCTCAACCCAGGTCACAGCGCCGCGGTGCGAATTAGCATCGGGGGAGATCGCCCAATTCCCTGGCCGCAGGAAACCATGAAGATTATCCCTATGAGGGCTTCCGGGTGAAAACCTGTTGGCCAGGGGACCTCCCCTCGGAGCTCTATGGGGGTGAAATGTGTGAGGGTGTGTTTATGTGGAGGGTGGTGAGGGGGGAGTGGGGTCGGCCCCGTCGCTTGGTGGTGGCGAGGTCGTAAATGGGGTGCCCGCCGAGCGGCTTCGCGGAGGCGGCATCACACTCCCAAGCGATACGCTCAGTGATTGGGAGTGAAGTAGCTCGTAACGTGATCATATTCAGAACTGTGATTGGTTCCGATGATCCTGAAAGCGCCATTTGATATCCTTATTGGACAACTACTCGCTCAGATGTGGACAAAGCGGTCAGGGGCGAGTTGCGCAACTTTGAGAGCATTACGGTTGCTCGATTGATTGCTCTGGCGTGGGCCCAGCCTTACAATTGCTCACAACGTGTCTGTTGCGAATACGTATCGTACACATATTACACACAATGTAAAATGACCGCTATGCACCAGATCATTACGTGAGTCTGACCCAAAAATTGGTACCCAAGGGGGAGGCCGATCAGCTACGAGGTTACTGCGGGAGTACGCCGACGTGTTCAGTGAGCACCATTCGAATGTGGGCCGGACAGACCTCGTTAAACACCAAATTGACACCGGTGCAGCCCGACCCATTAAACTCCCCGCATACCGAGTGGGTGCACCTGAACGGGCCCAGATTTAAGAGGCAGTCGTGGATATGCTCCGCAATAACATAATCCAGGCCTCAGCGAGCCCCTGGTCTGCCTCGGTTATACTGATGACAAAAAAGGATGGGTCGACCCGTTTTTGCATTGATTATTGAAAGTTGAACGCAGTTACCCTCGGCGATGGCTTCCCCATCCCCCGCATCGATGACACCTTTGACAACCTCGCAGGGGCGTGGTATTTTTCCACCCTCGATCTAGCGTCCAGGTACTGGCAGGTGGAGATGGCGGAGGATGATAGGCCAAAGATCGCATTTACCACCCCGATGGGACTGTTCGAGTTCCGAATACTCCCGTTCGGACTCACTAACGTGCCGGTGACATTCCAGCAGTTGATGGAGTTGGTGAGGCGGGGCTTGCAATGGTAACAGTGCCTAATTTACCTGGATGATGTGATAGTGTTCAGTTGAGCGCTGGTCCAGGTTACGGGAAGTGTTCCAACGACTGCGAGCAGCCCACCTCAAGCTCAAGCCGCGTAAGTGTCATATTGCGCAGCGTGAGGTTGGGTACCTTGGACACCGCGTCAGCGAGGCAGGGGTGCGCACCGACCCAGAAAAGGTACGCGCCGTAGTGGAATGGCCACGGCCGAGGAACCTGACGGAGATCAGGTAATTCTTGGGGCTAGCCACTTATTATCGTCGATTTGTGAAGGGATTCAGCGAGATTGCACGCCCCCTCACCCAACTCACTTCCTCTAAAAACACCTAACAGTGGACAGAGGCCTGCCAGACGGCCTTCACCACCCTCAAGGACCACCTCACCCATACCCCCACCCTGGCTTTCCCTAACTTTTCCACCGATTTCATTTTGGACACTGACGCCTACAGCAGTGGGCTGGGCGTGGTGTTGTCACAGGTGCAGGATGGGATGGAGCGGGTCATCGCATACGCCAGCCAGACCTTGAGCAGGGCCGAACTGAATTATTGTGTGACCCGTCAGGAACTGTATGCCGTGATTTTCGCGTGTAAGCAGTTCTGGCCGTATCTGTAAAGCAGGAAATGTTGTGTGCACACTGACCATTATGCTGTGCAGTTCCACCTCACATTCAAGGAACCGCGGGGGCAGATGGCCCGGTGGCTGACGCAGCTGCAGGAGTATAACCTGCAAATCGAGTACAGGGCTGGGCGGACGCATGCAAACGCCTTCTCAAGGCGACCCGCGGTGTGCGCCGAGACGAGGGCGGTGGAGGCCTGCCCGTGCTTCACGGGGGGACGCTGTCAACACGCAACGGCCCCCCTGGAGCGCCCTGAGAGTAACTCTTCTCCGCTGAGAGAAAGTGCCGTGTATGCCACAGAGGTCCCTGCAGAAGGAGCCAGGGACCCAGTGGACTGCCCGACGGGCTGCTCAGCCCTGCCCGGTCGGATCCAAGAGGCTGTGCATTCCCGGGCCTGGATGACGAGCAGCTGAGACAGGCCCAGCAGCGGGACCCAGACCTGGTGGCGGTGGAGGCGGCCCTACGGGAGGAAGAGGTCGCCCTGCAGGGACCCTGGAGTGGTTTGTATGCCCGGTTGTGTGTAAAGAACGGGGTGGTGCGGCAACTAACCGAAGCCGGGCAACCGGGGTGCATTTGTGTTCCCACCCAGGTGCGGCCCCAGCTTCAATGGCTGGTGCACGACCACCTGCTCGGGGGCCATGACGGGGAACGGTGCACTCGGGAGACCCTGCATTGCCAGTATCTCTGGCCCAAACTGGCACAAGACGTGGCCGCCTGGGTACAGGGCTGCCGCCCTTGTCAACAGTGTGGGCAGAAACCGGCATGGTATCAGGTGCCCCTGAAGCCGTTCCGCATCAGCCGGGCAAACCAGCTAGTTGGGATCGACTTTCAGGGGCCATTCCCACAATCCCACCGAGACAACCAGTATATCCTCGTGGCGGTGGAGTATTTTACGCGCTATCCAATGGCAGTGGCCATCCCAGATAAAACGGCCCTTGTGGTCGCCCGGGCATTTGTGGAGCATTAAATATGGGATCCCCCAACGAGTCATTACTGACCAGGGTAGTGATTTCGAGGCAGAGCTATTTCAGGCGCTGTGCTGGGAGTTCAGAATCCAGAAGGACCGAACTATGGCATACCACCCCCATGCGAATGGTATTGTGGAGCGTATGAACCAGCCCTTAGCCGGGAAGCTCAAACATATGGCGGCCCGCAATCAATAGGATTGGGACGAACACCTCCCCTATGCCCTGTTGGCCTACGCCACCAAAGTACACACATCTACGGGACAGACCCCGTTCCTAACGATGTTTGGTCGTGAGTCTCGCCTACCAGCAGATCTGTGGAGCACCTGATGGGGACCCTGCAAGGGGCCCGTGGCCGGGCCTACCAACAGGGGGAGGCCGCACATCAGCGGCAAGAGCAGGGCGCCCGGCCCCGTGTGGAGCCCCCCTTCTACTCAGCGGGCTCTAAGGTATGGCTGCACACCCCGCGCGTGTTGGCTGGACAGGTGGGGAAGCTGACCACCTACTGGCGCGGACCCTGGACTGTGGTGCGGCAGATCTCCGCCTGGACGGTGCTGATCCAGGGCGGGGAGAGAGGCCGAGAGACGGTGGTTAATGTCCGCCGATTAGAACCGTGGAGGGCGGTCCCGGCGAGGGAGGCCCCTGCCCCCTGGGTGCCCCGAAACCCCGGAATCCCCGCACCTCCCATGCCACCCATACCCGAAGGCTTTGCGCCATATATGGGCCCCGCATGGCTCAAACCCCCAGGGGGCCCTGGCCCGGCAAGGAGGCGGCGGGGGCGGCGGCCCCTAAACCCCTCTGTCCCTGAATTTGTTCCCCAGCCCGCGGATGCCGGAGGACAGGAGAAGCCTTTGGAGTGGAGAAGGAGACCGCCACAGGAGCCTCGGAGAATGGAGCCACCGCCCATAGACGTGAGGTACTTTCCAGCAATGGAGTGAAGTTTGTCCTGAAGGAGGATGAGGGCCTGTTTGAAGATGACATCAGAAAAGTTGACGTCGCGGTTTGTATCTGTTCTGCTTCTTTACCTCACTCAGTGTACTGCCGGCCTTTCATGTCGACTGTATCCTTTTTCAGATGCTGACCGTATTCCCAGCTTTTTATGTCGACTGTAGCAATGCTTATGTCATTGAGTCGGCGTACTGGCAGTCTATAATCTAGACTGTAGCCTGCTTCTAAATTTACCTGTGCGTACTGCTGCTATTTTATGTAGACTTTTTTTTTTCAAATTTGCTATAGCAGGTTTACCAAAAGATATTCCGAAAAACGCAGACCATTGTTTAAATAACACTTACTTCTTATGGAGAGGCGAATTCTTTAAACAAAGGGAGGGAGCAGCAATGGGCTCTCCTTTATCTCCTGCTATAGCAAATTTGTACATGGAAAACTTTGAAACCAGAGCACTTGCCTCGAGCACATTAAAACCATCCTTTTGGTTTAGATATGTGGATGACACTTTGGTTGTCTGGCCACATGGTAAAGATATACTTAACGATTTTCTAAATCATCTCAATGCACAAAACCCGGCCATTCAGTTCACCATGGAAATGGAGGTGAATAACACACTCCCGTTCCTGGATATTTTACTTGGGCATGGCATAAATGGTAAAATAACACACAGCGTTTACAGAAAGCAAACGCACACTGATGCCTATCTGAATGCAGATTCACATCATCACCCAGCTCAGAAATCCTCTCTTATCAAGACGCTCATACGTCGGGCTAAAACAGTGTCAGATGGTGAAAGTCTAGTGAGAGAGATTAAACATGTTAAAGAAGCACTAAGACAGAATGGCTACAATAATGCTCAAATTAACAGAGCACTAAAAGCCAAATCACGATCGCAAAGCAACACTGCTGAAAGCGATCAGATTATTAAAACAATAAAAATACCATTTATCTCAGGAGTAACTGACAAATTAGCCCGTGTTTTGCAAAAGCAAAACATTACAGTAAGATTTGGTACAGTACACAAAATTACCTAAATTATCAACAGAAGGTGTATATCGGATTAATTGTGTATGTGGCAGATGCTATATTGGACAGACAGGGCGCAACGTTAGTGTAAGACTAAAAGAACACCAGAGAAATATTAAACTATCACAAACACAACTGTTGGCAGTGGCAGAACATGCATGCCAACAGGGACACTCAATTGATTTTGACAACGTGGAAGTGTTGTGTAAAACTAGTTACTACTGGCAAAGACTAATTAGAGAATCGATTGAAATTGAGAGAAACAGAAATAACTTTAATCGCTCAGACAGCTACAGGCTTAGTGCGGCCTGGAAGCGTATTATTAAATAAGATACATTACAATTCCTTATAAGGGAAACAAACATTAACTGATTACTAATGTAGCATAATCACAATAAAACACATTCCAAATGATTACTAATCTACAACTCGCATCGTAACAATAGCCTGATTACTAATCTAGTATATAATTACAATCACTCCCCCCTTGAATCTTTGCACCTGATGAGTTAATGAGTTAATGATGACGTCACCCTGCTGCTGCTCTATATAAGAACGGGAGAAACAGCAGAGCCTCACCATTCTGGCGAATTGCCCGATGATGCTGGATGCAATTACCAGCGAAACGTCGTACTCAAATTGTAAATGTTGTGGCTTCAACACACCGGTGGGCTAAAGCAGTGAACTATTTGTCTTTTGTCAACGTGACACATTTTTACTGATTGGCCGTGTCGGGTGGTGGAGGGTTACGACACATTTATAAATAACGCGATCTAAACCCAAAAACGTTGATTATGAATTACAGCATTTCGTCTATCGTTTTGTTACATTCGTGGGAACATCACCCATTTATATTTTGCCATACCGCACTTTTACTTTCCACCAAAGCGGGGAGCATGCAGAGAGGTTTAATGCCCCAAATATTGTTGACCTTGCTTTCTTACGGTGGGTGAGGAACATTGTTGGAGAGACATTGTTCTTCCATACCAAGAAAACACCATCGCACGATTTCCTGACACCGAAAGAGCACACGATGCCCTACAATAACACATTTTCCTGTCACAAGGCCAAGATGGGTACCCCGTCAAGATTCCTCCAATTACAAAGCTGCAGGACAAAGACATCGTCACAAAACTGTCTCCTCTAAAAAAACTTATATTCCTTCGTGATAATGGACAGAGGAGGAAACCGCATATTATGGTGCACAAACCTTTCACCAGTATGCTGTCGATGAGTATGCCAACATTGAGTGTGAGCGCCTTCTTTACATTCAACTGAATCAAAACAGCCTGCGTGTGAACAGCATGCTCATCTCTGGGACGCCATAAATCCCGAAGGAGATGCAAATGGTCACAATGTGGGCTGATTAATAATGTTGCCTTCATCCTTCACAGCTCCACCAAGATACATGCATAAGAAGACTCAGAATGCCATTACCTCCATCAGCCAATATGCCACAACCCATCTCTTCATCGCCTTCACTTGCAATCCCAAATGAAAGGAGATCCAGGTTTACCTTTATCCAAACCAAAAGCCACCAGACAGACATGACATCTTAGCGAGGGTCTTAAAACTCAAAGTTTATGACCTCATGATACTTATTACGACCAATGTCGACTGTATCCTGGATAGACAAGCAGTAACTTGCACACCATTGGGTGGCAAAAACGTAGTCTTCCTCATGCTCACATTTTGCTATGGATGAGGGAAACAATTCATGCAAGTCACATTGACACATTTATCAGTGCTGAGCGACCTCACCTCCATCAAGAGCCTGCCCTTTTTCTATGTGGTCTGCGACCAAATGGTCCATGGCCCATGTGGCCAGTTCTATCCAAATGCGCCATGTATGCAAGACCACAGGTGTGCCAAGAGGTATCCACGCAACTACTTGAAAGACACTCAGTCGGCCCATGATGGCTATCCTCGATATCGTCACAGAAATACTGAGCATGGTGGATTTCAAACAACGCTCAGACCTGCCACGAACTCGCTAATTAAGGTTCAAAACCGGTGGATCGTTCCCTACTGCCCTCTCCTGTGCAAGATCTTCCAGACCCACTTTAATGTGAAATTCTACTCTTCTAAAAAAAGCAATCAAATGTTTGCCAATACATCAACAAAGGCAAAGTGTGCATGAGTTAAAACTTTTTTTCCAAGGAACATACAGTGAGGGAAAAAAGTATTTGATCCCCTGCTGATTTTGTACGTTTGCCCACTGACGAAGAAATGATCAGTCTATAATGTTAATGGTAGGTTTCTTTGAACAGTGAGAGACAGAATAACAACAACAAAATCTAGAAGAACGCATGTCAAAAATGTTATAAATTGATTTGCATTTTAATGAGGGAAATAAGTATTTGACCCCTCTGCAAAACATGACTTATTACTTGGTGGCAAAACCCTTGTTGGCAATCACAGAGGTCAGACGTTTCTTGTAGTTGGCCACCAGGTTTGCACACATCTCAGGAGGGATTTTGTCCCACTCCTCTTTGCAGATCTTCTCCAAGTCATTAAGGTTTCGAGGCTGACGTTTGGCAACTCGAACCTTCAGCTCCTTCCACAGATTTTCTATGGGATTAAGGTCTGGAGACTGGCTAGGCCACTCCAGGACCTTAATGTGCTTCTTCTTGAGCTACTCCTTTGTTGCCTTGCCCGTGTGTTTTGGGTCATTGTCATGCTGGAATACCCATCTACGACCCATTTCCAATTTCCCTGGCTGAGGGAAGGAGGTTCTCACCCAAGATTTGACGGTACATGGCCCCGTCCATCGTCCCTTTGATGCGGTGAATTTGTCCTGTCCCCTTAGCAGAAAACACCCCCAAAGCATAATGTTTCCACCTCCATGTTTGACGGTGGGGATGGTGTTCTTGGGGTCATAGGCAGCATTCCTCCTCCTCCAAACACGGCGAGTTGAGTTGATGCCAAAGAGCTCCATTTTGGTCTCATCTGACCACAACACTTTCACCCAGTTGTCCTCTGAATAATTCAGATGTTCATTGGCAAACTTCAGACGGGCATGTATATGTGCTTTCTTGAGCAGAGGGGGGACCTTGCGGGCGCTGCAGGATTTCAGTCCTTCACGGCGTAGTGTGTTACCAACTGTTTTCTTGGTGATTATGGTCCCAGCTGCCTTGAGATCATTGACAAGATCCTCCCATGTAGTTCTGGGCTGATTCCTCACCGTTCTCATGATCATTGCAACTCCACGAGGTGAGATCTTGCATGGAGCCCCCAGGCCTAGGGAGATTGACAGTTATTTTGTGTTTATTCCATTTGCGAATAATCGCACCAACTGTTGTCACCTTCTCACCAAGCTGCTTGGCGATGGTCTTGTAGCCCATTTCAGCCTTGTGTAGGTCTACAATCTTGTCCCTGACATCCTTGGAGAGCTCTTTGGTCTTGGCCATGGTGGAGAGTTTGGAATCTGATTGATTGATTGATTTCTTCTGTGAACAGGTGTCTTTTATAAAGGTAACAAGCTGAGATTAGGAGCACTCCCTTTAAGAGTGTGCTCATAATCTCAGCTCGTTATCTGTATAAAAGACACCTGGGAGCCAGAAATCTTTCTGATTGAGAGGGGGTCAAATACTTATTTCCCTCATTAAAATACAAATCAATTTATAACATTTTTAACATGCGTTTTTCTGGATTTTGTTGTTATTCTGTCTCTCACTGTTCAAATAAACCTACCATTAAAATTATAGACTGATCATTTCTTTGTCAGTGGGCAAACGTACAAAATCAGCAGGGGATCAAATATTTTTTCCCTCACTGTACATCAGCAACATTGAGGCCATTTGCTGAATTATAGGCTTCCCCATCCATTACCGTTCCCCCAGTCGTCCATTTGGCACTTCACCTCCAAAATGGTCAATGCATCTACATCTCCAAAGGAAATGCCTAACATCACCACCCTTATGGCGTTCTTGGTTTTGTGCCCAAGTGACCCATTTGCTGCCAACATGCTCTACCATTAAGGTCCCTCCTACTATACATGGACTGCTCAAATAAAATTGAAGCGACGTGCTGATGACGGTGAATCGGATGCCTTAGGATGAGTCTACACAGTTCATTCCAACAATCAGCAGTGCTACTTTATCCCAATGCTTCACCATTTTGCCAAAGGGCACAAATCTTTCCAAGACCTCTAAACAGTGGAAGGAGTTGTTTGTGAAACATACAGGGAAGCTTGCAATGTTCGTGCAATTCTTGCGCATGATCACCATCTTCATATACCTATTACAGAAGCGTATGTTGGTCAATCCCCTTTCCAACTGACATTGCTCTTCTGTATGAATCTTCAAGTTTGCAGCCCATCTAACCCCATGGGACTTAGTCAAAAATAGAAAGAGGGCATGAGTGAGGACATCCTCCACGGAGCTCAATGACAAAATACAAACCTCGACATCAACTTTTCTGATGTCATCTTCAAACAGGCCCTCATCCTCCTTCCGGAGAACCTCACGTCTATGAGACTACCAACACCCTACAGGGACAACCTGCATACCCTTGCTCAAGAGATCCTACGGGAAATATGCTATTATGCTTTACAGATTCTTAAATGTAGTTAGGAAAATTAACCAAAGCTGATGGATGCACAAATAGAAGCCTACACGGAAATCTTGGACGACATTGAGACTACAAATCGAGTCATTTTTTATCCTTGATGTACCTGCCAGTACTTGGAAGACCTTTGTTTTCAAACTGCTCCTCGCAAAGTCTCGCCAGAGAGAGAAGATTTCTATAGCTGTGGCATCATCGGGGATTTCTGTGTAAGTCGATGTGTGTGTGTTTGAGTCCATATGTGTGTGCGTTTAGGTCCATGTGTGTGTGTACGTCGATGTGTGTAAGTCCAAGCGTGCATGTCAGTCTATATGTTAGTCCATGTGTGCATGGCTTCATGTGAGTGTGTATTTATTTATTTTATAAAATTTTCATTACCCAACATATACAACACTTGCCAACCGCGGGGCTTACAGTGTGGTGGCAATCATTCTTTTTACGTAAACCTCATCGTTTTCACGCGCCCCCTGCATGAACGGAGGCGCAGGGACAGACGTTCGATCACGTTGAAATCGATCTGCAGATGGCGGTCTTCTCGCACGGCAAGCTCTATGTCGCCTTATCTCGATCCCGCGATCCCAACAAGGTAAAAGTCCGCATCGAACCGCATCCCCGGCAAGGCCATCTACTTAACGACGAGAGAATATTCACACAATGTCATTTTCAATGAAGTCTTCCAGATGTAAAATGATACAAGCTTTCAATGAATAAATACAATTATCTAAAACACAATACAATTCAAAGTTGTTTCATTTTCAAACTTCAAAACGGAGCATCGGGAGCTTGCGTGGATGCGTCGCTCGTGTGCAATTTTAGTGACTTTCCTAGCCCAAGGCCATACATGGTTGTGAGGGGCGCCGCAGGCGTTCAGGCTTGCTTCAACCCATGGTTGTAAATATCCAGATGTTAATGGACAAGGAGCATTTGTCCTAGTTCACCAACATATAAGACGCTAAGCAAAATTTGAATGAGTGTTGTTGTGGAGAATGTAACTCCTAAATGTGCTCTGTCATGTAACCGAATATAAATCTTAACCAAAAATGCATTAAAAATGTGCTCTTAAAATTACCTCCTTGCTATGAGGCAGATCAGTAGACACGACATCTTTCATTTATCGATCTCTCCACGAAACAAAGGAATGTTTTACACAAACGATAACTAGCACAGCCTTCTGGGAGTGCATCATTCAGTGCAAACCACCTGTGGCCCTTATTGGTGCACAGCGTCTCAACAGCAGCCGGGCTTGCTTTAACCGATAGTTTCGAACATCCAGACGTTAATCAGCAAGGAGCATTTCTAGTCCTAGTTCGACAAAATCTACGTCAAAACGCAAGATAAAATTATAATTCGTGTTCCTCCTTTTCGTGTAACTTTTGAGTGGTATGCCTTGTAACCGATGAATGATCTGAGTGTGCTCCCTATTTCAAAGACAATGAGTTGCTCCAGAGGCAGATGCTTCCTGAAAACACAAAAATACCCTTTGACCTGTATCACAAGAACAACGGGTCTCACCCAAGTTCTGTACAGGTTGCTTCCAAAACACACATTTCGTCGTACCATCACTTATTCAATGTTTGACCCTCAGACAAAATGTTACATGTACGTACACAATCAGACAAGTATTAATTTTTAATTATTGACAATTATTTATACAAATTAAATTACTGCACTTAAAATATACTGCATCAGGTTACATCGTATTAACAAGATATAAAAAAAATACCACCGTCTGCTTAACAGTGTATGTACAACCATACTATTGCGCCATTCAAAACGAGTAGGCCATTGCATGCTGGCGTCTGGGTCAAAATGTAGCAAATTTTAAACATTACCTACAACCTACACAACTGGGATGCCACATCAACCATCGCCCCCTACGGACAGGCTCTTGTCCACATGCAGGCCGGTGCAGGGCCACCACACCTTGTGCCACACAAGGGCAGCTGCTACTTGGGGATGCTCTTCGAGTGTTTGAGACGAGATACGCTACAAAACTCCGAATTGCCAAAGGCGATTTTGCAAGCACCATAAAAATGCAATTGATAACAGTGACTGCTTGGCAGCTTATGGACTCTCGCTCCTGGTTAGAGATCTACCCAACGCACAGGTCCACAAAAGACTGGCCGCTCTTAAACTGCAGGTTGAATCTAGGAATTTAGTGTTCAACTTAACATTCTTGGTTCAAGGCCTGTGACAAAGGTGCATCTATTGGAGCGACATCGTCTCAAGCTTACACATCTACCGGGTCTCCATTTGACTTTGTATTGTCTCGGAGGAAGTCCACCCACACCTCCACTTCCACAAACTGCTGGGAGTTGCATAGCTCTGCCTCGCAGTCAGAATTCTCCTCCTGCTTCACGTTGCCTCCATCGATTTGACGGTCCGATTTTGAATCTTCATCTTCACATTTTACCTTCACTTCTTCGCTCTTAACCATCACTTCTTCACATTTCACCTTCACCTCTTCATATTTCACCTTGATACCTTTAAAAGTGTCCAAACCGGGATTTTCTTCCGGTTCTTGTTTGATGAGGGATGGGCTCGCGGCACTTGGACTTTCACAAGCTGATTTCAGACTCCACTCCTTGTGGATCTTATGATGCTTGTGTGTTCTCTTGTGTCTTTGAAGATTTGGTGAAAGTGTAAATGCTTTCCTGCACGGAGTGCATCTGAAGGGTTTCTCTCCCGTGTGTGTTCTTTGGTGTTCTACAAGAGCAGATGAACGTGCAAACGCCTTCCCACACACACTGCACGTGAAGGGTTTCTCTCCTGTGTGTGTTCTCTGGTGTATTACAAGAGTAGATGAAAGTGTAAACGCCTTCCCACACACACTGCACGTGAAGGGTTTCTCTCCTGTGTGTGTTCTCTGGTGTATTACAAGAGCAGATGAACGTGCAAACGCCTTCCCACACACACTGCACTTGAAGGGTTTATCTCCCGTGTGTGTTTTCTGGTGTTTTTTAAGAGCAGATGACTGTGAAAACGCCTTCCCACACAGAGTGCATTTGAAGGGTTTCTCTCCCGTGTGTTTTCTCTGGTGTTCTCCAAGAGCAGATGAACGGGCAAATGCCTTCCCACACACACTGCACTTGAAGGGTTTCTCTCCCGTGTGTGTTCTCTGGTGTGCTACAAGAAGAGATGAATGTGCAAACGCCTTCCCACACACACTGCACCTGAAGGGTTTCTCTCCCGTGTGTGTTCTCTGGTGTGCTACAAGAGGAGATGAATGTGCAAACGCCTTCCCACACACACCGCACTTGAAGGGTTTCTCTCCCGTGTGTGTTCTCTGGTGTGCTACAAGAGCAGATGACTGTGCAAACGCCTTCCCACACACACTGCACTTGAAGGGTTTCTCTCCCGTGTGTGTTCTCTGGTGTGTTACAAGAGTAGATGAAAGTGTAAACGCCTTCCCACACACACTACACTTGAAGGGTTTCTCTCCCGTGTGTGTTCTCTGGTGTTTTACAAGAGCAGATGACTGTGCAAACGCTTTCCCACACACACTGCACTTGAAGGGTTTCTCTCCCGTGTGTGTTCTCTTGTGTTTTTCAAGAGCAGATGACTGTGAAAATGCCTTCCCACACACACTGCACTTGAAGGGTTTCTCTCCCGTATGTGTTCTCTGGTGCCGTGTCAAATTTCCAGGATGATCCGTGCTGTATGCACACCGGTCGCATTGTTGCCTTTTTGCACCGAGCTGTGCCGAGTGCCTTTGCTCCATCAGACAAATTCTGCAGAGGAAGCGACAGTTGCAGACAGAATGTTTTATATCCACACCATCTACACATCAGTATGATGCACAGAGGAATGCATATACACAGTAAAACATGACTTACACGTCTATACTTATTCATATATTCATGATATAGTGAAAAAGTTTCCCAAATTCATCACCCAGGCTGTTATGGCACACAATGAGGGCAAATGGTCATAAACATGCCTGGAAGCCCTAGTATCTTCAAAATGAATGTTAACCCAAAACTCCGAACACACAATTTCGGCTGTCTGGCTTCAAAAGGAATATTTATGAAAGCTAAATTCAGCTGACATAGCAAATCGTTTTAAAGCTTTCGTGACTGCAGGGATTCATCTTCTTGGTTTTTTCGGTAAAGTCACGTAGAAGGGAAGTAATAAAATAATAAAAATAAAACATAATAAAATTAAACAATTCTCACGACGTTTCGGCCACAACGCAAGCAGCCGTCCTCAGGTGAAGAATGAGACACTTCAAGCTAGGAACTTACATATAAGCTGGGTTGGGGGTGGTAGAAGAGCGCCTTAACAAAAAGAATGTGCATATCAAGATGAGTTTAGCATATACATGGGAAATGCGCAGGGGGCGGGGGGGCTTCAAAGTCATACCATGCACATTATTTTTGTTAAGGCGCTCTTCTACCACCCCCAACCCAGCTTATATGTAAGTTCCTAGCTTGAAGTGTCTCATTCTTCACCTGAGGACGGCTGCTTGCGTTGTGGCCGAAACGTCGTGAGAATTGTTTAATTTTATTATGTTTTATTTTTATTATTTTATTACTTCCCTTCTACGTGACTGTACCGAAAAAACCAAGAAGATAGCAAATCGTGTTGAAAATTATACTATGTGTTATGCAGAAATGCATAAATTAATGTTCAATCGCAACTTAGAGGTGTGAAGCCAGGCACAGATGTCCTTGAATGCTGGGATAAACAGTTCCGAATTCAGCTGTACGTGTGCTGTGATAACGTCCCGACTCCATTTTTACAAAAAGTTCCAGAGGAAAACAAAAAACTACCATTTTGATACAACCTCCGTGCTCAATAGAGTTAATAGACTTTACTGCAAATACAAACTTGACACTGTCACACTCAGAGGCGGAGCCAGGATTTTCAGGTATGGAGGGCAACCCTTCCAGCAATGAAAAATGATAGTTGTAAGGACTTGTCCCTTGCTTTTTAATCGACGCGTGTGATCGGTATCGCGCTCGCCGAAGGTGTTTACCTTCAGGGAAGTCGTGCACTGTATACGCAACTGCGTACAATTCCGTGAGTCGCTTGTAACTGCTTTGCCGTTACTTATTTCCAATTATGGATTCGGACTGTTGTTCTCTCATAGAGTTCCTGGCACGTAATAATATGCCACACGGTGGCAGTGGGGGTCGCAAAATGCCGATTTAGCTATATAAAAGGGAAATGTGTGGATATGTGTTCGAAATGTTTAGCATACTTCTCAACATGTTACACACTTGAAATTTGGCATGTTGGGTAGGTTCCATACGGTACACAATGTAAAAAGTATAAAATTAGACTTTTGTATTTTTTTTGGGGGGGGGGGGCGGGATGACTGCGAAGTGTGTGGCGTCAACCCACAACACTCCTGAGCTAAATGGTCTGCAATGCTTAGAGCTGTTCACAGCGTGCCGGGAGATTTTAGGTGGCGCTTCGCTCCTGGCCGATGAAGTCATTGGCTCCTCGGAGTTTCAATACATATTCGTGCAAATAACGGGTACAACTGCTATCTTAAACATAAAGCAGAAATTGCATCTGTTTGTGTTTAGCAGCAAAAACTCTCCAACGCGGAGCTCTGGCGTCATGAAATTTTCACAGCTCACGCTGTCTGGAATTTCTAAGTGAACGCGACTATTTTCAGCTCGCCATGTCATTCCCTTCTCGAGTGGCCAAAATCGACCTTACATAGAAGTAGGTTAAGTTTTAATTTCCTTGAGTGAAAACATCCGATTTAGGTGAATTTATTTGTTTCGGATTTTTTCTTTCTTGCAAGCATCAATTTTTTTCAGGGGTTTTCAGTGAAATATGAGGGAATATGAAATTAATCCAAGACAAGAATCCAAGTCCTGGGCGAAGCCGGGTAGTGAAGCTAGTTATTAATAAATCCCAATGGTCCTATCAAAATTAGGGATTTCGATTGGATCGTTGGGGGGGGGGGTGTGTCCAGACCCACGCCTGGCTACCTTCACCTGCTCAGTATTAATGCTTCCTCACTCCACCAAGTAATTCATTGAGGATCAATCAATATTGCCGAGGCTGCCTGTCTCTCTCTCTCCCCGTGGTCGCGTGGATTTTCCTCCGGATTCCCCGGTTTCCCCTCCACATGTAGAGAGTGAACACCGCCATGCGTCCAGAGTGAACACCACCACGCTGTTGATAAGCCTCACCTTATGTTGTGAGCAGGTCGCTTCTGAAAACAAGAGCGGTACAGCAGCTCAAGCGTTCTTGGCCTAGTACAGGGGTCGGCAACCTGCGGCTCCGGAGCCGCATGCGGCTCTTTTGAACCTTGACCGCGGCTCCGGGGCGGATGCTAGCGAGGGGAGGAGGCGCACTGTGACACCTGCTCTGGCGTTGCCGCTGCTGACAGGTCGCCGCTCCGCTCCACACTGCCCGCCCAGTGACAGGCAATAACGTTGCCGTTGCTAGGTAACGCAAAACATGGCTGCCTCCATCAGCTCCGCTCCTCAGCTCCGCCTCGCCGCTAGTACAGTGCCTGGTGACGTGAGGCCGCCTGCGTGCGAGGGGAAGGAGTGACGGAGCCGGAGCCAGCCCTGCGCGGGAGTGAAGAACACACGCACACAAAAAAAGGTAACTTGTTAATTTAACGTTTATTTCTATGAGGAGTAATTCTGAGGGGTCAAACCAAAAAATAAAAAAGTGACAAAAAAGTTATTTTTATAATGACGAGGATGACATTGGGCCCTCATTATTAATTATTATTTAACCCAGGCACTGATTATGATTTATGGTACACTGGGGCCCTGATTAATTTTCTATGGCATTTTGGGGCATTGGTCATTTGGGGGCATTGGTCATTTTCTCTGGTACTTTGGGGCAGTAATTCGTTTTTTTATGGCACATTGGGGGCATTGTTATTGGCTGTGTAATGTGCTGTTCAATTGCATTCTTTTTTTTTGGTTGGAGTAGGTTGCAGGGAAAGGAAGGGGAGGGGGGTGGCTGGTGCTTGAGGGGGGGTGGGCATAGCAAATTTTGCTATGGGGCCCTGTGATTTCTAATTACGTTGCTGTTTTCGACCCCCCGGTAGGCCAGCCATGGATAAAGGCAAGAAGAGAAAAATTTCTGAAGAAAACAGAGTGTTTAATGATACATGGACAGAATCATTCGCATTCTCTACTGACGAGACTGGTTTACCAGTGTGCTTAATATGTGGTGAGAAATTTGCAAACAACAAAAAGTCGAATATTGCAAGACATTTCCAGAATAAACACACAGCCTTTGCTGAAAAATATCCAGATGGAGATGAGAGACGAAAAGCCATTGCAGAACTTATGAGGAAGGTTAATGAGCAAACATAATTTCAAGAAGTGGGTGAAGACTGAAAATTCCACAACATATGCTAGTTTTGTGGCCGCTCAGGAAATAGTCAAGCACGGGAAGCCCTTCACAGATGGAGAGTATATAAAAGAAGCATTCATTAATATTTCGGAACATCTATACATGGACTTCAAAAACAAGAATGAAATTGTGCAGAAAATCAAAGACATGCCTCTCTCTGCGAAGACTGTCAAAGACAGAACCCTAAAATGGCAGAAAACATTAGCAAACAGCAAATTCAAGACATTAATTCAGCTGTGGCGTACTCCATCGCCTGTGATGAGTCCAAAGATAAAGGTGATATTGAACAAATAGCGCTGTTCTGCCGATATGTGAACTCTTTTGGGCCACAGGAAGAACTGATTGAGCTGATACCACTAAAAGACCAAACAAGGGGTGAGGATATCTGTAAGACTGTCCTGGACTTTTTAAGTGCTAAAAAAATAAACACCAACCACCTGGTCTCAGTGGCTACTGATGGGGCACCGAGCATGAGAGGAGCACAGAAGGGCTTTGTGGCTCTACTGCAGAAGGCGCTGGGTAGAACGCTGCTGTCATTTCATTGCATCCTGCACCATTTTGTGTGCTCAAACATTTCCCCCGGAATGCACAAAAGTGATGGATGTGGTCATTCAGATTGTTAATAAGATAATGGCAAAGGGTTTAAACCACCGCCAGTTCCGTTTGCTATTGGATGAGGTGGAAAGCATATATTCTGACCTCCTGCTCCACAACAAGGTCCGGTGACTGTCCAGAGGCGAGGTGCTAAAACGCTTTGTCACATGTTTGGAAGAAGTAAAAACCTTCCTGGGCAGCAAAGAGCTCACCTTTCCTGAGCTGGAACAGCCAGAGTGGCTGGAAAAATTACATTTTATGGTAGACATGACAGCACATCTAAACACGCTAAATACAACCCTTCAGGGGAAAGGAGGCACAGCCCTGCACATGCTGGAGGAGGTTTTGGCATTCGAGCGCAAGTTGACAGTGTTTGTCAAAGATTTACAGAGAGGTACACTGTCTCACTTTCCCTCTTTGAGAGAGTTCAAACAAAGTCATGATACGATAAATTTGGAATATTTCAAGTCTGCAATCACCACAATGCAAAGTTCGTTTGGGAAACGATTCTGTGAGTTCAGAGAGGAAAAAACGACATTATCCTTCCCTGTCACTCCCCTGGCGATCGATCCATCCCTATTGAATATGACTGCATTTGCAGGTGTAAGTCAACCTGATCTTGAGATGGAACTGGCCGATATAGCCGACAAAGATATATGGGTGTCCAAGTTCAAATGCTTGACCGCTACTCTTGAGGATGTTGCCCGTCAGAAGGCCATTCTGGCTCAGAATCATAAATGGAGTGATATTGAAAACCTTCCCAAACAGGACAAACTTGTATTCGAAACATGGAATGCCATCCCCAACACTTATATAAACATGAAAAAGTATGCATTTGGAGTCCTGTCGATCTTCGGCTCCACATATGTATGTGAGCAGGTCTTCTCCAACATGAACTATATTAAAAACAAACATCGATCACGCCTCACAGATGACAGCTTGCAAGCCTGTGTGAAAATGAAGGTGACGTCTTACAGCCCTGATGTGCAGACACTGTGCACTGAGGTTCAGGAGCAAAAATCCCATTAACCAGGTAATGTAGCTATTAATTTGCAAAAATATATTTTACATTGTTAAGTGAAAAAGTCCTTTTTTTATTCAGATTGACAGCTGACTGCACGATCCTGTATATAGCAATAAGGTAAGAAACAATATATGCAGTGTTATATTTGTTTTAAATGTTGCAATGGTTTTGCGGCTCCCAGTTTATTTTTTCCTTCGGAAACGGGTCCAAGTGGCTCTTTATGTCTTAAAGGTTGCAGACCCCTGGCCTAGTATAAAAACCTGTACGAAGATTTAAAGTAAAACAAAGTTACAAAGTGGCGAGCCGTGTGAAGACAAATTAAACTTAAGCGACAGAATTGAAGCAAACGCGATCAGACGAGGGCAGGAGGCAAGGCCCCGCATTGTAAAGTTCCAACGTGGACATCGCTTCTATGCTCGCTGCTACTCAATTGGCATCCCTACGAGAGAGAGTGAGGCTCTACCTCGGTAAACAACAACCACCACAACAACCACCACCACAACCACCACCACAACAACAACCACCACCACAACAAACACCACAACCACCACCACAACAACCACCACAACCACCACCACAACAACCACCACCACAATCGCGATGAGAATTTCTCACCTTGGATTTCAGCGCACGAGCGGAGCGGCAGCTTCTTGTTACCTCGCGACGTCACGCGGCAGCAGGAGATGACATGACGTCACTTATAATACTCCCCTCCCACAACGAGCGGCTCTGTAACTTAAATACATTATGTTAATGAGCCTGGCCCAAACGTGTGTGTGTGTACGCGCGCACACGTGCGGTGTGTGTGTACGCGCGCACACGTGCGGTGTGTGTGTACGCGCGCACACGTGCGGTGTGTGTGTACGCGCGCACACGTGCGGTGTGTGTACGCGCGCACACGTGCGGTGTGTGTACGCACGTACACGTGTGTGTGTGTGTACGCGCGTGCACACGTGTGTGTGCGCGTGTACGCTGTGTGTGTGTACACACGTGTACACTGTGTGTACACTGTCATAAAAACACGTGTACACACTGTGTGTGTACACTGTGTGTGTACACGTTTCAATTTAGTGTAAAGTAAAGGTGCGGTATGGCAAAATTAAAATGGGTGATATCCCACGAATGTAACAAAACGATAGACGAAATTCAAGAAAGTCCAACGTATTTAGCAGTATAACATTAATCAGCATCGCAGTACTACGTATCGGTAAATAGAGTGACGTGCGCAATCTAAACAATAGCAATGCATTGACGAAATACGCTGAAATAAGTGTACATTAAAGAACATCAGTACGCACAGGTAAGTTGAGAAGCAGGCTACAGTCTAGATTATAGACTGCCAGTACGCGGACTCATTGACATAAGCATTGCTACAGTCAACATAAAAAGCTGCCAATACGGGCAGCAGCTGAAAAGCAGGATGCAGTCGACATGAAAGGCTGGCAGTACACTGAGTAACGTAAAGAAGCAGGAAACAGATTATAGACTGGCATACACTCATAATGCCCAAAAGCAAAATTAGCAGTGTAGATAATAGTGCCAGTACACTGACGTTAATTAATGAGCAGGCAGCAGGCAAATGCACAGACTGGCAGTACACCATCGCAGCGTCATAAAAACACAGCTAAAGAAAATATTTAGCAACCAAATAATGAAATATTAGTTTCTGCACGCCAACTTATTTGTTCCATAATAGTAACAATAAACCTGAGTTCTTAGTGAAAGATTCAATAAAATTGTACTTTACATTGCCGTGGTGAGGCCTAGTCCCGTGCAGAGCCTGCGGCCTCGCCTAGATTGCCCAGCCGGAGGTGACATTGCCAGGCTGGGGGCTGGGCCGCTCTCCCCACCCGCGCTGCAATAATGCTATCCAAGTGCTCTAATATTAATATATACGGACTTTATAGCAGTAACTGCACGCATTGGGGTGGGGGGTTATAATACTGTGAAAAATGAACCTCAGCGTTGTGTATATTTTTTAAGCATTGTTAACGCGAATTAAAATTTTAGCGATCGTGTGTGCGTTGCTAGGGGCGCAATTGCGTGCTTTGTCCCGTGGCGGGCGGCAAAACTATATATGAATAAGTAACGAAATATCACACAAAATCACTAATTAAACTAATTTAAAGGTGACGGATGTGAAAAGGAATAGTGCTTATGTTGTATATATAGGCCTTTTTCCAAAATTTATATTAAGAATAATTCTGCCAATATTTATTTTAATCAATCGCGGTGTCGCATGGGGCAAAAGGGGGTGATGCGAACCCCCCTCCCCTCACGCAGCAGCTGCCTTTCACACTCGGGACCAGGCAGCCGGAGATCAGCCATAAAGGTAAAAAAAACAAAAGAGAAGGGGGGGGGGTGCTAATGAGATTCTGGGGAATCTCTACATGATTTCAAAAGGCCCCCTAAAAAGAGTACATACAGTAGGCGCCACGATTTAAAAAAAATAATTATTTTCTCTTAATACAACGGTGAAAGTTCAGAACTTCGTGACAAAAATAAGTCGACATCATAGTCTGCCAACATACCCAGATTAAAACCAGACTGCAGTCACCTTGGTGGCCTTGAATTATCACTTACCTTATTTTACTCTCATTCACCTCACATTGTTTCTTATTGTATCTTGATATCTACGTGACTTTACAAAAAAAAACAAGGAATATGAATTCCAGCAGTCAAGAAAGCTTAAGTGAAAACTTAGCTATATCTCTAACCTCAGGACATCAAAATATAACGAGTAAAACAGCACAAATCCCTGGATACAGACAGACAACAAAGGTTAATAAAACACTAGGAATATACGTGGTAATAACAATGCTAAATCACAAATCTTGGATAAACATAAACCAAATAATAATTATAAAGTAGTAGACCGAGGGTCACCCAGAAGAATAAAAAAAAAGCAAAACAGGTCAATCACACATAATCAAGATAAAATGTATCCCAAAGAGAGCCTCCCAACCGCCTTTGTCTCCCAGCAGCACGTGATAGAAAAATTTGCATACGCATGCAGAGGGCATCTCCCCTTAAAAAGAAAACACCATGAAGGAACTCCAAACTACGATGTAAGTACTGTAAACACTGCTACAAACATACATTGAGTCACTTACAGAATCAGAACTACAAAAGTGGTACGGTATCAAGCTATAAGAGGTAAAATAATATTTTTTTCAAACGGTACAAGAGAAACGACTTCAAAGGCCAGTGCCCCTCTCTGTGAGAGAGAAGAAAATGTAACACCCCACCGCGAGAGAAGATGGGGGGGGGGGGAATGCGACCGGACAGGGGGAACCCCTCCCTCCAGAGTCATTATTACAAAATAATAAACTCAAAAGGGCAATTTGGAGCATCTTCAAAGTTAATTTATTAGGTATAGCCCTGTGAGCCAATCCGCTCTTGAATCAGGTGCAACCGCAACAAACAAAAAACAAAAACATGAACAAGAAAACATCTTAAAGTGACTATGTGCAAACAGAAAATCCAAGAAAAGCCAGCAAAATATTGCAGAAAAATCACCGTACACCAACCTTGTGCAAATATCCCAGTGGGATGCAAGTCAAACAACAACAACAACAACCACAAGACAACTTAGATTAAGGCCATCAATCTAACTCTGTACTACAACAAACAAACATGGCCAAACCAAAAAACTTTTCGAAAATCACGAAAATAAAGCCATAAAAGCAATGAAACAGCGATCATAGGAACTGTGACCGAATTTTCACAATAAACGACATAAACAACATGTGAGAAGGCGTGCAGAGAGGAGAGAATTTCAGATATAAACAGTGACACGAGACATCCAATTCAGTGCTGCGATAGGCAGGCTCGGGGAACCTGCCCCCGTGACTGGCACATCTTCAACGAGCTGCATCAGCAGAAGCCACGAGTCTACGAAGTCAACGCAAAGACTTCAGTACTGCAAGCGGCAAGCTCCGGGGTGGGACTCTGCAATCAACCAAGGATGGCGAGGCTTGCCGAGTAGCGATGGGTCACCTAGTACGAGTGTAGTGGTGATACGCGCTGGGTGTATATGTCGTGTGCCAGCGCGTATGTACGGGTGTGTGTGTGGTGACGCGCGCTGACGGGGAGGAGCAGGCGTCAGTGCGCGGGTGGGGGTAGTGCTGCTGATTGGCTGTGTGCCGGTGACGCGCCCAGAGGGAGTGATCGGGTAGCAGCGCGGTGTGATTGGTCGGGGAGTGGAAACACGCGCTGAGCGGAACCGGATCGTAGGGATAGCGCGTGGGGATTGGGTAACTGAGGAGCGGTGCCGACGTTGAGGTCCGCATCCGCTCCGTCTCCCGGGAAGAAGGGGTATATAAGGTGATGCACAGAGGAGCAGGGGGGGAAGTGGAACCATCTAAGAATGAAGACGAAGGTGCAGAGATAGAGCCCGGAGAGGAGAGTAATGGAGAGTAGAGGAGAGTAAGGTATAAGTGTGTAGCCAGCGAGATAGAACGGTCTACACGAGCTGAGTAATGTATAGTGTGTAGCCAGCGAGATAGAACGGTCTACACGAGCTGAGTAATGTATAGTGTGTAGCCAGCGAGATAGAACGGTCTACACGAGCTGAGTAATGTATAGTGTGTAGCCAGCGAGATAGAATGGTCTACACGAGCTGAGTAATGTGTAGGGTGTAGCCAGCGAGATAGAACGGTCTACACGAGCCGAGTATGCATACGGTGTAGCCAGCGAGAGAGGAAGGTCTACACGAGCCGAGTATGCATACGGTGTAGCCAGAGAGAGAGATGCAAAGTCTACACGAGGCGAGTGGAGAGTGTAGCAGAGGCGCAGAGTCTACACGAGGCGAGAGAGGAGTGTAGCCGAGGCGCGGAGTCTACACGAGGCACAGAGAGCCGGCAGCACAGAATCCAGAGTCAAGAGAAGCGCATTGTGAAGAAGAGAGGCCACGCGTTGTATTGTTACAAGTCAAGATTTAATAAAAGAAGTGTGTTCCCGTCAAGGAGTTTCCTGCCGTCATTTTCCAATACTTCATCTGGCGTCAGAAGTGAAACGGGCTTCCAAGTATGGAGACGAGGAAGACCCGTAGGACCCACGGGATTGACCGCGAGGAAGACCTGGACGACTCGGGGCCGCTGGTGGCGGGGGGTGAGGAAGAGGACTTGCCCACGCTGCAGGGTCCGTCGACGGCGCCGGCCGAGCGACCGGGGACAGACGCCGGGCTTCGTGAGGCGCACTCCCGACTGGCGGAGCTGCTGCTCGCCGCCGCGTCCATCTTGGCGGAGATCAGCTCGTCGGGAGGAGCGGGGACGGTGGGGGACATTTTACAAGGTCGCCCCGCAGATTCCCGCCAAAACGAATGGGGGATTCCCGCCATTGCGCCTGGGCCTACTTTTGGCGGGAACGGCGAGCGCCACGTGGTGGTGGGTTCCCAAGCGCGCGCATCGACGTCATCAGCGCGCGAGGGGGTCCGCCATCTTACGTCTGCTGCTGGAGCCGCCATCTTAGACACCGACGGACAGGCGGAGAGGAACCACGAGGCGGATGACTTCATTTTTCAGCAGCGCCTGCCCACGTTGTCAGCCTTCAAGGCGGAAGGCGGAGACTGGGGCCAATTTCAGCGAAGGTTTTTGGCGCATCAAGAGATGTCAGCGTGGTCCGATGCTACGGCGCTGCGGGCATTGCCCGCCATGCTGGACGACGATGCGCTCGCGGCCTTTAGGGCTGCACGGAAGTCGGACCGCTCCACGCTGAAGGATGCGCTGGGTTTGTTGGCCAGGGTCTACGGGCCTCCCTCTACATGCCGCCATCAGTTCTACGCAAGACGGAAAGCGGCCACGGAGACCGCGCTGGCCTATCGCACGGCGTTGCTGGCTCTTGCTGATGCTGCGTTCCCTCGGATGGACGAGGAGGGCCAAGACGCGATGGTTTTGGAGCAGCTGCTCAAGTTGGCGCAGGACCTGGGGGTCCCTATCAACACAGCTGACGAGATTGATATTTCTTCTTTGAGAGTCGCCACGAGTATTCAAGCGCACGAGGCCCTACAACGGAAGCAAGGCGTTGGTTGCAACGCTGCTGTCGTCGCAGCCCCGGGTTTGGTGGTCGCCGAACCCCAAGTCGTCAGCCCACGAGAGGAGGCGTTCGCCACGGGACGACCAGGGGACTGGAGGCCGGGGGCCCGGTCGCCTCTGCGATCGGGCCGAAAGTCGGAGCAACCAAGATCTACTCCGACCCTCGTCACGTGCTATAACTGCGGCCTCCGGGGCCACGTGGCGTCCGGGTGCCGCGCTCCGCGGCAGCGCGCCATGGGAGCTCGGCTGGACGACGACCGAGAGCCCAAGTCATCTCTACAATCCCCGGCAAGTCGCGGCACCTCACACGCTCGGCCTGTTTATTCGGCACACATGGGACGCCGCGTTGCGGCGGAGGAGGGCCGGTTAAGGTTCGGGGATTCGGTTCGGCGAGGGGGGTTCGGCCGGGACCAGGGAGACATTGAATGGGCGGAATTGGGGCATAGAATTGTGGCTGCTTCGGCGGGTTCGTCCGTTGTTACGGGATCTATTGATGGGGTTGAGATTAGGGTGTTAGTGGACACGGGGGCATCGGCAACTATTATATCGGACCTCATTTATAATATTCTTCCAGTCCAATGTCGTCCGCTGCTTCCAGTGGATGTGCCATTTTACGCCGCTAATGGGGGATCGTTGGGCATTATCGGTCAGGTTAGGGCGTCCATTTGCATTGGAGATATCAAATTGTCGGGGCCCGTTTTCGTTTCGTCTTCTTTGGCAGTTCCGTGTCTTTTGGGCACTGACTTTTTGGCTAAAATGCCCATTAAAATTCTTATCGATCAACGATGCATTGAACTGCCATCGGGTCGCCGGATTTCATTTTTGACGGGCCCTACTGACATTCGGACGGCGTGCGCTACGATACAAGCGGTGGCGACGCAGACAGTGCAAGTGCCCCCGGGTTCACAGATGTTGATTCCCCTCCGGTTGCGGAAACCATGGGTGAGGGAGGCTTCGGGACAGAGTATGCTTTTGGGTCCTTCTAACAAGGCTGTCGGGGGTCTTGATTTATCGGTGGCTCACACTTTGGTGCGGGCTGACAGGGATCTGTTTGTGATGGTTTTGAACGCGGGGTCGCGACCAGCTGTCATTCCGCAGGGCACCGTGCTGGCTCACGCGGCGCAGGTCCCTGGGGATGATGGGTTGGTTGCGCAGGTGGGCTCGAGCCCCGCGCGGAACGTTGAGCCAAGGGAAGACCTTGAGTGGGTCCATTCGTTATGTGCCGCCTCGGACGATTTGTCGGCGGCGCAGTTGGGTGCGCTGCGCGAGTTGCTCATTGAATTCTCTGATGTATTCAGTAAACATAAGTATGACATTGGGTGCACGGATTTGTTGCACCATCACATTGAAACGGGCGATGCGGCGCCGGTCAGGCTAAATCCCTTCCGACTGAGTCCCGTGGAGAAGGAACATGTTCAGTCGGCTGTTAACGATATGCTAGAAGCCGATATTATTTCGCCCTCCTCTAGCCCGTGGGGAGCGCCTATTGTGCTGGTTAAGAAGCAGGACGGGTCCCTGCGATTCTGCGTTGATTTCCGTCGCCTGAATAAGATCTCTGTGGCTGACGCGTATCCGCTCCCCAGGATGGATGAGTCCCTCGATGCATTGTCTGGTGCGCGATATTTTTCGACTCTTGATTTGTTATCGGGGTTTTGGCAGTTGCCGCTCGACGAAGAGTCGAAACCTAAGACAGCATTTCGGACTCCAGGGGGGCTGTTCCAGTTTAACCGGTTACCCATGGGACTTCACTCCTCTCCAGCGACGTTTCAGCGACTTATGGAGCTGGTTTTGTCGGGCTTGCAGTGGGATACATGCTTGATTTATATGGACGATGTCATTGTTTTCAGTAAAACGTTTGAGGAACACCTCCGGCGATTGAGAGGGGTGTTCTTGCGAATGCGATCGGCTAAGTTGAAATTTAAACCGGCCAAATGTCACCTCCTTCGTAGGTCCGTTAGATACTTGGGTCACATTGTCGATTCTTCGGGGATCTCCACCGATCCCGCGAAGACGGATTGTGTCGGTTCGTGGCCGACACCTACGTCCGTTTCCGACGTGCGTAGTTTCATCGGGTTTGCTTCTTATTATCGGCGGTTCGTTGAGCACTTCGCCACTATTGCAAAACCCTTGCACGCTCTAACGGCAAAGGGAGTGAAGTTCAAATGGGGACCGGAGGAGGAGGCCGCGTTTCGCTCCCTCCGGGACGCCTTGGTGGGTGCCCCACCCTTGTGTTATCCCGATTTTGCCAGTCCCTTTTTGCTGGACACGGATGCTAGCAACACGGGCATTGGGGGGGTGCTATCCCAAGTCGTTGGGGGTGTCGAAAGAGTTGTCGCCTACGGTAGTAGGGTGTTGTCTCCGGCGGAGCAGCGCTACTGTGTCACCCGTCGCGAGCTGCTTGCCATTGTTTTTTTTGTGCAGCAGTTTAGGCCATATCTTTATGGTCGTCACTTTACAGTCCGAACGGACCACGCGGCGCTACAGTATTCATTGAGGGTCGCCCAGCCCTCGGGCCAGTTGTCGCGTTGGTTGGAAGTCCTCCAGGACTATCAGTTTACGACTACGTACCGTAAGGGGTTGCGACACACGAATGCCGATTGCTTGTCGCGGTTGTTGCCTTGTGATGAATGCGCGTGTTTGTCGGGATCGGCGCGCTGTAAACCGACGCTTGCGGGGGAGATGGGGGCACTGGCTGCGACAGCGGGCGCACCGATCGGGGATGATTCCACTGCCTCTCAGGGTCGGGACTCGCTGCTCTCGCTGTCGCTCAGCGAATGGGGCCGCCTCCAGATGGCGGACAGCTCGCTGCTAGCATTGCGCCGCAAGGTTGGGGGTCCCGAGGGGGACCAGGAGCGTACCGGCTCCTATGTACTTGAGCGGGGCGTGTTATTGAAATGGGACAGTTTGTCCCGGCGGAACGCACTCGTGGTGCCTTCCGCTGTGAGGGGGAGGGTTGTCTTGGCGGCACACGAACGCCTCTTGCACTTGGGAGTTAACAAGACGCTTGCCCTGCTTCAGCGTGACTATTACTGGCCGGGAATGGGAAGTGATGTGGTGCATATTCTGAAGGGGTGCGTTGAGTGCGCCAGGCGTAAACCACCGGCCGTGGCAGCTAATCCACCGCTGCAATCTATTCAGGTCTCGCGTACCAACGAGCTCGTTGCACTCGATATTTTGGGGCCCTTCCCAGTCACGCCGAGAGGGAATAAATATTTGTTAGTGGGGGTCGAATACTTTACCCGATGGCCTATGGCGTGGCCTCTCGCTAACCAGTCGGCAGCGGCTGTGACGGATGCCTTCGTCCAGGGCTATGTCCTGGACAAGGGGGCTCCCGAACGCCTGCTGACCGACCAAGGTAAAAATTTTTCGAGTAAATTGTTGCAAGAGGTGTGCGATCTGTTGGGTACCAAGAAGGTGCGTACCTCCCCGTACCACCCGCAGACTGACGGGATGGTGGAGAGACTCCACAAAACCTTGACTTCCATGCTGTGCCAGCAGGTGTGCGAGGCACATGTAGATTGGGACCTGCAGGTCCCGGGAGTCCTTGCTGCGTATAGAATGGCCCCCCAAGTGTGTAGCCAGCGAGATAGAACGGTCTACACGAGCTGAGTAATGTATAGTGTGTAGCCAGCGAGATAGAACGGTCTACACGAGCTGAGTAATGTATAGTGTGTAGCCAGCGAGATAGAACGGTCTACACGAGCTGAGTAATGTATAGTGTGTAGCCAGCGAGATAGAATGGTCTACACGAGCTGAGTAATGTGTAGGGTGTAGCCAGCGAGATAGAACGGTCTACACAAGCCGAGTATGCATACGGTGTAGCCAGCGAGAGAGGAAGGTCTACACGAGCCGAGTATGCATACGGTGTAGCCAGAGAGAGAGATGCAAAGTCTACACGAGGCGAGTGGAGAGTGTAGCAGAGGCGCAGAGTCTACACGAGGCGAGAGAGGAGTGTAGCCGAGGCGCGGAGTCTACACGAGGCACAGAGAGCCGGCAGCACAGAATCCAGAGTCAAGAGAAGCGCATTGTGAAGAAGAGAGGCCACGCGTTGTATTGTTACAAGTCAAGATTTAATAAAAGAAGTGTGTTCCCGTCAAGGAGTTTCCTGCCATCATTTTCCAATACTTCACGAGTTCAGCACTGACAGAAGAAGTATCGCTCAAAGTTATTCTACACTGAGTGCCAGCTCCCACGAGCAGCTGCAGCCCAAGAGATAGAGTGACGAGCAATGATGAGCAATCAACCGGGAGAAAGGGCGGAAAACGCCAAGCATCGACCAAGCCAGCATCGCAGAGAACCAGCTGCACACGCAACCAGGCATCGCCAGAGAGCACGGAGCCGGAGAGAGAGCGCAGCAGCGCCACCAGCGTCACCGAGCAAGGGTGTCAGCTGCCAGCGGACAAGCGCGATCACTATCATGCACCTTCAAAGACAAGCGTCGTGCCGACTCAGCTCATCCAGCAGGGGAAAGAGCCTAACCAGCTGCCCGTGAGGAAGAGAGCGCCCGTGAGGAAGAGAGCGCCAGCGAGAGCGCCAGCGAGAGCGCCAGCGAGAGCGCCAGCGAGAGCGCCAGCGAGAGCGCCAGCGATAGCGCCAGCGATAGCGCCAGCGAGAGCGCCAGCGAGAGCGCCAGCGAGAGCGCCGTGGGTTCGACCCACACACACCAACCAGCACCAGCTGGGAACCAAGACAAGAGTGAGGAACGGCGACCAGCGGACGAGCTGCGGGCGCTATCTGACGACGGAATCATCGTGCACCGCCGATGGCGAGCGTCGTGCCGACTCTTCATCCAACAGTGGACAAGCAGCTCCAGCTGCTGCCGAGCGAGCGAGGAAGCCATATGTATGACCCTCCCCCACACTCACGCACTAACGCATCGCCCGACGTCTGCTTAACGCAAATAATTAAACCAGACAAAACCACCAACACACATAAAGCACATACCGGGACTAATAATAAGACCAATGATAAGTGCGTCAACTATTAGCTGATAATGCTGCCCATTGAGTTACGTGGATACGGTCGTTTAGAAGTATTTTAGTCGTTATTTTTGTTAATTGTAACTGTACCAATGAATTCATTGACGAAACTAAACGTTTAGAAACCTACGTTACGAATCCACACCCTCACATGGAGACTATTGTGTTGAAATCTTTCTTTTGATCACAGAATCTTGCCCGCGAATGTATTGAAGCCTTAGCCAATTGATAAGTATTTGCTGAAGCAGGCAGACTGCTGCACACCATTGTTCCAAGACAGTTCGTTAATTACATAATCTTACCAATGAATTCATTGAGCTCTACTTTTGCCTTCTGGACATGCTTCTTTATTGTCGTTCGTATGAATATCGTCACATTAATTTTTAAGGACTTTTTCCTATCGCCGTATATGCTCGCGTTACTCTGAGGAATGTATTGATTGTTCTGTTACCCAGTTTAACAACGTAATAATTGAGGGTTAAATGTACGGATCAATGAGAACATCTCCAGGAGGACTTTGTTGACAATTCCAAGCATAGGAGTTTGCATATTAGAATGCTATGTTTTTTTTTTGAGATTAAAGTTGCTTAACACAGAAGTGTCTGAGTGGTGCCTTCCTAAGTTCATGCATAATAATCTTAATTATGAGAACAATCAGTAAATGTTAAAGCGAGAATTGTATTATCCCGATTGATAATACAACCCTAGACAACGAAGTCGAGCTAATTTAGCATAATTACATCACACTTGCATAACTTCATTGTATTATCCCGATTGATAATACAACACAAGACGAGGCAGAACCTAATTATCATAACTGAACGCATTAACATAATCCCATACATTTGCATAACGTAATACAAGTATACATTCCTAAATAGCATAAATTGTGTAATTTCATAAATTAGCATAATTTCAAATACTTGCGCGTTTTCCAATTTTCATTTAATGTTATTTATTTATTTTATAAAATTTTCATTACCCAACATATACAACAATTGCCAACCGCGGGGCTTACAGTGTGGTGGCAATCATTTTTTTTACGTAAACCTCATCGTTTTCACGCGCCCCCTGCATGAACGGAGGCGCAGGGACAGACGTTCGATCACGTTGGAATCGATCTGCAGATGGCGGTCTTCTCGCACGGCAAGCTCTATGTCGCCTTATCTCGATCCCGCGATCCCAACCAGGTAAAAGTCCGCATCGAAACGAATCCACGGCAAGGCCATCTACTTCACGACGAGAGAAAATTCACACGAAATGTTTTCAATTAAGTCTTCCAGATGTAAAATGATATAAGCTTTTAATGAATACAATTATATAATTAAAAAATAATAAAATTCAAAGTTCTTTCATTTCAAAACTTCAAAACGGAGCATCGGGAGCTTGCGTGAATGCATCGCTCGTGTGCAATTTTTTTGTGACTTTCCTGGCCGAAGGTCGTAAATGGTTGCGAGGGGCCAGGCGGTCAGGCTTGCTTAAACCCATGGTTGTGAACATCCAGATGTTAATCGGCAAGGACCATTTTTTGTACTCGTTCGCCAACATATAAGACGTCATGCAAAATTCGAATGAGTGTTATGGTGAATGTATCTACTAGATGTGCTCTGCCTTGTAACCGAATACAAATCTGTACCAAAATGCATTTCAAATGTGCTCTTAAAATTACCTCCTTGCTATGAAGCAGATCAGCAGACACGACATCTTTCATTTATCGATCTCTCCACAAAACAAAGGAATGTTTTACAAACTATAACTAGCAGCCTTCTGAGAGTGCATCATTGATTCAGTACAAGCCACCTGTGGACCCTTATTGGTGCACAGCGTCTCAACAGCAGCCAGGCTTGCTTAAACCAATAGTTTCAAACACAGACGTGAACCAGCAAGGAGCATTTCTAGTCCTAGTTAGACAAAATCTACGTCAACATGTAATACAAAATTATAATTCGTGTTGTAGAGAATGTATCTCCTCTGCGTGTAACTTTTAAGTGGTATGCCTTGCAAATGATGAATGATCCGAGTGTGCTCCCTATTTCAAAGACAATGAGTTGCTCGAGAGGCAGATGCTTCCTGAAAACACAAAAAATACCCTTTGACCTGTATCACAAGAACAACGGGTCTCACCCAAGTTATCTGTACAGGTTACTTCCAAAACACATACTTTGTCTTAACATCACTTATTCAATGTTTGACCCTTATAGACAAAATGTTACATGTATGCACAATCAGACAAGTATTTATTCTAAATTATGGAGTCATTTGAACCAAATTTAATTACTGCACTGAAATATGCTACATCAGGTTACATCGCATTGACAAGAAGCTATTTTAAAAAATACACACCATCTGCTTGACAGTATATGTACAACATACTATTGTCATTCGAAACGAGTAGGCCATTGAATGCTGGCGTCTGGGTCAAAATCTATCACATTTTAAACATTACCTACAATCTACACAACTGGGATGCCAAATTAACCATCACCCCCTACTGACAGGCTCTTGTCCACATGCAGGCTGGTGCAGGGCCACCACCTTGTGCCACACAGGGGCAGCTGCTACTTGGGGATGCTCGAGTGTTTGAGACGGGATACGATACAAAACTCCGAATTGCCGAGGCGATTAAGCAAGCACCATATAAATGCAATTGATAACAGTTAATGCTTGGGAGCGTATTGGCTCTCGGCCCTGGTCAGAGATCTACCCAACCCACAGGTCCACAAAAGACTGGCCGCTCTTAAACTGCAGGTTGAATCTAGGAATTGAGTGTTCAACTTAACATTCTTGGTTCAAGGCCTGTGACAAAGGTGCATCTATTGGAGCGACATCGTCTCAGGATGACACATCTACTGGGTCTCCATTTGACTTTGTATTGTCTCGCAGGAAGTCCACCCACACCTCCACTTCCACAAACTGCTGGGAGTTGCCTCGCTCTGCCTTGCAGTCAGAAATATCCTCCTGCTTCACATTGCCTCCATCGATGTTAAGGTCCGATTTTGGAGTTGAATCTTCATCTTCACATTTCACCTCTTCATATTTCACCTTGATACCTTTAAAAGTGTCCAAGATGGTATTTTCTTCCGGTTCTTGTTTGGTGAGGGATGGGCTCATTGCGGCACTTTGACTTTCACAAGCTGATTTCAGACTCCACTCCTTGTGGATCTTCTGATGCTTGTGTGTTCTCTGGTGTCTTTGAAGATTTGATGAAAGTGCAAATTCCTTCCCGCACGGAGTGCACCTGAAGGGGTTCTCTCCCGTGTGTGTTCTCTGGTGTCTTACAAGACTATGTGACCGTGCAAACGCCTTCCCACACACACTGCACTTGAAGGGTTTCTCCCCCGTATGTGTTCTCTGGTGTTCTACAAGAGGAGATGAATTTGCAAATGCCTTCCCACACACACTGCACTTGAAGGGTTTCTCTCCCGTGTGTGTTCTCTGGTGTGCTACAAGAGGAGATGACTGTGCAAACGCCTTTCCACACACACTGCACTTGAAGGGTTTCTCTCCCGTGTGTGTTCTCTGGTGTGCTATAAGAGGAGATGACTGTGCAAACGCCTTCCCACACACACTGCACTTGAAGGGTTTTTCTCCGGTGTGTGTTCTCTGGTGTTCTACAAGAGAATTTGACTGTGCAAACGCCTTCCCACACACACTGCACTTGAAGGGTTTTTCTCCCGTGTGTGTTCTCTGGTGTGTTACAAGAGTAGATGAAAGTGCAAACGCCTTCCCACAAACACTGCACTTGAAGAGTTTCTCTCCCGTGTGTGTTGTCTGGTGTGTTACAAGAGCAGATGACTGTGCAAATGCCTTCCCACACTCACTGCACTTGAAGGGTTTCTCTCCCGTGTGTGTTCTCTGGTGGTCTACAAGAGTAGATGAAAGTGCAAACGCCTTCCCACACACACCGCACTTGAAGGGTTTATCTCCCGTGTGTGTTCTCTGGTGTTCTACAAGAGCAGATGAACGTGCAAACGCCTTCCCACACACACTGCACTTGAAGGGTTTATCTCCCGTGTGTGTTCTCTGGTGTTCTACAAGAGCAGATGAACGTGCAAACGCCTTCTCACACACACTGCACTTGAAGGGTTTCTCTCCCGTGTGTGTTCTCTGGTGTGTTACAAGAGTAGATGAATCTAAAAACGCCTTCCCACACACACTGCACTTGAAGGGTTTCTCTCCCGTGTGTGTTCTCTGGTGTTTTTTAAAAGCAGATGACCATGCAAATTCCTTGTCACACACACTGCACTTGAAGGGTTTCTCTCCTGTGTGAATTATCTGGTGCTGTGTAAAATGTCCAGGGTGATCCGTGCTGTATGCACACCGGTCGCATTGTTGCCTTTTTGCACCGAGCTGTGCCGAGTGCCTTTGCTCCATCACCAATTCTGCAGAGGAAGCGACAGAGGAAGTGACAAAGAAAGCGTCAGCTGCAGACAGAAAAAAATTATATCCACACCATCTACACGTCAGTAACGAGGTACAGAGGAATGCATATACAGTGAGGGAAAAAAGTATTTGATCCCCTGCTGATTTTGTACGTTTGCCCACTGACAAAGAAATGATCAGTCTATAATTTTAATGGTAGGTTTATTTGAACAGTGAGAGACAGAATAACAACAACAAAATCCAGAAAAACGCATGTCAAAAATGTTATAAATTGATTTGTCACACACAGGCTGTTATGGCACACAATGAGGGCAAATGGTCATAAACATGCCTGAAAGCCCTAGTATCTTCAAAATGAATGTTAACCCAAAACTCCGAAGACACAATTTCGGCTGTCTGGCTTCAAAAGGAATATTTATGAAAGCTAAATTCAGCTGACATAGCAAATCGTGTTGAAAATTATACTATGTGTTATGCATAAATGAATGTTCAATTGCAACTTATAGGTGTGAAGACAGCCAGGCTCACGATGTCCTGGGATGAACAGATCTGACTTCAGCTGCATGTGTGTGCTGCGTTAACTTCTTGACTGTTTCCATTCTTAAAAAGAGTTCCAGAGGAAAACAAAAACTATTGTTTTGATATAACCTGGGTGTTCAATAGAGTGAATAGACTTTACTGCAAACACAAACTTTACATTGTCAGACACTGGCATGGTTAACAGGTGGGTGGTGTTTCCAGACCCATGCCTGGCCACCTTCATCCGCTCAGTATTAATGATTCCTCACTCCACCAAGTAATTCATTGAGGATCAATCAACATCGCTGAGGCTGCGTGTCTCTCACTCTCCCAGTGGTGAGATGTTAACTACCTCTCCTGGCATACAAGAAGTTGTGGGTTCGATCCCAACCCTGACGCCTGCTGTATATTTGGAGTTTTCATGTCTCTCTCTCTCCCCGTAGTCGCGTGGATTTCCCTCCGGATCCCCCGGTTGTCCTCACTCCACATGCAGAGAGTGAGTGAACACCGCCACGCTGTTGACAAGCCTCACCTTGTGTTGTTGTTGTGGGCAGGTTGCTTCTGAAAACAAGAGCGGTATAGCAGCTCAAGCGGGCTTGGCCTGGTAAAAAAAATGAAAAAAAACCTGTACGAATATTTAAAGTAAAAAAAGTTACAAAGTGGCGAGCCGTGTGAAGACAAATTAAACTTAAGCGAGAGAATTGAAGCAAACGCGATCAGGCGAGGGCAGGAGGCAAGGCCCCGCGTTGTAAAGTTCCTACGTGGACATCGCTTCCATGCTCGCTGCTACTCAATTGACATCCCTACGAGAGAGAGCGAGGCTCTACCTCGGTAAACAACAACCACCACCACAACCACCACCACTACCACGATGATAATTTCTCACCTCGGATTTCAGTGTACGAGCGGAGCGGCAGCTTCCTGTTACGTCGCGACGTCACTCGGCAGCACGAGCTAACATGACGTCACTTGCAGGGTCCGATAACACTCCCACAACGAGCGGCTCTGTAACTTAAATAAATTATGTTAATGAGCCTGGCCCATTCATGGAGGGATGGGGCGTGGGTACGGAACCCGTCGCAATAATCTCGCGACGGCTTTCACGAAGACATTATGTTAATGAGCCGCCAGTCACCGGTCGTAGCTTTGCCCAAATAAGGATTGCCACTGGAACAGATATAGGCAGTGGCCAAGCGGAGGTGACGTCACGGTCAAGTGTGCGCGGTCGGGAATGGGTGACATGACGTAACTAGCGAGGCACACCTCCCCCTGGCGTTTGACGCCGATGAGGTCATGCTGAGCGGTGACGTCAGAGAGCGGGGTCAGAGTTCAAGTTTGTTTACAGACGAGGAGTGGCAGTGTAGTGGTGTGCGCGCTGCGCTGCGCTCCGCATCCGACCAGCCGAGTTCCATTCTCGCTCGTGGCCAACACCGCCAGTGACGATTTTCTGAACCGATCCTGAGCCTCCCCTACGTCGACTCAGCCTTAAACGAGTACCCGGTGCGGTGTGTAAGCATCGCCACTAGGGAGACAAAGGCGGCCGGGCGTGGCGCTGGCCAGCCACCCCCTCGTGTGCCGTGACGACCTCCATCGGTGCTACTCCCTATGAACAGCACTTTGTAGATGTTGTGGCTTGGCTCTCCAGCACACCGATGGCGACATTTCACGATGAAATTTTCACGTCCATAAAGAGAAAATCGCCATACTAACCTATGCCGTTTTTTGGCAAAATTGGCTAAACTTTCACGGCTTTATTTTTCGACAAAAGTTAAATTTTCCATTGTATTTAGCCTAATTACGCTATGTATTAGATTAAAAGTGGAAAATTTCACGATGAAATGTTCACGTCCCAAACAGAAAATCGTAATTTTTGGCTAAAATTGGACAAATTTTTACAGCTGTATTTTTTTTTACAAAAAGTGCATTGCTCGGTTGTGTTTAAAAGTGAGAAATTCTACTATGAAATTTTGAAGTAAAAAATAAACTTTTCATAGCGAGATTTTCCAAGAAAAAGTGAATTCCTCCATTTTTTTAAGTATCAGTATGCTATATATTACAAAAAAATGGGAAATTTCACGGTGACATTTTCAGATCCCAAAAATAAATCGGCAGACTAACCTATGCCGTTTTTAGCCAAAATGGGTCACATTTTCATCGCAAAATTTTGTAAGAAAAGTTAATTCCTCCTATTCATTAGCATTAGTATGCTCTATATTACTACAAAGGTTGGATATTTCATGATGACATTTTCACATCCCAAAAATAAAATTGGCATCACTTTTTTAGGCTAAAAAAACAAATTGGCATGCTAACCTATGCTGTTTTTTGACAAAATTGGGTTTGTGTTAGGGGTTAGAGTGAAGTGTTAGGATTTGGGTTAGGCTCAGGGTTTGAGTTAGGGGTTAGGGTCAGGGGTTAGGGTAGGGGGGTAGGGGTTAGGAGTTAGGAGTTAGGGTTAAAGGTTAAGGTTGGGTTAGGGTTATGTTAGGGGTTAGGGTTTTATGGTTAGTGGTTAGGGTTTGGGGTAAGCATTGGTGGTATGTTTCTTCTTCTTGGTTCTTTCGGTAAAGTCACGTAGAAGGGAAGTAATAAAATAATAAAAATAAAACATAATAAAATAATTCTCACGATGTTTCGGCCACAACGCAAGCAGCCGTCCTCAGATGGAGAACAGGTCCGTCAAGTAGACAGTCTGAATGTCACGCTCCAGGCTTGGAGCGACTATTTATGCTGGGATGGAGGAGCGAAGAGCGTCTTGACAAAATAATTTGCATATCAAGAGGAATTTAGCATATTTATGGGAAATGCAGATATGCGATTAGCACTACTTGTGAAATGCGTAGGAGGTTTGGCGAGGGGTTTAAAGTCATTATGCCCATGCATTATGCAGGATTAGCAGCATCAAAGGGAGGGAGTAAGGTCAGTATTAATAAAGGGATGGAATGTTAATAATAAGGCGCCGCAGCAACTAATATGCTTATTGACTATACCTTGTCATATTACACTATGTTTTATTCTACCCACTCAACTGTATAGCACACTGCTATATATTCACTATAAAATTACGATACTATATATTACCTTATACATTGTATTAAACATTACACTTTAATACTATTTATTATTATATAATATGTTATACACTATACCAGGGGTCTGCAACCTTTAAGACATAAAGAGCCACTTGGACCCGTTTCCGAAGGAAAAAATAAACTGGGAGCCGCAAAACCATTGCAACATTTAAAACAAATATAACACTGCATATATTGTTTCTTACCTTATTGCTATATACAGGATCGTGCAGTCAGCTGTCAATCTGAATAAAAAAAGGACTTTTTCACTTAACAATGTAAAATATATTTTTGCAAATTAATAGCTAAATTACCTGGTTAATGGGATTTTTGCTCCTGAACCTCAGTGCACAGTGTCTGCACATCAGGGCTGTAAGACGTCACCTTCATTTTCACACAGGCTTGCAAGCTGTCATCTGTGAGGCGTGATCGATGTTTGTTTTTAATATAGTTCATGTTGGAGAAGACCTGCTCACATACATATGTGGAGCCGAAGATCGACAGGACTCCAAATGCATACTTTTTCATGTTTATATAAGTGTTGGGGATGGCATTCCATGTTTCGAATACAAGTTTGTCCTGTTTGGGAAGGTTTTCAATATCACTCCATTTATGATTCTGAGCCAGAATGGCCTTCTGACGGGCAACATCCTCAAGAGTAGCGGTCAAGCATTTGAACTTGGACACCCATATATCTTTGTCGGCTATATCGGCCAGTTCCATCTCAAGATCAGGTTGACTTACACCTGCAAATGCAGTCATATTCAATAGGGATGGATCGATCGCCAGGGGAGTGACAGGGAAGGATAATGTCGTTTTTTCCTCTCTGAACTCACAGAATCGTTTCCCAAACGAACTTTGCATTGTGGTGATTGCAGACTTGAAATATTCCAAATTTATCGTATCATGACTTTGTTTGAACTCTCTCAAAGAGGGAAAGTGAGACAGTGTACCTCTCTGTAAATCTTTGACAAACACTGTCAACTTGCGCTCGAATGCCAAAACCTCCTCCAGCATGTGCATGGCTGTGCCTCCTTTCCCCTGAAGGGTTGTATTTAGCGTGTTTAGATGTGCTGTCATGTCTACCATAAAATGTAATTTTTCCAGCCACTCTGGCTGTTCCAGCTCAGCAAAGGTGAGCTCTTTGCTGCCCAGGAAGGTTTTTACTTCTTCCAAACATGTGACAAAGCAACGGCAACGTTATTGCCTGTCACCGGGCGGGCAGTGTGGAGCGGAGCGGCGACCTGTCAGCAGCGGCAACGCCAGAGCAGGTGTCACAGTGCGCCTCCTCCCCTCGCTAGCATCCGCCCCGGAGCCGCGGTCAAGGTTCAAAAGAGCCGCATGCGGCTCCGGAGCCGCAGGTTGCCGACCCCTGCACTATACCATAAACCGTCGCGTGAAAGGTACTAAGAGGAAGCAACGAAATATGTCAATAGGAGAATGGTGGTAGGAAGCTTGCAGCAGAGCAAAGAATCCATTCCCTGCGGAGTGCATATCAAGAGGAATTTAGCATATTTATGGGAAATGCAGATATGCGATTAGGAGCATTGGCGAGGGGGTTTAAAGTCATTATGCCCATGCATTATGCAGGATTAGCAGTATCAAAGGGAGGGAGTAAGGTTAGAATTAATAAAGGGAAAGAATGTTAATAATATGGCGCCGCAGCAACTAATATGTTTTTAGACTATACATTGTGTAATAAAAGACTCGGACGCTTCTCTCTGTCCTGTGTCCTTTATTTGGGTTCGATCTCTTTTCCCTCACGGCACTCCCCTATATACTCTTCACTCTGCAGCCCTAGGCTGCTGTCGCTCACGTAGCCCAACTCCCTCCTAGCAGAACCGCTGCTGTCTCGTCGCGCAGACCCCCGCTGCCCGACTCCCCTCTTGCAGACCCGCTGCTGTTCTCGTCGCGCAGACCCCCGCTGCCCGACTCCCCTCTTGCAGACCCGCTGCTCTCTCGGCAGCCTCCTTGCTGCTCCTGCTGCCCCGGGGTCGGTCACCGTTGGCCGACGGTGCCGATCCTCGTGGCCCGTGTGTGGCGATCTCGCCACTCTCTCTCTCTCACCCTTCGCCCTGCGTGGCCTCACACTTTCCCAGTCTCCGATCACTCCCCTACTGCTTCCGGTTCCCCCCCTTATAGACCTGAACCCTCTCCCCCACGTGACGTAACTCCTCCCCCCATGATGTCACTTCCGGGAGGTCGTTTACGCCCGCATTACACCACCCTCCCCCGTAGAGAAAATCCAGCCGACCTCGGCTGAACACAACTCCAACAAGCAATGCGAGCGAACACGACCGAATACGAAAAAGGACACAGAACACGCAATAACATACCGAAGGAACAAGAACACAACACAATAATTAACGAAATGTGAGGGATTTCGAGCAGGTGCGGGTCGCCGGGCCGTCTCGGACGGTCGGTGGCCCTCCCGCCGAGCGGGAACGTGGCAGGGTTTTAAGAGCGACAGGCTGAAGTTCGTCTGTCGCAAATGAAGGCCTGGCAACGTCCCGGTCCCCTACTCTCGAAGGCGCAGCATCAGAGGCGTCCCGCAATCGCGTCCACGGCGGGGTTGGAAGGGCTGCGGGCCTCAAAGGTTCCGCAGCCGTGGCAGGCGCACCCCGAGCTGAGTCTCCTTCCCCTTGCCGCGTCACGGCCGGCTTGTCTGTGAAAGGCACGACAGGCGCTCTTGCAAGGTCAGCAGGCACAGGCAAGGGCGAGTCGGCAGCAACAGACCTCGAAACACCTCCAACAACCCCCTGGCTGGACAGATCATCATGAGCTGTAAACGCAGTAGTGGCATGTGCCACAACGGTACCCGCCGGCACACACACGCTTTCGGCACTCGCGTTAAGCACCTGCAAAAACGGCTGCTGGTCTGGCCGGACAATAGTTTGTGCCCCAACCAGCGCCGATCCACCCGTGATGGTGGCGGACGGCGACAACAAAACCCCAATCGCTCCTTGACGACCAGGTACAGGCTTCCGATAACGCAAGGGAATGAGCATCTGTGAGCCAGGTGGAATATCAACAGACACTTCGGACAACGCCTGCACCTGGGCGACAGGAGCAGGTCGCCCCCAGGGCGACAGCAAAAACGGAATTTTACGGCCTTCCGGTAATTCAATGCAGTTCTCATTAATTCTAATTAGAATGGGCATTTTGGCCAGAAAATCTGTCCCTAATAAACAAGGAACCGCAAGAGACCTCGAAATTAACACAATTCCCGAGGCCGACACTCCCCCGATAGCGATATTAGCGTCCACCTGGCCCACAATGCCCATGCTACCCCCGTTCGCGGCGACGCAGGAAGCGTAAGCAGGACTCACGGCCTCTGGTGGGATGTTCAAGAGATGGAATATTACATCCGAAATAATGGTCGCGGACGCTCCGGAATCTACCAAAATCCGTACGTCCACCCCTTGTATCGACCCAGGTACGGTGGACGAACCGGTAGCAGCCGCGACGACCCGCCGAGCCAACTTACGCCACTGCGTTACCGAGCGACAAGGCGCAGTCAATGGCCTCCCGTTATTAACAACACCCGGATCGCATGACAACGGCGATGAATGAGGTGTCAAGCCTTGCCGGGTGTCTGGTGCGCACCGACTTGCCTGTGCTGGCGAATCCTTTCTTGGGGCGGCCGCTGTCGAGGCCTCCTGCTGGGGCGGACCTGGGACGCGGGCCCAGCAGTCTCTGCCGTAGTGGCCCTTGCGCCCGCAGCGGAAACAGTCGATGTCGCTGCGCCTCGCTGCGAGCGCCCCGTCCCGACGCGGCCGTGTCGGCGGCGCAGCCCGCGGCCCTGGCCCACCGCGGCCCGGCCACGGAGCAGCGGCAGCCGACAGCTCCTGCGGGCCCCTGTCGTCCGGCACATAAACCGCCTTCTTGGGGTCCCAACCCAAGGCTCCCCCTTCGACGATGGGCCCCCCCGTCCACGCCGTAACTTGCTTCCACCGGCGCAGGTTGAACTGGGCGTCCAGACATTTGGCCGCGGCCCGGGACGTGAGCTTCTCGTGACCGCACAGCGGCATAGGAATGCCGAGATCCCGGGACAACTCCAGCATCTTCCCCAGGATGAGAGGTTCCAGCAGGTCAGGCTCCGTCTCCGGGTATGCGGCCATAGCCAGCTCTAGTACCGCGCCCCTATACGCCACCGGAGACTCCTCGGGTGCGCGTTGTCGTTGCACAAACCGGCGATGAGCATCATCCGGCGGCTCGTAAGCGTCTGCCATTTCGTCGAACACACCACGCAATGTTTTCTTCTACGCGGCTTTTATAGAGCGAAAAAATCTAACGGACTCGTCATCAAGAAGAGTCGGAAGAACTTCTAGTGCCTCGGCGTCAGTCCACCTCGCCGAGCGTACCGCTGCCAGAAATCTGCAGGCGAACGCACTCCAATCGCCCCCGATGGAGAATTCCTTGACAGTTGTTAGGTGACGACTGCGACTCCTTGGCGTGCTCCCTCCAGCCGCTGACTCATCCGGTGGCAAATTCAACATGGCGTCGCAACGTGGTGTCGACAAGATGGCGGCCGTCCGTCGCGGAGGGCCCAAAATGGCGGCTTCCCGCCTTTCGTCGTGCGCCACGCCCAAGATGGCGTCTTCGTGCCGCGTGGCCGATGGCGACGACAGCGAAGACAACCCGGACTCCTGCGGACCCCCAACATCTCCTTCCGACGCCGCCCTCGGCGTGACGAGCTCACACAACTGTGCAATTACGTTCTTGAGAGTTTCAAGTTGCTCCGCCATCTGGCTCCATCTTAAATCCGCGTCCTTTGGTGCAGACGGGTCCGCCGACACGGCGACCTCTTGGACCCCCGGACCCGCACTCGTCCCAGCACGGATCTCCTCCTCTGCCGGAGTCAGGCCGACCGCAGGAGGAAGGTCATCGTCGTCGGAAGATGAAGCCGATGCCGGAGACGGAATGTTCTTTTTTCTCAGTTGTTTAGCCATGCCGTTACACTTCTGACACCAGTGTAATAAAAGACTCGGACGCTTCTCTCTGTCCTGTGTCCTTTATTTGGGTTCGATCTCTTTTCCCTCACGGCACTCCCCTATATACTCTTCACTCTGCAGCCCTAGGCTGCTGTCGCTCACGTAGCCCAACTCCCTCCTAGCAGAACCGCTGCTGTCTCGTCGCGCAGACCCCCGCTGCCCGACTCCCCTCTTGCAGACCCACTGCTGTTCTCGTCGCGCAGACCCCCGCTGCCCGACTCCCCTCTTGCAGACCCGCTGCTCTCTCGGCAGCCTCCTTGCTGCTCCTGCTGCCCCGGGGTCGGTCACCGTTGGCCGACGGTGCCGATCCTCGTGGCCCGTGTGTGGCGATCTCGCCACTCTCTCTCTCTCACCCTTCGCCCTGCGTGGCCTCACACTTTCCCAGTCTCCGATCACTCCCCTACTGCTTCCGGTTCCCCCCCTTATAGACCTGAACCCTCTCCCCCACGTGACGTAACTCCTCCCCCCATGACGTCACTTCCGGGAGGTCGTTTACGCCCGCATTACAATTGTAATATTACACTATGTATTTTTCTACCCACCCAACTGTATACCACACTGCTGTATATTCACCATGCAATTACGATACTATATATTACCTTATACATTGTATTACACATTACACTTTTATACTATTTATTATTATACAATATGCTATACACTATACCACTGACCGTCGCGTGAAAGGCACCAAGAGGAAGCAACGAAATATATCAATGGGAGAGTGGTGGAGGGAAGCCCGCAGTGGAGCAAAGAACCCATTCCCCGCGGAGAATACAGGATATATAGTCAATGTCAGCGAGTGGAACGCGGTCCGAAAGTCACCGTAAACGTGGATACAATCAGTTAAGATCCGAAATGGTGTATTACGTCCTTCCAATGATTGCTAAGCCAGAATCCATCTTCTCGGTTGAAATTGTCTCTGTGTTTGTATATGTGGATCGCCTCATGAACGAATCTCTCATGATAGCCAGATGGCTTGCAGAGAACCTCTGTCTTGGAGAAATCAATGTAATGTGAGCCCACTGAATTATAACAGTGATCTGCCACGGCCGAGGTTGTTGGTCCTTCCTACAGGGACAATTTCAACCGAGAAGATAGATTCTGGCTTAGCAATCATTGGAAGGATTTGATAAACCATTTTAGGTCTTAATTTATTGTGTTCACGCTTACGGTGACTTTCAGACCGCATTCCATTTTCTGCTCCCCCCTCCTCTTTTCTGAACATAGATGGACTCGTCCATCTGGCAAACTGCCAAATCGCTGTCCTTGGTGCTGACGTTAGGAAAAGCCGCCACTTTTTTCAAATTTTCTTGCCGTGGATTTCACACCTGATGATGATTGCTTGTGTTGCAGCCGAAACGTCGTGAGAATTTTTATTGTTTAATATTTATATTATTTTATTATTTCCTTTCTACGTGACTTTACCGAAAGAACCAAGAATATGATTTACAACATCTTACCCCCTGAATGTCAAGGGCCTCTTGTTTAACATCGGGGTAGGTGGCCACAGCCAACGCCATCAGAGCGCTACGGTAGGTGAGGGGAGACTCTGAGCTCCCCTGCCTCCATTGTATGAACTTTCATCGAGTGTCAGAAGGTGGTTCGTAGACCTCCGCCATCTCGGCAGAAACACTTTGAAGTGTCTTCTTCTTCTCAGGGGGAATCGACCTGAACACCGCGAAAAACGACCAGTGCCTCCTCCTCCAACCACTGCACTGACAGGAACGCCACCTTAAATCTCCAAGTGAAATCGCGGGCTCCGACCGCGCCCTAGCCGCTCCGTGGTCTCCGTAGCGTGCAAAAAAGGCGGCCGTCATTTTCGCAGGGAGACCCTCCGAGGCTCCAGTCCCGAGTCCTTGATTGTCACCCCTCGGCAATACCTCTTGCGGAACCCCCCGCCAGCTCGACTGAAATCATTTGAAGCGTGATTCTTCGAAGGTGCCCGACCGCCTGCTCTTTTGAAATGATGCTCCGTATGTTTAGCTTGGGTGGGCTTTGTTTGGAGTGTTCAAGGAACCCTCCTGCTCGACCAAAATAATTTGAAGCGGGAATCTGCCGAGTGCCTGACCGCCGGTTCTTTGAAGCGACGCTCTGTACAGTGGGCTGGGTGGGATTTGTCGGTGCGTTCAAGCAACCTCCCCGCTCGACCAAATTCATTTGATGCAGGAATCTGCAGAGGTGCCCGACCGCCGGTTCTTTGAAGTGACGCTCCGAACGGTTGGCTGGGTGGACTTTGTCGGTGCATTCAAGGAACTCCCTGCTCAACTGAAGTCATTTGACGTGGGAATCTGCCGAGTGCCCGACTGCCGGTTAGCTGGGTGGGCTTTGTTGAAGTGTTCAAAGAACCCCACTGCTCGATTGAAATAATTTTATGTGGGAATCTGCTGAGTGCCTGACCGCCGATTGGCTGGGTGGGCTTTGTCAATGCGTACAAGAAACCTCCCGCTCTACTGAAATCATTTTACGCGGGAGTCTGTGGAGGTGCCTGTTCGCCAGTTCTTTGATGCAACGTTCCATACAATTAGCTGGGTGGGCTTTGTCAGAGTGTTCAAGGAACCCTGTTCGACTAAAATCATTTAACGTGGGAATCTTCCAAGTGCCTAACTGCCTGTTGGCTGGGTGGACTTTGTCGGTGCATTCAAGGAACCCCACTGCTCCACCGAAATAATTTTACACGTGAATCTGTGGAGCTGCCTGTTCGCCGGTTTTTTGACGCAATGCTCCGTCCGGTTAGCTTAGTGGGCCTTTGTTTGGAGTGTTCAAGGAACCCCTCCTGCTCGACCGAAATCATTTGACGCAGGAATCTTCCGAGCGCCTGACCACCGGTGCTTTGAAGTGATGCTCCGTACAGTTCGCTGGGTCGGATTTGTTCGGAGTGTTCAACGAATCCACTGCTCGACTGAAAGAATTTGATGCGGGAATCTTCGGAGGTGCCCGACAGCCTGTTCTTTTGAAACGATGCTCCGAACGGTTAGCTGGGTGGGCTTTGCTTGGAGTGTTAAAGGAATCCTCCTGCTTCATTTCAATTCCGAGTGTACGGTTTTGAGTATGGGTGGTTCTTCGTGAAAGGACGTAACGATCCTGAAGAAGGGTGCTTGGCCATCTACATTCCGAGGGGAACCTTCCAAAGTTGGCGATCTAAAAGAGTGGAGAGGACAAGATGCCAGGGTTTCCGAGTCTGCGGACTGTTGTATATATCAGGTCTTGAAAAGAATAAAAATAATGAAAATTAAATAAAAAAAGATTTTTGTTTGACTAAATAATTGTTTTGTGTAATTATGTAAATTATGCATTTATGCTAATTAGGCTCTGCTACGTTGTCTCGGGGTATTTCCCATCGCGATAATGAAATGAAGGTGTAATTGTATGAAGTTATGTAAGTGTATGTAGACATTTCGCCGGCTTAAATTTCAGATTGGCTGAGTCCATACTAGCGACAATGGAACGCAGACGTCGGAGATGTTCGTCAAAAGTGCAGCTCAACACAATAACATCGTCCAAATAAATGAGACAAAAGTCCCACTGCAGGCCAGTCAAGACGAGTTCCATGAGTCGCTGAAAAGTGGCAGGGGCTGAATTCAAGCCCATCGGAAGGCAAGTAAACTGAAAGAGTCCCTGGGGCGTGCGTAACGCAGTTTTAGGCTTTGACGAATTGTCAAGGGGAAGTTGCCAAAACTGGTACGAGTTCTGACAAATAGGGCTGGCCTCCCCTGTGTCGATATGGTGATGCAACAGGGAGGTCCGATCGATATCAAATTCACTTTTACTGAAAACGCCAGAGAATTCGCACAAAAGCAACTGCAAGTCATTCCGTTGCTCAGGAAACAACTGTGAATTCTCCCAACACAGTGCTTCAGCCCACATCTTATCCGCGACCCCAATGCGGTCAATAGTACCCACAACAGTCTGCGGCGTAATGGCATCATGTTCACAAAACGCGGTGGTGGCGTGAGCCAACACCGTACCCGCTTGAACCACCACCGCATCCAGGCCCACGTTAAGCACTTGCAAGAACAGGGCCTGGTCAGAGCGAAGGACCGTCTGTGCACCAACTAGCGCCAGTCAACGAGTCGGCATATTCGACGTGGTCACTAGGATCCCAGCCATCGAATCAACACTTTTAATTTCTTTACAATAGGGTAGCGGTACAAGCATTTGAGATCCCGGCAGGATCTCCACCGCAACATCAACAAGGGCTTGTACTGGACACATAAACGTGGTTGCGACGACGGCAAAAAAAAACAATTTGCGACCCGACGGCATTTCCAAACAATCCTGATCAACGAGGATTTCTATAGGCATCCTCTTAAGGAAATCAGTACCCAAAAGGCAGGGAACAGCTAGCGACCTCGAAATCAGGACAGGCCCAAGTACAGCAACTTCACCAATTACGATGTGGGCATCCACTTGACCAATGATGCCCATGCTCCCACCATTTGCCGCTACTCAAGCATGACCAACAGGTCGTATTTGACGAGCCAGGATCGACAACAATTGAAAAATAACGTCCGAAATAATGGTAGCCGAGCCTTCCGTGTCCACCAAGACACGCACCTCCACACCTTGCACCCAACCCGGCACCACCGAGGAACCCGCAGCCGCCGCGACCACGCGACGTGCCAATTTCCTTCACTATGTCATCGAGCGAGGCCACCCATGCGCAACCAAACCCTGTTGCCCGGTGCCAACGTGTGTGTTATGCTGAGAACGAGTGAACCCCGAATTATCAGATGTCTGAGATTGCAAAAAAGGCAGGGTGTCTGATGTGTACGGACTCGCCTGTTGGGATTGAGGTTGAGCCGTCGGAGGGGCAGCGGGTTCCTGGAGCAGCAGTTGGTGTTGGAGGGCGATTCTGGCATCCCCTCGCGAAGTGCCACAGCTGGCCACAGCGGAAAACAGGCCAAAGGCGGCCTCTGCGCCACCCGGTCCTCCCGTTGAGGTGGTCTCCAGCTCTATCGACGGTGTGCAATGTCGCCATGTCTCCGATTATACATGGTAGAACCGCAGCAGCAACGTCCACCTCCGAAGAAGCATCGCCGGCCGGAACCACCACCACTTTGCTCGGCGACCATCCCTCTCAGCTGGGTCCTCCGTTGACGCCGCCATCTGAGACCAACGCTGTAGATTTTCGTGGGTCTGAAGACACCTAGAGGCCCACCGGGACGTTTGGATGTCTTCGTCACACACAGACCACCCCCATGTCTCTAGCCAGTCCCAACATTCGTTCCTAACCCTAACCTCACCATAACCTAACCCTAATCTAACCCTAATATGCATACAAACCATAACCCAACCCTAAACGAACCTATCCATAACTCTATCCTAACCCTAACCCCTAACCCAAACCTAACCCCTAACCCTCTAACAATAACATAACCCTACCCTAACTTAACCCAAACCTAACCATAACCTAACATAACCCCGACATAACCCTAACCTAACCCTAAACCAACCCTAACCCTAACTACAACCGTACCCTAACCCTAACCCTATAACCCTAAACCTAACCCCTAACCCTAACCCTCTAACCATAACCTAACCTAATCCTAACCTAACCATAACGTAACCCTAACCTAACCATAACCCAACCTTAACCTAACCATAAACCCTAACCTAACCCAACCCTACCCTAACCCAACCCTAACCCTAATCTAACCCTAACCTAAGCCTAAGCTAACCATAACCAAAATTAACCCTAACCTAACCCTAACCTAACCATAACTCGAACCTAACCCTAAACCAACCCTATCCAAATGTAATAAAAGAGTACACCGCCGGTCGCCGATCGGCTGGATGGGCTCCGCTGTATTAGCCATTAGCCAAGGGCAAAGCTCAAGGGTGCTCGCAGGGAACCATTGGGAAGGTTCTAGAAGGGGCGTGGCTAAAGGCGGGGTTTGGCTCCGCGTGGAGAGGTTATAAGGGAAAGCAGGAAGAGGTTCGGGGTCAGTGTGAGAAGCCTCGAAGTGGGACCACGTCTCGCGCCTCCGGAACGCCAGCGGCCACGTGGCGGTCCGGAGGTTGTCTCCTTGCGTGCCGTCAGCCAGCGGTGCGCAGGAGCGGGGAGCGTGAGTGAGCCGTGCGCGGGACAACATCAACTCATGCCGCGCAACGAAGAATGTGCAGTGATCTACTTGTAGGGAACGTGAAGCTGTCCAGCCGTTAAAGAAATAAATAAAGAAGGCACGAGTCAAAGATTGTCGTCGAAGTGATTTATTACAACTGGTGTCAGAAGTGACGGTGTGCATCAGACACCCGGCATCCATTGACATATCATGCATCTTCCGGTGTGCGTTGTAGTACACCGGTTCGCGTTTCAGACGATGTCGTTCGGGATTCGGCGCGGTCGATAACATAATGGCGCAAATTAGCGTGACGTGTTGTGGTGGCAACGATGGGATCCTCCACAGTGCCGGGTTCTATACAGGGGGTGGACGTTCGGATATTGGTGGACACTGGGGTGTCGGCCACTATTATCTCTGATGTAATTTTCCACCTCCTTTCTATTCCCGCCTCGCGGGTGCAGCCGGCTTTCGATGCATGTATTTCTGCTGTGGGGGTAGTATGGGCATTGTCGGGCAAGTGTAGGCCCACGTTGCCATTGAGAATGCTGCCGCGTCAGGGACGGTTTTGATTTCCCGGTCCTTGGTGGTGCCCTGCTTGTTGGGCACTGACTTTCTGTGGAAGATGCCGGAGAAAATCCCTGTCGATCAGGGTTGTTTGGAGTTGTCAGCGGGTCGTAAGATGTTTTTTTTGCCGTCTCCATTCAGTCATCCCACGCCATGCGTGGCAGTGCAAGCGCTTCCAGAAGTCACTGTCCACATTCCTCCAGGCTCCCAAATGCTTGTTCCATTACGATATTGCAAACGATTTGATGAAGCGGAGGCGGCGGCTAGCATGCTGTTGTCCCCGTCGAACACGGCCACTAAGAGCCTTGCTCTTTTGGGAGCCCAGACGATTGTCCGTGCCGGCCAGGCCCCGTTTATGCAAGTTCTTCACGGGGGTTCGGAGGATGTTGTGGTTCCGGCTGGTACGGTTTTGGCTCATGCCACTTCCGCTTTCACTGACCACGATGAGACCCGACTTGGGAGATTGGCTGGGGGAATTCATCCCAGGGCGAAGTCCGACGATCGTTGGATCGCGAATTTGTGCCAGGAGAATTCGGCATTGGCCACTGATCAACGGGGCGCGATACGGGCGCTGCTATCCGACTACGCCGACGTTTTTAGCAAGGATGACTTTGACTTGGCTCGCACTTCGCTCTTGTCCCACCACATTGATACGGGAGAGGCGAGCCCTATATGACTGAATCCACACCGATTGAGTCCCTCGGAGAGGGACCAGGGACCATGTGCACTGTGCGGTGGATGAGATGCTGGCCGCCGACATCATCTCTGCATCTAATAGCCCCTGGATGCACCTGTGGTTATTATTCTACCCACCCTACTGTAGAATAATACTTAGTGTAATATTATAGTCGAAGGTATAGGGTGGTGTATAGTAATCCAGTATATAATTTAATTTTGGGTTTGTCTATGGGAGTATATAGTATGGGGTACACACGTGTGATGTAAGAGAAAAAAGTTTAGCTGGAAGCATATTATACTTTTTTTGCGACATCGAATTGTAATGTATTACTTACTGTTAGTAGCTCTCTCGAGAAACGGTGCCTTAACGCGGCGAGAGAGTTTGTGTACGTCTGAGAAGCTGATCGCTATACCGTCGAGAGCCTAGTGCTCTCAGAAGGGTCACCCAAGGCGGGAAGACTTCAGTGGAGACGTCAGACAAAACCCGTTTCGAAAGGTCCCCACATGACCTTTTCAAATAAATGGTGATCCAAGAAAGCAACGGGAAACTACTTGGATTATTGCTCCCTTGAAAACTTCAATGATGACAAGCAAAATCAACAAAGGCCCTGAGTATCGGCGTCCTTTAAATAGGACAGGGGTGCTAAGAATCTCCGAGCTTGTGTCAAAGAACCCTTTCAAAGTAGCAACTTGGAACGTTAGAAGTTTACTTCAAGCAGGAAAACTAGCCAATGTCATACAAGAAATGGATCGACTTAAAATCAACATAATCGGTCTAAGCGAAACTAAATGGCCTGGAACAAAAAAGTTTATATCGAGCGAACACCACATCTTCTGCTCCGGAAGAGAAGAAAACACCAAACAAACATACGGTGTCGCCTTTATAGTACACAAGAAATTAGCGAATAAAGTCAACAACTTTACCCCAGTATCAGAACGAATAGCACTACTACAATTAGCAGGCAACAAAGTCAACGTGAACATTCTACAGGTTTATGCTCCAACAGCAGATAAACAAGATCATGAAATCGAATCGTTCTATGAGCAACTAACCAACACGCTGAAGCCGCTGAAGAAGCAGGACATCACTATAATCCTCGGCGATTTCAATGCCAAGGTTGGCCACGGCCGAATGCAGAACATTGTCGGAGAACACGGACTAGGAACAAGGAATGAACGAGGCGACAGACTGGTTCAATTCTGCCAAGAAGAACGTTTCAGTATTGCTAACACGTGGTTCCAATTACCACCTCGACGACTGTACACGTGGACCTCGCCGCAAGACTCCGACAACAACATCGTCAGGAACCAAATCGATTATATCCTAATTAACATCAGGTTTAAGTCCAGTGTGATTACAGCAAAAACCTACCCTGGAGCCGATATATCGTCAGATCATAACCCAGTAACAGCTACAATAAGACTCAAATTGCGATCAATACAATGTACAAAGACGAGACGAGCAGACCTGGAGAAACTGAAGAACAGCGCCGATAAAAGACAAGTACAGCAACATCTCAACGATAGCATCCGCTCAATAACAACAGAAACAGCAGATGTTCAGGAGTACTGGCGCTCGTTCAAACAATGCATCACAGAAACAACAGAAGTCATGCTGGGACATCAGCCACCGAAAAAGAAACAACGATGGATGACACATTGTATTCTCGATCTAATGAGCCAACGAAGAATGTACAAAAACAACAACTTGGAGAAGTACAAACAAATGCAACAGAAGATCAGAGAAGCAATCCGACAGGCAAAAGAAAAGTGGATGGAAGAACAATGCGCCGAGATTGAAGAACTAATTAAAAAACATGACAATTTTACTCTGCACAAGAAGCTCAAAGAAGCTGGTAACATCTACAGACCAGCCCCAACAGCTACCTTGTATGCGGACAACAACCAACCAATCCTAAATAAACAAGAAAAAATGGACACCTGGACAAACTATATACACAAGCTCTATGGCGCCATGAGAACACCTGCAGAAAAAGACCAACAGATGTCGAAAGACGCTCTACACATTTTAACATCAGAAGTAGAACATGCAATCAAAACAGCTAAGTCAGGCAAAGCGTGCGGGCCCGACACAATCCATGTAGAATTGCTCAAACTATTAGACAGTAACAACATACGACAACTGACTAATTGGTACAATCAAATATACAATGGCAATAAAATTCCATCCGACTGGCTACAATCTATCTTTGTGGCCATACCAAAGAAAGCAACAAGCCGGAAATGCGAGGACTACAGACTGATAAGCTTGATGAGCCACGTGCTGAAAGTCTTCTTGAAGGTGATCCAACAGCGCATACGCTCCACATGCGAAAATGCATTGAAGAACACACAGTTTGGCTTCTGCAAAGGACTAGGCACAAGAGAAGCAATCTTCTGTCTACAGATACTACTACAGCGATGCTACGAACATCAGAAAGAAGTGTACATCTGCTTCATAGATTACTAGAAAGCCTTTGACTCAGTCGACCACGACCGACTAGCAGCTCTATTAAAACAACTGGGACTAGTTAAAAACGACATCAACTTCATCATTGCTCTTTATTGGAAGCAAACAGCCCAACTCCGATATGACAACGAATTGACAGACCCAACACCAATACAAAAAGGTGTACGACAAGGCTGCCCACTTTCACCCAGTCTTTTCAACATCTACTCGGAGCAGATTTTTGATCGAACACTAGCAGATAAAAACATTGGTATTAAAGTCAATGGACAATACATCAACAACATCAGGTATGCCGACGACACTGCACTGCTGGCCGATTCAGAACAAGACCTACAACAAATCTTGGACGAGGTTGCCACAGAGAGTCAAATATGGAACTTACGAATTAATAAAAAGAAAACAAAGGTTATGAAGGTCAGCCGAACTACAAGCGAAATAACAATCAAGCTTGGTAGCGAAAAATTGGAACAAGTACACCGATTTAAATACCTTGGTGTAATCATTGACGATCAATTGAACCATGAAGTCGAAATCAAGAGCAGAATTGAACAAGCAAGGCAAGCATTTATTAAATGGAAAACACTCCTTGCAGACCGCAACTTGAGTACATCACTGAAACTGCGCACACTGAAATGCTACATCTGGTCAATTTTGCTGTACGGAGTTGAGACGTGGACACTGACAATAACAGCAACAAAAAGGCTCGAAGCTTTCGAGATGTGGCTGTATCGAAGAATGCTGAAAATCCCATGGACAGCCAAAACCACCAATACACAAGTTCTGCAAGATATGGGCACTGACAGGCAACTGCTGAAGACCATCATTAGCAGGAAGTGTTACTACCTAGGCCACATTGCCCGAAACGACCACAAATACCAGCTATTAAAGCTAATCCTGGAAGGAAAAATCGAAGGGAAAAAACGACCAGGACGGCCAAAAACGACATGGCTCAGTAACATCAAAACATGGCTACAATTAACAACAGCACAAACTCTACACGCCGTGCTAGACCGGGACCAATATCATCGTGAAGTCGCACACGCCGTTAGGCAGCACTAAAGAAGAAGAAGTAGCTCAGCTTATTGGAGAGTATATTTAGTATACTGATGATACTATGTAGTTTATACTTTAGTTTTTTACGTGGTGGTTTAGTAACTGCAGCTACATACTGCTAATCCTGCATAATGCACGGGCATAATATGACTTTGAAACCCCCCGCCGACCTCCTACGCATTTCACAAGTAGTGACTAATCCCATATCTGCATTTCCCATAAATATGCTAAATTCCTCTTGATATGCAAATTCCTTTGTCAAGGCGCTCTTCTCCCACCAACCCAGCTTAAATATACGCTCCAAGCTTGATGGTGTTTCATTCTTCACCTGAGGACGGCTGCTTGCGTTGTGGCCGAAACGTCGTGAGAATTATTTTATTATGTTTTATTTTATTATTTTCCTTCTATGTGACTTTACAAAAACCAAGAAGATGAATCCCTGCAGTCACGAAAGCTTTAAATCGAAATTAAACCCTCGACGATTCTTCGAAGCCAAAAACTACGTTCCGTACGCCTCAGGGACTTTTTCAATTTAACTGTCTTCCCATGGGCCTGAATTCCACTCCCACCATGTTCCAACGCTTGATGGAGCTAGTTTTGGCCGGGTTGCAATGGGACGCATGTCTCATATGCTTGGATGACGTTATTGTGTTTAGTCGTTTGTTCGAGGAACACTTCCAGTGATTGAAGGCTGTTTTCAACCCAATGCATTCCGCTAATCTCAAATTCAAACTTAGGAAATGTCATCGTTTGCAACGCTCCGTGCATTACTTAGGCCACATTGTTAGTTCCGACAGTGTTGCCACGGACCCGGACAAAACTTCTTGTGTTCGCGACTGGCCGACCCCAACTTCGGTGGGGGATGTGTGTAGTTTTGTCAGGTTCGCATCCTACTATCGTCGGTTCGTTCCAAATTTCGCTACCATCGCAAAGCCTCTACACGTCCTCATGGCGAATAATCAGATGTTTAAATGGGGAACGGAGGAGGAGCAGGCTTTCAGGACACTTCGGGATCGGTTGGCGACCGCACCGATGCTTGATTATCCTGACTTCTCCTTGCCGTTTATCCTGGACACTAATGCCAGCGACACGGGCATTGGCGCCGTTTTGTCCCAGTCCAAAAATGGCGTGAAGAGGGTTGTTGCGTATGGTAGCCGTGTCCTTTCTCCGGCTGAGTCACTACTGCGCTACGCGGAGGGAACTATTGGCGATCATCCATTTCGTTCGCCAATATTGTCCTTACCTGTATGGCAGGAAATTCGTTGTACGCACTGACCATGCTGCCCTACAGTATTTCTGGAAAATCGAGCAACCATCTGGCCAGCTGTCTCGATGGCTCGAGACGCTGCAGGAATTCTCCTTTGATGTACATTACCGAAAGGGTTTGCGGCATAGTAATGCGGATGCGCTCTCCAGGTTGCCGCAAGGGGCTCCTTGCGCGTGTGCATCAGGCACTAAGCGGTGCACACGTCCCTCTCAGCTCCCTCGGTCTGTCATGTCCGCGTGGCGGATTCCGCGGAGCGTGCCAGCCCGGGGCCGGCCGACAGTGCGTTGCGCCTGCCGCGCTCGGTTTGCGTACGTGAGCAGCTGTTGGACGATTCGTTGGTTTCATTGTGGTGCTGGGTTGACGGCTCACACGTTTCCCGATCCAAGGACGACACACCGCAGGCGGCCTTCCAGGATGGTCTGTTGATGTGTAGAGACGATCTTTTGGCTCGTTGGCACCTGGTAGTTCCCGTCGCGCTTCGGCACGAGTTGATTCGGGTGGTGCACGCTGATAAACTGTTACACCTGGGCGTGCAGAAGACCTTGCTCATGCTACAGCAAGATTTTTTTTGGCCTGCCATGACGGCCGATGTCGCTAAGGCTATCCAGGCCTGTCCCGAATGCGCTCGGCGGAAACCACTGCGCCAGAAGTATATTCCACTCCTGAAATCTATTCAGGTACACGCATTAACAAACTGGTGGCTCTCAATATCCTCTGACCTTTTCCTCCTACCGCCAGAGGCAATAAATTATTGTTGGTGGGGGTGGAATATTTCTCACGATGGCCGATGGCTTGGCCCTTGCTCGATCAATCGGCGTCTTCCATCACGGATGCATTTTTGAACGGTTATGTAATGGACAAAGGCGCGCCAGAACAACTGCTTACGGACCAGGGCCATAATTTTTCGTCTAAGTTGTTACGGGATGTGTGTGATGCCTTGGGCACTAAGAAAATACGAACTTCGCCCTACCATCCGCAAATGGATGGGATGGTCGAGCGCTTGAACCGCACTCTGTCTGCCATGCTCTGCCATGTTGTAAGTAAGAAGCAGGCCGATTGGGATCTACATGTTCCTAGCGTTCTCTCGGCCTACCGTATGGCCCCACATGCTTCCACCGGGTACTCGCCGTTCTTCCTCATGTACGGTCGGGAGAACGTGCCGATTGGCGTGCAACTTGGAACGCTTCCTAAAGGGCCTGCGCAGACCCTTCCCCCAAACACGTTCCGCGACTCTGTCCGCGTGTCACGGAAGCCAGGGAGGCGGCACGAATCAGTACGGCCAAGACCCAGGCTCATAACAAGCGGTGTGCTCGTCGGTCGCACCGCGACATGCCGTGGGCTGTGGGTGACCGGGCATGGCTTCATTGCCCCCAGGTGCTGGTGGGCACCTCTCCAAAGCTGCACAGGCCGTCGATCCGTCATCCCCAATTAATACCTTGCCGGTGTCTGATGCGTCCGACGTGCCATTCCGGTTGCTGGTTGAATCCCCGAAGGGGCCTGTTTTGCCTCCCACAGACACACAGTCCCTGAGTACTCCGGTTGCTGATGACCCTGCACCGGCCGGACCTTCACCCGCGGCGACGGACGCCGATTCCTCTGCGCTTCTGCCTCCTGCTGTGTTGCAGCCAGCGCGGCCTCGGGCCGATGCGGGAGATAGGCCGGCATCGCGCACTCGTTCGAAATCCCTTCCATTCCGTTGAAGTGTTATCAGCTGCTTACCATTACGCTTGTTGCGTCATTTTGCATTTTATTATTGTTGTTCTGTTCTCGATTTGCGGTGTCTCTCTCATTGGCTCGTACCTCATTCCTAGCCGGGACGGCTAGTCTTTTACACCAGGGGGGGGTGATGTAATAATAGAGTACACCGCCGGTCGCCGATCGGCTGGATGGGCTCCGCTGTATTAGCCATTAGCCAATCAGGTGGAGTGGGGGTGTCTGGGCCAGAGTTCAAGGGCGGAGCTCAAGTGTGCTCGCAGGGAACCATCGGGAAGGTTCTAGAAGGGGCGTGGCTAAAGGCGGGGCTTGGCTCCACGTAGAGGGGTTATAAGGGAAAGCAGGAAGAGGTTCGGGGTCAGTGTGGGAAGCCTCGAAGTGGGACCACGTCTCGCGCCTCCGGAACACCAGCGGCCACGTCGCGGTCCGGAGGCTGTTTCTTTGCGCGCCATTAGCCAGCGGTGCACAGGAGTGGGGAGCGTGAGCGAGCCGTGCGCGGGACAACATCAACTCACGCCGCGCAACGAAGAATGTGCAGTGATCTACTTGGAGGGAACGTGAAGCTGTCCAGCCGTTAAATAAATAAATAAGACACGAGTCAGATCGTCGTCGAAGTGATTTATTACACAAACACTCACCCCGAACCTAACTCTAACCCTCTAACCCAAAACCTAACCAATAACCCTAACCTAACCCTAATCCAACCATAACCTAACCCTAACCTAACCTTACCCTAAGCGTTCCATAAATTAACTCTAACCATACCCTAACCTAACCCTAACCTAACCTCTCTAACCTAACCCTAAACTAACCCTAACCTAACCTCTCTAACCTAACCCTAAACTAACCCTAACCTAATCCTAACCTAAACCTACTCAACAAAACTCTAACCTTACCCTAACCTAACCCGAACCCTAACATAACGCTAACCTATCACTAACCCTAACCCAACCCTAACCTAACCATACACCTAACCCTAACTTAACCCTAGTCTAACCCTATTCTAACCTTAACCTAATCTTAACCCTAACGTAGCACTATCCGACACCTAACCCTAAACTAACCCTCACCTAACCTAACCCTAATTTAACCCAAACCCTAACCTGAACCTAATCTTAACCGTAACCTAAACAAACCTCAACCCAAACCTCACCTAACCCTAAACTACCCCTAATATAACCTTAACCTCATGCCAACCTAATCCTAACCATCATGTGGCCACTGTGCTTAAGCCTGCCTATGTATGTGCATCCCACTGCAAAATTGTACGCTTCCTTTTGAATAAAGACATAATTACGTGCATCTTATTAGGTTCCATATTTCCACCCTGTAATGTCCTGTAAACTGCTGCCAGTTTATAGGCCTTACCACCGAAATAGTCTGAAGCATTGCGCTGGTGATCTCGAGTTTGACTTTGTCTAAGAGGTGCATGTTTAATAGCGTGTTGACGTTTGATAAATAAGTAAATAAATATATTTAAGGACACCGGTGTCAATGCGCGTGCATCTAGACAACGAAAGTGAATTGTTATATTTGATCCACCAAAATTATTATAATTGCCGTCAAACTTTTAATAATAATCTGAATGATATAGCTTGTAAGCGTGGTTTATAACGGAACACTGCTGTGTATATACATTTGTGTTTGTGTACCCTTGTGTGTGTACACGTGTTTGCTATAAGCAATGTACAAAAAACGGACATCAGTCAACTTAAAAAAAAAGTTTTTATTAATCTGCTAAAATATTAACGTTAAAACTGATGTGCATGCACACTTGTGTGTATGTACGTGTGGATGTCCACGTGTAAGTACACTTGTGTGTATGCACAGTGCTGGATGTAAAACTGGTGTGTACATGTGCATTGCTGTGCATGTACACTCGTATGGGTACATGTGCACAAAAAACGGCTTACAGCAGCCTTCACTCGGAGGTTCGGAGAGCCATGCAGCACTGCAAGGATGAGTTGTGGGTTGCTAAGGAGATGGAATCTGCCTCAGTAGCCCACAATCACAAAAAAGTAACTTGCAGAGCCTCACCTATCACCATTCATTAAGGAAAAAACAGTGATCCAATCTCTGAACTCCAGGAACTGGTATTCAGGTTTGCATAATATTTCTACGAGGTATTGGGGAAGGGGAATTGTCTCAGCCCAGACATCATGAGGCAAGGTGAGGACGACCCTGCTGGGGCTATAGTGCCTAAAATATTGTCAGACGTAGTCACACCTTCTGAATGGCGTTCCAGTGTCTGAGACCAGGAAAAGCGACAGGCAGAGATGATCTCCCAATCCAACTACTGAAGGAAGGTGGCACATATATGCAGACTGCCCTACATGACATCAACTGTCTGGACTACAGGATGGGTTCCGCAGGATTGGAAGGATGCCTTGCAAGATTGAAAGAATCAAGATACATATAGCAGTTGTAAACGAAATACATTTTAATCTGGATTTTTAAAAATTAAGGTATCATAGGCCTTGACCAGGTCAATAAAGCAGAGATGTAGGTCCTGTTGGAATTCCCTATGCCTCTGCTGTAGCAGACGGACGGATAATTTGGCGTCTGTGCAGGACCACCCCGGCCTGAAACCACATTGGGGGCTCCGCAAGCCTCTCCTCAATATGCCTGGCAAGGTGATGTTAAATAATTCTTGTCAAGACCTTTTGCCAGTCTGCACAAAAACACTACCTACCCTCAGAAGTTTTCTTGGGAGATCATCTCTCCCCAGCGTTTTTGCTAGTCGCAGACTCTGGATCACTCTCCGTACTTCCTCAATAGAAGGCACATCATTCAAAAACTCACAAGGGGTGGCTACTTCTTCCAATATTTGAGGCACCGCAGCCCAAGCAGGGTCGTCCCCCCACCTTGCCCCATGATGTTATCGGGGCTGGGGGATTTCCCCTCCCCCCAAGACATTATAGATATTCTCTGAAAAACCTCTAAACATGTTCCTAGAAGTCAGAGATAGGATCGTCGTTCTTTCCCTAAAGGATAATGATAGGTGTGCTGCTACATGTTACTTTTTTGATAGAATTAAAGAGAGATTATTGATCGCGAGCTACTGAGGCAGACTCCATTTCATCAGGAACCTGCGTCTACCACTCATCCTTTCAGTGCCGCACCAATTACATCATCACCATCACTACCACTGCTAATATTACCACCACCAACACCACCACCACATACGCAATTATCATCACCACCACCATCAGCTGCAAATCTCACATCAATACTACCATCGTTATCATTACCATCGCCAATATAACCACCAGAAACACCATTATCATTATCATCAACAGCACCATCACTATTACTGCAATTGTCACCACCACCATCCATATCATTACCATAATCACCAGTACCGTCACGACCATCACCACCACCACCACCATCCATATCATCATCACTATCATCAACATGATCACCATCACAATCATCATAACCTTCAACATTGATGTCAGCTGTAGCAATTTTCACATCAACATCAACAGCATCATCACCACCATTACCAACACTACCAACACCACCATCCACATCAACAGCACCATCACCACCACCCACGTAATCATCACAATCGTGTTCAATACTGGTGGAAGTAGTAGCTAGTTTTACATCATCATTTACATAACCACCACCACCAGCCTTATAAACATCGTTTTGAACATTGGTTGCAGTGGTGGCAATTTTCACACAACCATCACCACAATCTCCTCCAGCACTATCAATATCTCCACTACCACCAGTACCACCATCCTTAACATCATAATCGTTACAAACATCGGTGGCAGCAGTGGCGATTTTCACACCACCACCACCAGCACCGTCAACACTAACATCGCTATCACCACAATCTCCACCAGCACCTGCACCATTACCACCAGCACCACCACCACCAGCACCACTACCTCCACAATGATCATCATCATCATCATCACCACCACTAACATCACCACTACCAACATCATCACCATCATCATGCTCATCATCATCATCACCACCACCATCACGAACAACATCATCATCATCACCATCACCATCATCATCGTCATCATCGTCAAAATCAGTAGTGGCAGCGGCAACAGTGCTGCTGCCACTACCAGTGGTGGCGGTGGCCATGGCATTGGCCGACATCTCGTCCAGAATCCTCTCCATGAGATCGGTGGCAGCCGGATGGTAGTACGACGACGACGTCATGGATAATGACGTCGATGAATGGAAGGCCCCTGGTGGGGCCTGCTGGCCGTGAGAAGATGATAACAAAGCTGAAGCTGCTGCAGTCCCCACGGACGTCCCCCCTGTGTTGTGCCTACGCAGTTTGGTGGCCACCTGCTCGCTATGCGGTAACGACAAAGACGAAGCTGCTGCCGTCCCCACGGACGTCCCTACTGAAGCTGTCGACGTCCCTGTCACGTTGTACTTCCGCAGCTTGGTGGCCTGGTGGATGTGCGGCAACGACAAAGCTGAATCTGCTGCTCTCCCATCCGTGGATGTCCCCCCCGCTGTGTTGTACCTCCGCAGCTTGTTGGCCTGCTGGCCGTGCGATGAAGACAACAAAGCTGAAGCTGCTGCGGTCTCCCCCAACATCCCTACTGATAAAGCCGATGAAGACGAAGACGAAGCCACTGCTGCTGTCCCCCCCATGGACGTCCCCCCCCCCACTGCGTTGTACCTCCGAAGCTTGCCCAGGCGCGCCCTGCACAATATCAAGAAGGCGTCACAGCACTCGATCTTCTTCTATACACCACAATACTATACATTACAATACATTATACACAAAACTACTATCCACTACACTATACAGTGAGGGAAAAAATAATTTGATCCCCTGCTGATTTTGTACGTTTGCCCACTGACAAAGAAATGATCAGTCTATAATTTTAATGGTAGGATTATTTGAACAGTGAGAGACAGAATAACAACAACAAAATCCAGAAAAACGCATGTCAAAAATGTTATAAATTGATTTGCAATTTACTGAGGGAAATAAGTATTTGACCCCTCTGCAAAACATGACTTAGTACTTGGTGGAAAAACCCTTGTTGGCAATCACAGAGGTCAGACGTTTCTTGTAGTTGGCCACCAGGTTTGCACACATCTCAGGAGGGATTTTGTCCCACTCCTCTTTGCAGATCTTCTCCAAGTCATTAAGGTTTCGAGGCTGACGTTTGGCAACTCGAACCTTCAGCTCCCTCCACAGATATGCTATGGGATTAAGGTCTGGAGACTGGCTAGGCCACTCCAGGACCTTAATGTGCTTCTTCTTGAGCCACTCCTTTGTTGCCTTGGCCGTGTGTTTTGGGTCATTGTCATGCTGGAATACCCATCCACGACCCAGTTTCAATGCCCTGGCTGAGGGAAGGAGGTTCTCACCCAAGATTTAACGGTACATGGCCCCGTCCATCGTCCCTTTGATGCGGTGAAGTTGTCCTGTCTCCTTAGCAGAAAAACACCCCCAAAGCATAATGTTTCCACCTCCATGTTTGATGGTGGGGATGGTGTTCTTGGGGTCATAGGCAGCATTCCTCCTCCTCCAAACACGGCGAGTTGAGTTGATGCCAAAGAGCTCCATTTTGGTCTCATCTGACCACAACACTTTCACCCAGTTGTCCTCTGAATCATTCAGATGTTCATTGGCAAACTTCAGACGGGCATGTATATGTGCTTTCTTGAGCAGGGGGACCTTGCGGGTGCTGCAGGATTTCAGTCCTTCACGGCGTAGTGTGTTACCAACTGTTTTCTTTGTGACTATGGTCCCAGCTGCCTTGAGATCATTGACAAGATCCTCCTGTGTAGTTCTGGGCTGATTCCTCACCGTTCTCATGATCATTGCAACTCCACGAGGTGAGATCTTGCATGGAGCCCCAGGCCGAGGGAGATTGACAGTTCTTTTGTGTTTCTTCCATTTGCCAATAATCGCACCAACTGTTGTCACCTTCTCACCAAGCTGCTTGGCGATGATCTTGTAGCCCATTCCAGCCTTGTTGTAGGTCTACAATCTTGTCCCGGACATCCTTGGAGAGCTCTTTGGTCTTGGCAATGGTGGAGAGTTTGGAATCTGATTGATTGATTGCTTCTGTGAACAGGTGTCTTTTATACAGGCAACAAGCTGATATTAGGAGCACTCCCTTTAAGAGTGTGCTCCTAATCTCAGCTCGTTACCTGTATAAAAGACACCTGGGAGCCAGAAATCTTTCTGATTGAGAGGGGGTGAAATACTTATTTCCCTCATTAAAATGCAAATTAATTTATAACATTTTTGACATGCGTTTTTCTGGATTTTGTTGTTGTTATTCTGTCTCTCACTGTTCAAATAAACCTACCATTAAAATTATAGACTGATCATTTCTTTGTCAGTGGGCAAACGTACAAAATCAGCAGGGGATCAAATACTTTTTTCCCTCACTGTACCTACACTACTATAAACTACACTACACTACTCTACACTATACCATACCCTGCACTACTATAAACTACACTATACACTATGAGACATTATACACGACACTATACATTCCTATCCACTATACACTACACTAGCATACTGTACACTACACTATACACGACTATACACTACTATATGCTATACACGTAGGCAAGTACCTGCGAAGCGTCAGGAAGGCGTCACAGCGCTCGCTCTTCTTCCAGAGGTAGTAGAAGGCAACGCACTCGGATGGCGATCGCGTGGGGACCGCACAGCTGCCAACACCACCACCAACCAAACAGCCGCCAACCGCAGTGGTGGTGCCAGCAGTGGTGGTGCCAGAAGTAGAGGGTCGGCCCATGGCGTGGAAGACCTTGCCTATGCGGAAGAGAGCCCGCTCAAACTGGGCGCACTCCAGCTGGGACCACGGCGATGAGCAGCCCGTCGTGTGGCCACATGCTGGGACGATGGCAGTGGTGGAGGAGGTGGATGAGGAGGAGATGAGGAGGAGGGCGGTGGCTGTGTTGTACTGACAGTGGGCGAGAGCGGAGAGGAACTGGGAGGGAGAGAATTGGGGAGAGAAATGGGGAGAGATGGGGAGAGAGATGGGGGGAGAGTTCATTAGTGGGTGGGTAAGTGGGTTGGTGGGTGTGTGAGTGGGTGAATGCATGGGTGAGTGGGTGGACGAGTGAGTGGGTGAGTCAGTTAGAGTTTATTTGTGGGTTCAAACTAGATTCGAAGCTTTCGTGACTGCAGGAATTACTCTTTGGTTCTTTCGGTAAAGTCACGTAGAAAATAAAATAATAATAGAATACGACGTTTCAGTTGAAACACAAGCAACCATCATCAGGTAAGAATGAATGATAAAACACAGACACGGAAACAACACAGGCAGACACATATGCAGAGAGAGACATACACAAAGACACACCGAGCGTGACACACACCAAGGAAACACAGACATGGAAACAACATGCAGAGAGAGACATACACAAAGATAAAACACAGACATGCCAACAACATAGGCAGACACACATGCAGAGAGAGACACACACCAAGACAAACAGAAGGACAACGACTCTTTGCCGAGGCCTTAAATAGAGAGAGGGGGGGAGGGTCGGGGTAGAGATAGGACTGCGGAGGACAAACGAGGGGACCAGCGTGGAATTCCGGACCACAGTGGCCGGAGGAGAGACAATGGTTTAGAGCAAGAAAAACGAATATGTGGGTGAGTTGAGCGTGTTTGTCTCACACTCTCATTGTCCCGGATCTGTCTGCGGGGAGATGCCGTCTCAGACAGGCCAGATGCCTTCAGTAGGAAGTCCTCCACTTGTCTCTCAGACAGACGAGATGGCTCCCAGCAGAGGTCCGCTCCCGCTGGGATGGCGCTGAGACAGTGCTCGCTGTTTGCGGACGGCAACGGCATCATCAGTGTTGAGACCTTGGCTTGGTAGTCCGGTCCCACTCGGACATCCTGCGGGACATGGGGGGCATGGGGGTGGGTGGATGGGTGAGTGGGTGGGTGAGTGTGTGTGTCTGTGTGTGCTACTTGCTACTCACAACACCTGGGGGAGCTCTGTCTGTGCTGTGTGCGTCACCTTTTTCCAGTCGTGTGTTGACACTCGGAGCTTGCCGTCCCACGCGTCGCACTCGGACAGTCGGCTCGCTGACACACACACACACACACAGCGTTACCAAGGCAACCACACAGTTTCACCAAAGCAAGCTCACATACACATCGTCACCATAGCAACCACACATACACAGCGTCAAAATAGCAACCACACACACACAGCATTACCATGGCAACCAAGCACACACAGCATAACCACGGCAACCACTCACATCGCAGGAGGCGTGGGTAGAGACGTGTTGCATTGTGGGTAGCCAGATCATCATGGAAACCAGCCTGAGAAAGAGACACGGTCATTGTGAACCAAGAGACATGGCCATTGTGAACCCCACCAACACGGCCATTGTGAACCTCACAAACATGGCCATTGTGAACCTAGCAACACCGCCATTTTTAACCTCTCCGAGCGATACGGTCATTGTGAACCCCACCGACACGGCCATTGTGAACCCAGCGACATGGCCATTGTGAACCCCACCAACACGGCCATTGTAAACCTCACAAACATGGCCATTGTGAACCTAGCAACACCGCCATTTTGAACCTCTCCGAGCGATACGGTCATTGTGAACCCCACCGACACGGCCATTGTGAACCCAGCGACATGGCCATTGTGAATCCCACCGATGCACCCAATGTGAACCCCACCGACACGACCATTGTGAACCCAGCGACATGGCCATTGTTAACCCCACCGACACGGCCATGGTGAACCCCACCCAGCGACCTGGCCATTGTGAACCCCAGTGACACGGCCATTGTGAAACCCACCTTCACGCGATCGCTCCAAATTCCATCTTCTACAGATATCATGTCTTCATGAGTTGTCTCCTGGACACACAGAGACAAGGAGACACGGGGACATGGACACGGACACACAGATACACAGACACACGGGGACACGAAGACACGGGGATACAGGAACATTAATACACGGAGACAGAGAGACATGGGGATATGGGGAGACAGTGAGACATGGAGGTAAAATTCGACAGAGTGGTTCTGTGTTACATTCCGGTCAGAATGTGACTGACACACACACTGCATGCTGCTGCTGTGTTTAGTTTGTTGTCATTCCCCTGCACCTCTGATTAGCACGGTTGGCTACATACAGTGCCATAGAAGTTCAACATAATACAAACAAAACTACAATACACTACACTATACACTCCACTACCATACACTACACTACTTTACACAACACTACTATATACTACACTATATACGACACTATACACTCTACTCTATACACTACAATATATACTACACTATATACTACTATATATTAGACCATACACTGTCCTATATCCTACACTACTATACACTAAACTACGATACATTGCACTACTCTACACTGCACTACTAAACACTACGATACACTACACAACTATGTACTACACTACGATACACTTATTTTTGTGGTCTATTCCCAAGGACAATGACCTCTCTTGCATCGGAAGTCAGTAATCCTTCATCATCTTACATGGTTGTTGTGTTTAATTCCTGCGAGTTCGCTTGTAACTAGCAAGACCAGCGTTTGAAGGTCACACCTTTCCGCATAGATCATATGCACAGTGGGCTGAGGGTAACTCCTGAGATTCACATGCACTGGTCGACACCGTAACCACTTCTAACCCATGTCTCCTGGCTTGTTGTTTCTCCGTGTCTTCATGAAGCTGTTTCCCAAGCAACCGAGTAGCTTCAGCCAAGGCTATGCGCCATTGCTGTGTTTTTCGCGACATTTCCCCATGAATCTACATAAATCCCACATCTTCTCAAATTTGTGTGAAGTACGTCCTTAAAGGATAAGCGCTGGCCTCCTCTACTTCTTTTTCTCTGATGCGATTGACAATAGAGACATTGTTTTGGGAGTCCATTTTCTCCCATTCTGAGTATGTGTCCAGCCCAGCAAATTTGGGCAATGGTGACACAGCAGTCATTACATCTCTAGGAAGGACTTCAGTATTACTCGTTGTTTTTTTCGGTAAAGTCACGTAGAAAGAAATTAAATCAAATAATAATAGAATACGACGTTTCGATTGCAACACAAGCAACCAACATCAGGTACAAATTAATGAGAAAACAAACATAGTAAACTTGGAAATATAATGCAATACAACACAGAGAGTCGGCCAACAAAACAGTCAACACCCCACCTGGTTGATTACATTCTTCCAAGATTGCCGGGAAAGGTCCTGGCAAGGATTATTTAGCATCGCTTTGCTAGGCACGCTGAGGAAAGGCTTGCAGAGCCCCAATGCGGTTTCAGGAAAGGGCGGTCCTGCACAGATGCCATATTTTCTGTCCGTCTGCTACAGCAGAGGTGTAGGGAATTCCAACAAGACATACATCTCTGCTTTATTGACCTGGTCAAGGCCTATGATACCATCAGTAGGCCTGGGCTCTGGGTTGTTCTTCGTGCTTTCGGAATCCCTGACCCTCTGCTCACGATCATTAAGGACCTACATGATGGTGAGAGGACCCGGGTAAAACTACGCGGCCGGGAGTCAGAGCCATTCCCTGTATACCTTGGGGTGCGACAGGGATGTCCTCTGGCTCCCACATTATTTAACATCTATTTTGACCACGTGGTTTGTGAAGCCTTCAATAGCTGTACCGGGGGAATTTCCATTTGGTACAGATATAATGGGAGGCTGATCGATGCCGGGGTGCGATCAAGGGATGGCTCTCTATTGGTCAACAACGTTATGTATGCCAATGATTTGGTAATAGCTTCTCATTCAGAGGAGGAGTTGGAGACGCTGCTGCTGAGACTGGAGTGTGCCACTAAGAGGTAGGGCCTTACCATCAGCCCCACCAAAACTAAGCACCTGCCTGGGTATTTTGCACCATGGGACACTCCACCCACACAACTCCCAATCGGTGATAGAGCAGTTGTGGAGAGAGTGGGGAGTTTCCCATACTTGGGCAGTGTGCTTATGACCGGCTGCAGTTTAACAGCAGAGGTCTCACTCCGAATCAGTCGAGCGGCAATATCTTTTTATCGGTTGCGTAACGCTCTGTGGAAGCTACCTGGTCTGTCGCTCCGCACGAAGCTTCAGGTCTTCTCGGCCACAGTCATTCCCTCCCTTCTCTACGCTTGCGAAACATGGACCCCCCTAATGGAGCATCTTCGCTGGTTAGAAACATTTAGGCTGGCCTGCCTACGACCCATCCTGGGTTTAACAAGGCTGGATTGTGTGAGCTCACAAATCCTTGAAAGATCTGGGCAAAGTCCCATCGGTGAGCTCCTCCGGCAGGCAAGGCTGCGTTGGCTTGGTTATGTAGCCCGCATGCCCAGCCACCGCATGCCTAAACAGCTTTTGTTCGGCCGGATTGAGGGGGCTAAACGGGCACAGCACGGGCTCGAGAAGAGATGGAGTGATGTGGTACAGGAGGACGTGGAGCTGAGTGGACTTGCCAATGACTGGTACCAGCGGTGTCAAGATCGGCCTCTGTGGAGGAGGCTCGTGAAGGACGCTACTGGGCAGTTGGAGGCAGTCGCCCTCCAACAACAACGGAGGGCGGAGGAGCGACGCTCACAACAACGAGCGGAGCGCTGGGTGGCTAAAGCACAGCAAGTTGGCACAGTAGGGGGCACAGGTGGTGCATCAACCAGTCATCTCGGTCATCTCAGTCAGTCGACCCGTGGCACCTGGGTCTGTCCCATGCCCTCCTGCCAGCGGGCGTTGGACACTTCACGTGGCCTCAAGGTGCACATGGCCTGGCACAAGCGTTGTGGTGATGTCACCGCCACTTAGTGGCGAATGGCGGTTGTTGTTGTCTCTGTGTTGTCTATCTCTGCTTGTGTGTCTGTCTGTGTGTCTCCGTGTCTGAGTTTTGTCCCTCTCTAAAATGTAGTTCTACCTGATGACGACTGCTTGTGTTGCAATCGAAATGTCGTATTCTATTATTTCTTTTGTTTTCTTTCTACGTGACTTCACCAAAATAACCAAAGAGTGTATACAGTATACTGTAGATAATCTGCAGGTGGTTTATCCAATTGGCGGATTAGTCACACACTTGAGATTTTGACATAAATTAACGACTCATACATTTACCCTTAAGCCCAAATTCATCATCTAAAAACAGTAATTTTATGTTTAATGTGCTTAAACCGAACAAATATTTGCTCCGGATAATCTGATATCCACTTGATCGCCTGAAACAGTACAGTATTTGCATATATTTACAACAGTGGGTGGATTTTGATTGATTTTGATTGGCGTGACTCTGCTATCCACTGAGTGGGCGGAGTGTCCTGCGCTCAGGGGCAGGAATGTGTCATCACTGAGCACGCGCATCGATCAACGTTAGTATTCATTCTAAATCGAAACAGTAACATTGAATATCGTCGGTTGCGTTTTGTTTTGAGTGATTTATCTTATTATTTATCCTTTGAGTTTTAATATACAAAACTGTGTGACTTAAACATATTGGGTTGTGGCATAGAGATCCCTAAAAAATGTATATTTTTGGATTGTCCGTGATTTGTAATAATTATCTGCGGCCGTCCTCCCCGTCATTATCGCGGATAATCTAGTGGACTGCACTACACTACATAGTCCACTACTCTACACTATATTATATACACTGCACTACTATACACTAAACTACTATACATTATACACATTTAATGTGTCTGTGTCTCTGTCTCCGTGTGAGTCTCAATGTCTCTGTCTGTGTCTCCGTGTCTCTGTGTCTGTGTGTGTCTCCGTGTCTGTGTCACCGTGTCTCTGTGTGTGTCACCGTGTCTCCGTGTCTGTGTCACCGTGTCTCTGTGTGTCACCGTGTCTCTGTGTGTGTCACCGTGTCTCCGTGTCTGTGTCACCTTGTCTCTGTGTGTGTCACCGTGTCTCTGTGTGTGTCACCGTGTATCTGTGTGTGTCTCCGTGTGTGTGTCACCGTGTCTCTGTGTGTGTCACCGTGTCTCTGTGTGTGTCACCGTGTCTCTGTGTGTGTCACCGTGTCTCTGTGTGTCTCCGTGTCTCTGTGTGTCTCCGTGTCTCTGTGTGTGTCACCGTGTTTCTGTGCGTGTCACTGTGTCTCTGTGCGTGTCACCGTGTCTCTGTGTGTGTCTCCGTGTCTCTGTGTGTCACTGTGTCTCTGTGAGTGTCGTGTCTCTGTGTGTATCTCCGTGTCTCTGTGTGTCTCCGTGTCTGTGTGTTTCCGCAGTGTCTCTGTGTGTGTCTCTGTGTCTCTGTGTGTGTCTCCGTGTCATTGGGGGTCTCCGTGTCTGTGTGTTTCCTCAGTGTCTCTGTGTGTGTCTCTGTGTCTCTGTGTGTCTCTGTGTCTCTGTGTGTGTCTCCGTGTCTCTGTGTGTAACTGTCTCTCTGTGTGTGTCGTGTCTCTGTGTGTGTCACCGTGTCTGTGTGTGTGTCACCGTCTGTGTGTGTCTCCGTGTCTCTGTCTTTCCTCAGTGTCTGGGTGTGTGTCTCCGTGTCTCTGTCTTTCCTCAGTGTCTGGGTGTGTGTCTCCGTGTCTCTGTGTGTCTCCGTGTCTCTGTGTGTGTCACCGTGTCTCTGTGTGTGTCTCCGTGTCTCTGTGTTTGTCTGTGTCTGTGTGTTTCCTCAGTGTCTCTGTGTGTGTCACCGTGTCTCTGTGTGTCACTGTCTGTGTGTGTCTCCGTGTCTCTGTGTCTTTCCTCAGTGTCTGTGTGTGTGTCTCTGTGTCTCTGTGTGTGTCTCCGTGTCTCTGTGTGTGTCACCGTGTCTTTGTGTGTCTCTGTATGTGTCTCTGTGTGTGTCTCTGTGTGTCACCGTGTCTCTGTGTGTGTCACCGTGTCTCTGTGTGTGTCACCGTGTCTCTGTGTGTTTCCTCAGTGTCTCTGTGTGTCTCCGTGTGTGTCACCGTGTCCTCTGTGTGTGTCTCCGTGTCTCTGTGTGTCACTGTGTCTATGTGAGTGTCGTGTCTCTGTGTGTCTCCGTGTCTGTGTGTTTCCTCAGTGTCTCTGTGTGTGTCTCTGTGTGTGTCTCTGTGTGTGTCTCCGTGTCTCTGTGTGTCTCCGTGTCTGTGTGTTTCCTCAGTGTCTCTGTGTGTGTCTCTGTGTCTCTGTGTGCGTCTCCGTGTCTCTGTGTGTCACTGTCTCTCTGTGTGTGTCGTGTCTCTGTGTGTGTCACCGTGTCTCTGTGTGTGTCTCCGTGTCTCTGTGTGTCTCCGTGTCTGTGTCACCGTGTCTCTGTGTGTGTCTCCGTGTCTATGTGTGTCACTGTGTCTCTGTGTGTGTCACCGTGTCTCTGTGTGTGTCACCGTCTGTGTGTGTCTCCGTGTCTCTCTGTCTTTCCTCAGTGTCTGTGTGTGTGTCTCCGTGTCTCTGTGTGTGTCTCCGTGTCTCTGTGTGTGTCTCCGTGTCTCTGTGTGTCTCTGTGTGTGTCTCCGTGTCTCTGTGGCACCGTGTCTCTGTGTGTGTCACCGTGTCTGTGTCACCGTGTCTCTGTGTGTCTCCGTGTCTCTGTGTTTCCCCATTGTCTGTGTGTCCCCATTATCTGTGTGTCTCAGTGTCTCACCGAGTCTCCCCTGTCCTCCATGTCTCTCTGAAGACACGGACAGAGGACACAACGTTACAAACATATGGTAACACAAACAGCGACAGAGAGAGACACACACAGAGACACAGACAGCGACAGAGACATACACAGAGAGAGACACACACAGAGACAGAGAGACACACACAGAGACACAAACAGACACAAAGAGAGACACACAGAGAGACACAGACACAGAGAGACACATACACAGAGACATACACACACAGAGAGA